>NW_026623311.1:1494045-1559731 GCF_030028575.1 Malurus melanocephalus
GGAAGGGAAGGGAAGGGAAGGGAAGGGAAGGGAAGGGAAGGGAAGGGAAGGGAAGGGAAGGGAAGGGAAGGGAAGGGAAGGGAAGGGAAGGGAAGGGAGAATGGAACAATTGGCATGTTTTCCTTCTTAATTTTCTGTATCACAAATGCTGAAAGGTCAGTTTTAACACAATGCCCCTAAAACTTTTCTCATTTTTCAGGTTTATTCTTCCTAGAATACAGAGCAGAAATTAATATGATCTGAACTGTTATTTCTGGAACAAAATTCGAACCCAAAGAAAATTCAAATAATACATCAATAATCTGAAGAGCATGTTGCAAGTGATGTTTGAAAAGCACAGAACCGCCAGTGCCACAGAGCCAGATAATGTCCTTTGCTCACTGAAGTCATTGTTGCTATGATTTTTTTATACTGTTTTGCTAGTGAGTGGGGCCTTTTTTTCCCTTTTCACTGCTTATTTGACTTTAGGAAATGCTKTTAATGAATTCTAATTGCTTGTAGCATGCTTTTTCCTGTTGGTATGTGTGTCAATGTATCTCTATAGCTAGCATTTTGTGATTGTTTTCTTGATGATCTTTTTCATCCATTTCTTTGTTTCTTCCTATTATAATAATGATTTAAGCAGGCTCTTCTGGATTGGTCAATTGGTGAATTGACCTCTGAGTAGAGGTGCTTTGGCACCATTTCAGCAACATCATAATCTACTCTAAAACCAATCAGTAGTGTCGGACAGATGGGTGCAAATCATCAGTAATATTGAGATTCCCAAGCTTATTCTTTCTCAGGGCAAAGCTCAATGTAGTAGTTTATTTGTTCTTTAACCCAGTCAGGAAACCAGTCTGAAAYGTGTGAAAGCTGGGCTAGACTAAGAAGTTCTTACAGAATGCCATGGAAAGGAGGAAATATGGATATGCATATTGAACAAAATATGCCTRAGTAGTGTATGCAACAGAAGTGGAAAGGAAGGTGGTAATTCTTGCTTATATATTTACTCTGCTTTCTTTTTTAATTACCAACTTATAAAGATGTAGATGTTACATAAAAGCCCATGGATCTTTCATGCATTCTTCCTATAACCTGGTCCCAAAGCTTTATATGGTCAGCTGATTTTTTTCCATTTAAATACTATATGACTGTTCCTGTGAAATTATCTACTAGAAACATCCTGTCCATATAACTAACAGCTCTTAACRACTGCTATATATCTGGATCTGAGGACCAAATAGCCAGGACCAGCACATAAGMAATCCATAGGTCATTGAGATACATGTACCAGACTGGAAGACCACTTACACAAAAGGATTTCATTGGAAGATAATAYAGGGAGCATAGTTTGGGAAAATACTCTGAACTATTATCAGACTGAAAGGAAATAAATTGGAGCTTATGGTTGCTCTTTGCACAATCAGAAAAAAAAATGAGTTGATTTAGCTTTTTCTATGCTTATGTTTTGGCTCTTCAAGGTAGAAGCCAGAAGCTGTAATAGACTGTTGTYGACAAAATGATGTTGATGAAGAAGGTTGGAATATTGTAGTCAGGCTATATAAGTATCAAACTTCCTGGTTAAGTTGTAGATGAATGTGCACCATTCACTGAAACAATTAACTGGTGCAAATGTAAGAAGAGGTACATCAGCTCTCAGCATGCATTCTGTTAAGAGCCAGAAAAAACAYGTTCATGCCAGCATGGACTACAGTTCAAAGAACTGGAAAATTCAAAAGACTTCGCCTAAAAGTTTCCATTATTGTTTTTGCTAAAAATACTTTCATTTAAGCTAGCTGTGTACGTTATTCTAAAGTACACAATTTATTTTTTTCTTTCTTTTGATTTAAGAAAACAGATATAAATGTCATAATCTTCTGTGCAATATTGACATGCAGTAGCCAGTTAGATAAAAGACTGTATTAAACAGCAATCTTTCCCCTTGAGTTTTCTAGTTACCTTTAAATAATAAATACTTATTTACTCTCATTATTTTAAACACTCCACTATGAAAGTTAAATAGAAGAGAGTCAGGATTTTTAAATTAGCAAGAACTTTCACTGCTTTTAGAGAGGCTAAAAAAGAGCTAGAACTGATTTCCCCTAGTCCCATAAATGAAGAAATAATGCTGAATTTTTGTGTTAAACTGCATGGCTTTTGCTAAAAGCTATTAGTATCATAGTGGTAAAAGAGGGTTGATTTTTTAAAAAAATGTTTTCTTTTGATTATTCTCCAGTTCTACTACAAGAATAATGAAGGAGTACAACTTTCACATCTCATTCTTTTTGCACAGTTCTCTGCTGAGAGTTGTGTTTTTTTTAAACATCCACATTTTGTAGGAAATAATCAAGGTATGTGATATACTCTCTGTGTTCAAATGCAGTCTACCATGGCCATCAGAAATTGAACAGCTTATTATTCAGTGCACTCCATATGATATTAATGCATTTAAAGGACATAATTCTCTATGAAGGCAAATGCTCACTTCCATGGGCAGAATATCTTTCTCTTGTTTTGTTGTTTTTTTCTGTTTGGGGGTGATTTTGGCCCTAATATTCCTTATTGTAGTCCTCATCTTTTTAATGTTAATTTTGGAAATTGTTCATTCCCCATTTGTAGTCTGAGGTAAGGGAATAATTCTGAAAAAGGCAGCTCCTGAGATGAAAATGTATATAAAACAGGGGAGAAAAAATCTGTGTAAAGATAACAATTCTCATTTCTTATGATTGAAGCTCGTTGCAAGGGTACAAAACAAATGCACTGTAAGGAATTCAGGGAAGGCTTAGGAAGGTAGTGAAATTTGAAGGAAAATACCTTAATAACAGTTAAAATTAAAAAACATATCTGAGTCCATGAGTTCTTTCTTTGCATGACTGCATAYCTGTATCCATTCTTGTTTGCACACATATTTAGTTGTGTTTGGGTGAAAAACAAGTCTAGCTCTCTATCAAAAATATGCTTTGGAATGAATAATTCTTGTGCAAAAATATTAAAATTCTCTACTTTTAAATAACTTGTTTACTTCAGTTTATTTTTAAATTGTCAGTGAGTCAAACTCATTGTTGGAAAATTAATTTAAGTACTTACCCAGAGTAACTGATTCAATCACTTAGAAAATGTGTAAGGATAAATATTCATCTGTGAAAAATAAAAAGTTTAAAATAAATTCAAATGCAATTAATTTCTGTGAGCACTATAAAACAGGATCCAAAAGTTCACACCCTAATGGTTAAATAAATAACAAGGATCATGTTGAGCTGGGTAAACACAAAAATATTTTAATTTCATTCTTTCCAAATTCCTTTGACTCCAAGCTCCAAATGAAACTTGAATCTTAAAAAACAAAAACTAGTTTGCAGGATTTTGTTGTTGGAAGTTGATCAAGACAATGTAGCCTAGCCTTAACAGGCTGTGACTAGCACCTGAGGYTAGACCTTTAGAGAATAAACGATTGGCAATGACTGCAAGAATGCAAAAGTGAAATATCTAGTGTACAGGCTTTGGATTTTAATTATTTTATAAGTAGTTTATGCCTAAAAGAAAACAATAAAATTAAAAAACTTAAAAAATATACTTAGACATTTTTACATGTATGGCATTTCCACTCAAAATTTGTATTTGTTTTCTCTTATTCTTTTTCTTTTTTTCTTTAGACTTAAAAGATTTAAATTTTTTTTCAAACTTGGAAGTTTAGAGAAAGAATTTGTTTGCTTTAATTACTAGCTTATGACCTCAGAAAAGATAAATTGTATGTTTCCTTGATTTTGTATGTTTCCTGAAGTTTATTTGCTTCTCCTCTACATACAGCACTACTTCAGGCACTAAATAATTCAAAGAAAGATGGGCTTCTTTTACATAACTATAATACATGTTCAGCAAGGTACTAACTGTAGCTTGCCCAYTATCTGAAGGCATTAAGGAACACTCTTAACTATTTGTGTGTTATTTGTGGCTCCCATACAATTTAATCGAATCATAGAATGGTTTAGTTTGGAAGGGATCTTAAAGARTGTTCAGTTCCAAACCCCTTGCCATRGGCAGGGACACCTTCCACTACACCAGGTTGTTCAGAGCACTGTCCACTCTGGCCTGGAATACTTTCAGGGATGGAGCATCCACAGCTTCTCTGGGCAACCTGTGCCAGTGCGTCASCACTATCGTATTGTTATATCTAATCTAATTTCTTACGTCCCCCYGGCTTTTTTGTAAGTCCTGTTTAGGTACCTGAAGGCTGCTATGAAGTCTGTAGAGTCTTCTCTTCTCCAGGCTGAACAACACCAAATGTCTCAGCCTGTCTTTGCAGGAGAGGTGCTCCAGCCCCCTGATCATGGCCCTCCTCTGGACCTGCTCCAGCAGATCCACAGCCTTCTTGTATTGGAGACCACAGAGTTGATCACAGAACTCCAGACCAGTGTCACAAAAGTAGAGTAGAGGAGGATAATCACCTCCTTCAACCCATTGACCATGCTCCTTGAGATGCAGCCCATAATTTGTTCAGCTTTCTGGTCTGTGAGAGCACATTTAGGGCTCACGTTGAGTTTCAACTCAACCAATGCCCCCAAGTCTTTCTTCTCAGAGCTTCTCTCAATATATTCCCAGGCTGCCCAGCCTGTATTTGTGCATGGGATTGCCTCAACCCAGACACAGGACCTTATCCTTTGGCCTTGCWGAACTTCATGAGATTGGCACAGACTCAAGCCTGTCAAGGTGACTTTGAATGACATCAAGTCATTGACCACAACTCCTTGAGCGTGACCATCCAGCCAATTCCTTATTTGGTGGGTGGTCCATGCATCAGATCCCCATCTCTTCAGTGTAGAAACAAACAGCAGAACAATGTCAGATTTCAGGAATGTGGTCAAGGTATACCACAATTGTGTGTTGCATCACATTAATGTTGGTAATTTTTCTGTTCTACATCTTTTCTTTGTCATTACTGCAATGACAGTAATGTCATTATAGTGCAAGGATGGCATGTGGAATGTTCTTCCTGAAGATGCTGCTGAAGCAGTACATGCCCACAGCAGCCAGGATCCTCTTCTAGGTGTAAAGCAGTGACAATCCAGAATATAGCAGCTTCTTTCGTGTGAAAATAGAAAGCACCTTTTCTGCTCTATTCAATTGAGAGATAGAGATGGAAACTGTCTTGCATCAAAAAGGTGACAGATTATTTTCTCTGTGCCTTAGCAGTCACTCCTTTTTCCAGCATCTCAGCTGGACAGCTTAGAGGATGGAGTATGGAAGGCTGATGATTTTTGATTGTAAGGATTCAAGATGCAGAAATAAGGACACTTATGCTTGTTATTTCCAAAAGGAAGTCTATAGTCAAAGTCAAACTGAAACCTTGCAGCATACAGAATTAATGGGAAGAACACAGGTTTTTGAGATTTGAAATATGTGCATGTCTTTCCACATGAACTTGCCCCCAAGTGGTGATAAAAGTTCTCCTGGGATCTTTGAATCCAGGGGTCTTTGAATTGATGGGGCTGCTGCCCATTTGAGTAGTAACCTGAGGAGCTACTTTAACTGCAGGTGATGTTGGTGTATTTTCAAAAAAGTGGAGGGAGGAAAAGGAGAAGAACTGAGAGTTTCAAGACTAGTTGTCTTCAGCACTAGAGTATTTGGAGACTAGTCACCTGTTACAGATATGAATCTTATGTTTCTCACAGGACTTATTTCTGCACAACACCTAAAATCTACAGTCCACTCTATTTCACATATACCTACAATTCCCAGATGATCAGGAACTTTGCTTGGAGCTTCTGCTTGCTTGAGAKGTAACTTAACAGACTCTTCTAATACAGAGTAGTATAACATTCTTTGACCTGACTAAGGTGCACCAGTGACTGAATTCACACAGCAGATAGAAGTCAATTTCTCCTCTTCTTCTACTTTCTGTCAGGGGCTGAAAACTCCAGACACAGTGCAGTAAATTATAGCTGAAAGGCACAAAAATAACTGAAAGCACTCCAGCTGTTTTCAAAGTGATTGTGTGTCTATGCCCTCAGAGAGCTGAATACATGATGGGAGTAGGATGCTACAGCTGAGTGTGGATGGTGGAAATCCTGGACTGTAACAATATGAGGCTGAATTCCTTGACTATTTCTCCCTTGACTATTAAGCTAAGTTTAATTAACTTATAAAAAGGGGATGTTTGTAGAGATCCACCATCTTCTAAGAACTGCTTCAAGCTCTAGGCCACAATACTAAAAATTCACATTAAGTTAATCACGTCCATGGAGACTTATTTGTATGCTTGCCATAATGTCCAATCTACATTTGGGACAGGGAGGAGAAACTCTTTCTACCATAAATAATGTGAGGAATCTGATTTTGAATCTTGTGCAATTTTGTAGATGCTTCTCACTTCTTAAGGAAAGTGTTACAGGAAATTATGAAAAACCACCACTGAAATCACCTCCTCCATCAAGCATTAGAGCTTTTTTTAACAGTCCTGAGAAGTCCTAGACAATTTAGTCACATCCGATACAGCATCTGAAGTTCTTTGCACCTCAGAATAATTTTCAGATCTTTATCCTTAACAGAAAATTCACCTTCTTAGTGTACAGTGAGCAGCACTGCAAGGAACTTTCAAATAAAATTTAAAATCCTATCAAAATTTTAAATATGAAGTGATGGCTTGCCATTCTAACTCATAGCAACTGAAAATCAGTTTATCAGTAGGGCTTCTTAATCTGTAAACCACTTATATGCTTGCAAAAGTGTTTGCTGGAAAAGGAGAAATCTTTCTGCATGCCTCCAAATCCAAAATATTCAACATAAGGTTCACAAATCAGATAATTGTTTGCAACTAGACTCCCATCACTTAGGGCTTCTTAACAATAGATTTGCTGCCAGGTGCAGGCATATTTGTGTTGCCTAAATACAAAGAMAAGGTCAAATTTTCTCCTATTGTAAACTTTTTAGGCTTTTATAAGTAAAAGGYTTAAAATGTCTATCTGCCAACTTAGTAGTTTGCTGCAGAGTTTTAATTACCCAAATGCTTCCATGAGATCTTTAATTGTAGACTTCACAGAAGAAGTATAAATTTTGAGGTAACAAAAAGAAGGTATCAAGAAACATAGAATATCATTAAGTTTGGAAAAGACTACAAGATTGAGTACAGCCATTAATTTAACACTGCCAGGTGCATCATTGAACCACATCCCTAAGCACCACGATTTCATGTTTTTTGCTCTACATAAGAATCTGAGGGTCTTGAAAGAATATAGGATTTGTAAATCTGAGTAAGAAGCAGCAGGTAGATACTACCAGATAAGGTGGCATGTGTGAGGTGACAACCTGTTGCTGCCCTCAAACTAGTAATGCTGTTTCCATCATGCTGAAATAAACTCCAGCCACCTAGTTTTGATCTGAGACTTGGCATCCCACAAACCAGTCTATTTCAGCAATAAAGCCAAATTAACACTGCGGTGCCTATTATAAGGAACTGTTTGATTCCCCTCTGATGAACTCTGTATTTTTATCGGCTCATGTAAATGTCTRCCCAAGAGGTTGCCATTCTGAATGGAGAAATAGGAGCTCCTGGTTATAATCTTTTTTTGGCTCTCATGCAGACGCATATATCATCTGGATGACACAAATTTCCTGGCTTAGGGAACAAGTAGTTCCTTGAGGACTGGTACTAAGGAAACTTGGTTTCCTATTAAACAAAAGCCTGAGTAATGCTTTCCCCATTAACAAGGTTTGTCTCAAATGTGTATTCTCTAGTGCCTGCTATAGAGAATGGACCTACGTTTGCAGGATTATGAAGATTCTGCCCCTGATGCAGTCTTTCCCACAGTTACAGAATAACCAGTCTTGAGGCTCTCTTCCGGTTTATTTATGGATCARTAACTTTAATAGTTTCATTTTCTTCAAGATTTCCACTGTTACTATTCTAATTTGGTTTAAAATTTACCAATTTAATTTTAAATTCCTTTTTTAAAAAAGTTTTTGAAGGCAAGCAAAGTGATCATACACAATTTCTTTCCACAAAATAACAGAATAAAAATAGGTTTTCTTTACATTTTAATTTGTGTCCTGTGAAAACAAGATCTGGCTGATAGTTACCCAAATAATTTTCAAACAAGTAAAACAAACATTCTGCTAAAGATTTATACTTTGATTTCAAAAAGCTTTTGGAAAGGTCCTTCTCTAAGTGCACTTGAAAGATGCCAAATCATGACAGAATGGTATTTTTTTTTGTGGAATAACAACAGCAGAAAAAAATAAATAAATGGTATTATTAAAAAGACCTGTTTTTAAAGTGAAAAGTTATCCCTCAGTGTCTTGGGTTGATTTTGTGCCAATTCTGTTCTGAATTCCTATTCCGTTGGCTTGTATGTCCAAAAGGTGCCAGCACCTTTACATGCAACCCGGAAGAAGGAGGCAGTGGAGGCGTGGGCAGCCAGGGCTGCCACCCAGCCCTCGCTTTTGGAGCTCGGCTTTTGCTTTGGCAGCCCAGCTTGGTGCCGCAGGAGGTCCTTGCTCGCTGGGTGCAGCGGAGTTACATTGTTTGCGAGTTTGTTAGCTTGGGCAGTTTTCCCTGGAGAGACCCCCTCTGCGGCTCCTGTGATTCTGCTTCTGGAGCAATTCGGTGACTGGTGGGGAGGAAAGCCGCGCAGCTCCCTCTCATCCCGGACTCCAGAAGAAGCCAAGCCGGCAACAGAAACACACACTGAGCTCTCTGTTTCATCCACAGTGAAGAAAGGMCTATAACCCAGKTTTTTTGCCACTGTTAGRGGAGCAACCACGTGGGCTTTTTTTCTTTTTGTTTCTTTTCCTGGGGACGGGAGCTGCCATCTTTTTCTCCACACCACCACCTGGTGAGCTGCTGTTGGGGTGGGGGTGACGTGTGTTCCTGAGTGTCAAATATCTAACAGTTACGTTTTATCTGTGTCCTGTGGGCACTGTGTTTTGTTAATACACTACTTTATTTTTTCTCTTCACTTTTGCCTGAACATCTATTTCATATTGGTGGAAAAAATTATCAAATTTTTTCACTTCAGAGGAAACRTATACTCGGCAACATTTTCCTCTGAAAACATTGTCTCAAACCGAGACACCTAGAAATCTCTGTTGAGACCCAGATTCTTGAACTGCACATACACAATCTAACATAGCGAGGTGACAATTTTTTCAATCATGCAAATTGTTCAGACTTGTCAAACAAACTGATCAAGAACTATCTCACAATAATGAATGACCAGGCAATGGAATGGCAGGTACAACCTGATGGTGATGAATCTAAAAGAGGGTCATAATCCTACTTATAGAGTCCCAACAATGGATTCTACATTGTTTAATTACCACTCAGGAAAGAGACCTTGCCATGACACTTATTAACCTTATGTGCAGTATTGCACACTTTATCCAAAGTGAGGAAATTTCCTTTACAGAAAAAGGATAAAGGTTAAAGAGAAAAGATAATTACTTGACAGCTTACACTCAAAAGAAATAGAAATTTATTCATATGATTAATATACCTTTGTTGCTTTTCATGTCACTAAGACTCTTTAGAACACTTGTTCAATCTAAGTACAAGCTTATCTTCATTTTTTTAAAGCCAGATAAATGTTTCTGTCTTTCCTTGGCATCTTCTGAACTCTAATATCTTCTTTCCACACCAAAACTCACATTGGGCTCAGAGAATATTCTGTCCCTCAACATGATCTTAATATTATGTTTGATGACTCTCAAATCTAAAACAGGAGGTTTTCTCAAGACAAAAAAAATTGTACCCTGCTTTAATATATTTTACGATACTTGAATGGGGAATGGGTTACAAATGTGAGATGCAAGCTTGGTATTAAAGTGAATTATATTTGGAATGACAGATTTGGCTGCTCTGGAAAGCTGTAAGTAATGTATTTAGTGCCTTTGTTTTTCTTAGGAAAATGAGACAGGGCATTATACAAGAGTGAAGAATAATCTTGTCAATAAACTACTTAAAATCCCAAGTTTCTCTACCTTATTTTCCTGATAACTTACACAGTTCTTCCAGAAAAGTAAGATAGATTTTGTACATTTCGTCCATAGGGTTGAATATGGGTTTGTAGTTACAAATCCTTCCTTTCCCCACTATTGTTACTGAGACTTTTTCACAGAAGTAGAGTGACAATACATTCCTTAGGCAGCAATCATATGCTACTGTTTACTTTGGTCTTTAGAGCTAGGCTTCTCTGATAATTTTACAAAAATTATTATGGTATATTCAATAGTCAAAAGTTAAACACAAAGTTACACACACCAGAAAAATATTTGTTTGCCCTATTTCAGTCATCTTTTTTGGATATGCATTACTTCATGGAAGTGTTTCTTTCTCTCCAGCAACTAGAAAGGGATGATAATTCATAATTTACCATACCCAGTGCTGTTTTCTACGTTTGGTCAGAAGAATGTCATCTTTATTGTCGCAATGCCAATTACTGAATGAGAAAAAGCAGTAAGTTGCTAGTTTTTCTTAATTTCGTTTCTTCTTCCTATCTTTTTCTGGTTTTTTCTCCTCCATTTTGTTTGGGGTTTTTGTTTCATTCCTGGCATGTCATGTTCCTAGAGAATATTGCGGTGCTATTCAATAACAATAACAAATGTTTTAAATCCCCTTCGATGTATGTTGTGGTCTGGAGCCAACTGGTTTTCTAAATCAAAAGAATATTCTCAAGACATTAAACTGAGTTTCATTTCTGGAGTATAGCAGCTTTTCCTAGATTTAATCCAAGGGTTAAACCTATTATAATTTTAAGTGCTTGAATAGTTTAGTGAATATAATTCAGTGGACTTTTTTCTTTATAGACTTTTATGAATCCTTTACCTTCTGATTAAGTAGCATCGTATCTTCTCTGCACTCTGAGGTGGAAACAACATGATGTGGACTTTAATTTATAATTAAAGTATTCCAAAATATTTTTTAAAAAATGCTACCTAGTCCTATTTCTAGTGTACATTGTGTAAAAATTTCACAATGTGATTTAAGCTTCATAAATAATTCCATTGTACTGACTTGTTGACCAAAAACTAGCCTACTGGAACTTGAACAATGTGCTTTGGTAAAGTAAGCATGCTTTATCTGACCATCTTTTATTGAGATTTACCAGAATGAAAGGACAAGCATTATTGCTTTGGAATACACATGGCAGAAATATTTGAAGAGCCTCACCTGGAAACACAAAAATGTAATGACTTTTCTATTTTCCTAATAGAAATTATTTCCTAGCTAATTTGGTATTCACTGTTTCACTTGCTATTTGCCTAAATCCTTTTCCCTATAATTTAAAGGGAGCATTATAACATCTAATTTTCAATGTCATTTTTGGAGCAAGACTCTTGTTGCTCAACATTTCCTGTCATTAGTGCGGAAACTAGCTCTTGGCTCTAAGTATAGTACAAACACAAGAGCCTTCCTGTTTTTTATGCTACTCTCATTGACCATGGACAATGTCCTTATTCCCAAGACTTGTGTAAAGTACTCAGTACCTTAAGAGGAAGTAGCAAACATCTTATTGAGCCATGTACTCCCAGAATGTAAGAATTTGCATCCTGACAACTCCATTTCCCTCGGAGTAAAGCTCTTCCATAATTCTTACACTTTCTTCATATGCATTTGCTCTGGGGATATTAAAGAAGATTAATGAGGAATAATATGGGTAGACTGAAAATGTACGGAAGCCATAGCTTCTGAGCTACTGAGACAACTGTATGGCAAGTTAGGAAAGATACATGTGCCTCTAAGAATGACTGGGTAGTGAAGTTCAGAGACAGAAAACTATGTCAAAATTTCTACCTTCACAGAATTCCCACACACAGGGTCTTGCTTTACAAAACAAGATTTAGGATACTATAGGAAAAAGGTTGACAGTTTACCGAGGCTTATTTAATCTACTAATAGCAGCCACAGTATTATAAATTTTTCACTTACCAGCTTTCTAGAAAAAATGTACAGCTCCTATTCCCATTTGAATTTTGCATGACATTTTAGTTAAAATTTGCAGGCTTGCTCAGTTGAACAGTGTATCATAATTCAAAAATAATTTGAGCAGAATCAAAATTTAAAGTAATCTTTTTAAAACCTATAGTGTTCACCTACAACATTCAAATGCTTTAAATTTTGCAAAAAGTTTTCAGACAAGGCCTAGGAACTCATGTATATCAGCAATAGGAAATTAAACCTAAATATTCTGTCATGAAGAATTGTTTAAATTGCCCAATGACCTCTTAGCAAGAGGGGTCTTTCCTGACCCCACCCCCCACTCCCCAAGGCCACATAGAAGGATGGAAGGAGTCTTGTTGGATCTTCTCCAGCTTGAAGGAAGTACGGTGGGGTGAGGGGAGTTTTTCAGAGAAAAGACTAATTATTTGGATTATATATTGAAATTAAAAGAAGAGATTCTTGGGAAGTTTGGGCTTTTCCTCACAAGGAGACAGCCTGTTCTCATGGCTCCCATTCAGCCTGTTATGTGGCCAGCAGCTACCCTGGCAAACTGCCAAAGATTTTGTTCATTATGCAAATACCAGGAAGGAAATGGAGATTTTCAGAAGCATTTGAAAAAGAAACCGGGTATTGTTACTTCTCATCTGAATCCAGACATCATTCTGTGGGACAAAAAAGGAGGAACACCTCTGAATATCAGCTTTCTATCTGACAGATTCTAAAGCTTCTTTACACATGGAGTGATAGGATTTATTAAATAAGGTTCACTGGGATACTTCAACCGGGTTATGCTAGAAAAGCAAAAAAAAAAAAAAATAGTATCTCTTTGTATATATAATATAAGAGGCTGTGTTCAAGCAGATCAAATCAGCAAGAGCTGTGGACAGCTCAGAAGTATTGCCAGCTGTTGTGATAAAATTCTTGTGATATATGTTGCTTTTTCTTTTACCTCAGTGCATGAATTTAACCTATTATGTGAAAATTTCAGGTTTTGTTTAAAAACAGATAGTTTGTGTCATTATAACTAAAAAGACTAACTATAAAATATAACATTCAAAAGATCAACATTAAAAAAAAGGCAAATTAAAGAAACATTTTTTATTCACTGTAAACCTATAGATTGTGAAGAGAGAGGCTGACTCACTATTTTTCCATTCTTGTTGTGACAGAATGCATTATGCATATTCTAATACAGTGCACAGAGTGGTAAGTTCAGAGTTTTTGACTACTGCTGGAAGGCAACAGTGTGGATCAGAAAATTGTACTTGCTTTGTTTCTTTCCCTTTCAACAAATGCAGGTTATATGACTTTGTTATTTTTCTTCTTTTTAACACTTTTTTTAAGCTCTAGTTACATTCACTTGTATTCTCAGGTTTGAGACTTGGCTTACTTTACACTTTAAGAAAGTGTTAAAATTATATTTTAAAACTCAGCCTGAAATTTATCCCTATACAGATGGCAAACAAAAAGGCTTGTGAGTCTCCTGCATATGACCTTTTGCAGGTGATATGCTAATGAAAATGTTCCAAAGGAAAGGACTGGTAAAAGCTTCCTGTGTTTTATGTAATTCAAAATACTCACAAGTTTGTTTCTTAGTCATATTTGAAGAAGCAGTTTCCAAGGAAGCACTGGTACAAAAAATTATGCTATATATTACAAGATGAAGTATGTGAGAGATTTGTTATTGATTTGGAATGGACTGTGCTTTCTCTACTTATGCCAATGGAAAAACCTTTCTTATTGCACCTGGCAGTATGAAACAGATGGTGTTTTCTTCCTCTTTATACAGTAGAAGCAGTACACAGAAGTCAACAGGTTCAGAAGTTTGGTCCTCAGTAATCCACCCCTTCTCTTTACTAAGACTGTATAAATCCTTCTGATCTTCTTCAGGTTTAGGAGCTTCCAAATTAAAAAAAAATCCTAATAGTGACAACACTTGTCAAWAATATCAGGAATACTGAAAAGGTTACGGGTTTGTTCTTTTGCACCAATAATAGATTCAAGCCTGGAAGGAGAGCCTAGAAGCTGGAGTCCTTCATACTAGCTCTTTTAATCCATTAATTAGCCAGTTGAGAAACTGTGAAAAAACTTGTACTTTATATATTGTCATTGAGCATCTGCCCATTAACATGGACTGTCTGAGTAAGAGTCCTAAGAATCACATGAAAGAAATCAGTAGGGGCCAAAACGTTGAAACTTTAATAATATCTTGGAATCAGAACTGCCTTTGGCCTAACACCATGTACTCTGCTTCTTGAGAAGTCATTGCAYTTTGAGTTTAATGACCAAATGAATATTCATTTTTCTTGGTGTATTGGCAAAGCATGGGGACACTCTTCTCCCAAGTGCGGGCAGTTTGTTAATTTTCCAGCAGCGTCCTATTATAGTCGCAGGGCTAGATTTTGGGGAGTCAGGCATATTAATATTAGAGTCAGGCACTTAAGCCCCTTGAGTGGAAGTACAATAGTCTGTGTTTAGCCTCTTTGCCATACTGCAGGAGATGAATTAGACATCTTAGAATGGGGGCCAAAATTTCCTAGAGGCCTGCCAGGAGGAATCAGCACTTTACCAGTAAGAAATACCGAAGATTGAGGTAGAGAGGCAACTCAGGATCCTCAGTCTGGAGTGGGAAGGATTCCAGTTTTGTGGTTTCCAGTACTCACCTGGGAAGAGGGAATCTCAAATTGCAGTCCCAGTTCCAAGTAATGCTCAAGTATTTTATTAATGTCTGTTTTTATTTAAAGTACACAAAGAGTTATGGATTCCTCCATCACCAGACACCTCACTCATCCAAGCTATCTTAGCTTATTTTTGCAAAGCAGAGATGCTTCCAAAGAAAATGGAACAGTATTCTATTTTACCTCCCTTCTCTTCTACTTAGGATCACACCAAGGACACACATGGTTAGGACACTCCAGCATATGGTACAGGAGCAATGATACAGTGAACCATGTGGTGACTCTCATATCCTTCTTGTTACAGTCCTCTTTTGTCCTGTTTGAGATCTGCAGGCAGGCTCACTGCTGCAAACTGTCTGGGATACTTTGAGTTGCTGTGCTCTTTTTGAAGTGATTGTCCCTTCTTCAAGCCTGCTTGCTGACATTTCATGTAGAGGTCTGATTTTTGGAAGTGGTAAGGGAGCAACTAACAAAAAAAAAATCATAAAAAAAGGCCTTGCATCTTCCCATAGTTTCTTCAGGCCACTTGCTGAACATACCTGCCTTTCAAACTCGTTCATTTATCATGTCATAGCACATGGTTCCACATCTTCATTCAGCTTGTCTCTGTGTATGATTCCTGTATACTCCTGGTCTCCATCCTCCATGAATTCCTTCTGACCCATTCTTCTGTCCMATTTAAGAATTCATGTGAGATTTGCATGGTAATCTGTATTGAAGTTCTTTTCAAATACACTTGTCAGGGGTGTGTTCTCACAAGAGAACAGCCTTACAGGTCATCTGTTTGCTGGCCTATACATCAGGAACCAGCTAAAAGGATCATAGGGTTAGCAGTGCTTCAGGTCTGCAGGACCCTTCATCTGAAAGTTTATGACCAAGGAGTGGTTATAAAGAAAACCCACAAAATTTTTTTGAAGTTATTTTGCCCTCTCCAAGCTGAGCCAAAATGTTCCCCACAAGTTAAACTCATGTCCAGCTAATACTGAGAGAAAGAAAATATCCTTGGTAGCCTACAGCCAAAATACATCCTCTACAGGCCTCTAACCTCTCATGTTAAGCAAGAAAAATTTGAGTCTGTGCATATACATATCTGCAGTATCACCTGCCTTTGGCACATTACCACCAGCCTAATCTTTTGTAATGAGGTATCTGTAAAGCAGCTGTTCTGGCATCTCCAGCAGCCACTAAGCTGCTATTTGAGCAAGCTGCTGCATAGTTTTGATTTGCTAACATTAATAAATCTTACAGGCCTTCTATCACTGCCATAGGAAAATAAAAAGTTCCGTTTTTCAATAACTACAGCTTTTGTTCCCTACTTTTGCATTCTACCCAATTTTAATACTAGGGAATAGACAAATCAAGAAATTTTAGTCACAGCTGGGGCCAAATCACATACATCTACTAATTACAATGAACTTCAAGAATATCAGCTTTTTATTTCTAGTAAAGTTTATTTACTGATTCCTGAGTTAAAATGTTTGGAATTCAATAGCTGGAAGAGAATACTCAAATTCAAAGAAAACCTGTTTTTCTTGGATTAATAGCTGTTAATATTAAAGTTTCCTACTGAAGCAGTGACAAGATGTCATTAAATACAAGGCCTGAGATTACCGACAACTGCCTTTGAAGTAAAATATTTTCTGTATGGACAAAACAACAATGGCATTAAAAATCCTCTCTGAATATCCATAACTGTGCATTCCTGTCTGTTTTTAATAAATTATCCTGTGTATCTTGTTACGGAAAATTTGAATCTACATTATAGTTGTCAAAAGAAATCTTGACTTGAGAGTCTTTGGTGAATTTTTTCCAGCACGCCATGTCTTCAGTTTATCAATTTTCCAGCATATTTGAGATTAAACAAGCATATTTCACTAAAATSTAGCAGGCACTTAAGATGATTAAAAGTTGCAAATAAAAATTTAATAGCCTTTTAAAATCTGGCAGATAAACAGCAGGTCTCTCCTGAAAGGAGAAGCTGCTGGATAAAATGTGATGAAGTGACCCTTCTCCCAGGAGCCAGTTTTGCCCTCTAGATGCTTTCAAAGTCTTGTAGGTAGACCACAGAGTTAGGCAAAATTGGCAGTCATCACTGAGTATAAGGCAATACTGGAATAGCAAAGCTGTTGTGAAGGAAAGGCACTGACAGAAGATATGTGAAGAGCCTGCAATAATGGCAGACTATGTTATAATCAACTTTAACTGATACACTGTCTTTTGATATGAACTTCAAGGTACTGATATTCAAAGGATGGTCAGGCATTGGAACAAACTGCCACAGGGGAGTGGCGGAATCACCATCCCTGGAAGTGTTAAAACAGTGTATAGCTATGGCACTGGGGTACCTGGTTTAGAGGTGGACTAGACAGTATTATGCTAACAGTTGAAACTGAAGACTTAAGAAGTATTTTTCAACTTTAATGATTCCATGATTCTGTGTACATTTTTTTCATTTTGAAATCACTTTATTTAAACAGAAGTATAACACTTTACACCAACAAAAAGCTTCTGTGCACAAGGCTGACCAAGAGGTATTTTTAATCTAATATCCCTCAAAAAAAATAATGAGGAAAATTTTTTACATGTGCTCACTAGACTTCCAACACTTCTACAAAAGCAAATAGTGTGGATTATTCATTAAAGTTCTTAAAAGAAAATGTCTTTTTTTTTTTTTTGCTTGCCTAGCTAAATATTAAGATTCTTTTGTAATTTTTACCTGGTCCTAATACAGGGATATTTTAATTTATCCAGGAGTAGGCAACACTTCTTAAGTTTTCTGTAATTTCTTCTACAGATAACCTGAATAATTAACATTCAAGTAGGGTTAATCTATGCCTTTGTCGCTGTTGAGACGGACAGCARCACGAAATAATAGACACACATATACACACAACTACAAGCCTCACAACAACTAACAACTCACTTTATTATGGGGCAGAGGCCCTTTTATCCATTTAGCAGCAAGTGTGTCTTCTGCATTCGTGGCAAATACACATTGGTAGTAAAGCAGTCGCTTTTTTACTCGTCAGCATATGATTGGTGGGTTTGCAGAAGCTGCAGTGTCGTTAATGTTTTGAGTCTTTGACCATCTGTGTTATCGGTTCAACATTCCATTCTCCTTTTCCCACATGYAGCCAAGGTTGTGGTGTTTTGTGGCAGCATCCTCCTCCATGCAGGCTGTTAACACTCCCTTCTGTTTCCCAGGACTCAGTCATACACAATAATTGGCTGAGTTTCAGATTCAGGACTTGTAGGGCCGTTTTTTTCTCTTACAGAATGTGGAGGCCGAAAGCCAGCATTGTGCCCCCACAGGTTCTAAAACCCAGCTAATAATAGTGTATGACTGAGACCTGGGAAACAGAAGGGAGTGTTAACAGCCTGCATGGAGGAGGAGTACCACATCCTTGGCTACTTTTGAGAAAAAGAGATTGGAATGTAGAATTGATAAGGCAGGTAATTGACAATTATAAACATTACTAATACTGTAGCTTTTGCAAACCTACCAATCATATGCTGATTATTAATTAAACATCTGTTCTCTCTCTTTCTTTTTTCTGTGTGTCTTTGTATCTGTGATTTCATGTTGCTGTTTGCCCAACAGCGACAACATGCCTTTAGGAAATGAAAGCTATAGTGTGTTTCTAGAGTTCCTGTTTGTGGCAGATACTTGCCAAGGGTCATTATTGATACCAGTTGCAAGAGCATTTCTGCTTGACTTCAGCACAGGGCAAGTATGAACGAACCTGTGATATTGCCCAAGGAGTACTGACTAACTCCCTAAGATCCACAGCAGATAGTATGTAACCTTATGCCAGCACATGAGGCCCTGGTACCAAGCTTCAATCTCTCTGACTTAAATGTTTGGGTCATAGTCAAAGGAGGTAGAGATCAAAACACTTCCAGTGCTTTCTTTGTAGTGATCCTCATACACAGTCATATCTATACATACATATATACATGCTCACATAAATATATACATATGTGCATCCATATGTGTACATTTGTGTAAATATATATATATATATATATATATGTATATATATATATATATAGATACACACATATGCACACAAATACGTTTTTCTTTCAAAGAAACAGAACCTGAAAAGACAATGCATTTTAGGATTATAATTGCTGTCACAAGCACATTCTAAATGACCTCATGGGTCATATCTCATCCTCTATTTCATACAAGATCACATACTTTTTCCATTGGCCTCTGTACTCCCTGGTGAGATGTGGTTTCAAGTTTTTTGAGCAAGCTGAAGAGGGGTAAAGTATGTRGAATAACTGAGAGAAATTTGGAGTGAGATCTTTATATTTCCATCGAGCTCTAGTAATTTTGAGCTTTCACTTTACTTTTCTACCCTCCTATTGTTGGTAAGCTGATTGTTTCTTGGTCTTCAAAGCTGTTCAGAGCAGAACTGATWGGGGACTTTTCTCAGGGGCACACCTTTAGAAATACTCAGCTGTTGTAGCTAAACTGTTTTAATAATTCAAGTCCTACAGAGAGCAAAAAGATTAAATTCCTTCCACTTCTGGTGTCCAACTTCCTTCTGCTAAAACCACACCCACCATGATGTGGGTGGTATGGAATTAARCTAGGGGTGCTAGAAACTCCATCCCTTTTCTCCATAATGATAACAACCATAAAGTTAGAAGACCTACACCATTTCTTCAACTTTAACTAATTGAATCTATTATTTGATTTTGAGAAAGTACTATTGGATGATGGAGGAAGTAGAGGGGAAAAAAAGAAGGAAAAAGGCTTTTTTATTTTTCTTTTAAAGAAACCTCACTTTTAAAAACCSTAATATCCAAATTCCCATACAACTGTCCTTTGAATTCTGTCATGCTCCCAGGAGCACAATGTGGCTAGAAAAAGGTCAGGGTGCTAGAACTACAGCTATAGTGCAGCACCTGCCTTATACAGAAGCATCAGACCAGGCAGTATGGACTACTTGCAGGAGYGGTTCAAGCCCTGGTGCATAGCACCATCTCCATGCCCTTCAACGGTAGCTTTCAGGCTTAGGTTTTCATTACATTGCAGCTTTTCTACAATCATTTCTACAGAAAGATGAAACAGATTTTTCCCCTGTGAGCTGGTTTTGGCTGGGGTGAAACTACTTTTCTTCACAATGGCTAGTATGGAGCTAGGTTTTGGATTTGTGCGGAATAAAATGTTCATAATATAGAAATGTTTTGGGGTTTGCTGAGTTGCTTGCACAGAGCCATGGCCTTTTCTGCTTTCTGTACTGCCATTGGACAGGTGACCCTAAATGACCAAAGGGATATTCCAGACCATGGAACATCATGCTCAGTATATAAAGTGGGAGAAGAAAGAAGGAAGAAGGGGATGTTTGGACTAGTAGCACTGTTATCCATGATGTAACAGTGATGATCATCTTCTGGAGAGCTGAACACTGGCCTGCCCATGGGAAGTAGTAAATTAAGTTTCTTGATTTATTCTGCTTATATGAGTGGCTTTTGCTTAACCTATTGAACTGTCTTTATACCAATACAAGAGTTCTCTAGATTTTAGTCTTTCAATTCTCTCCTCCATCCTGTTGGTGGGACAATGAGTGAGCAGCTGCATGGGACTTAATTGCTGGCCAGGGTTAAACCATGACACCCTGGCACAATAATTTCTGTCAACCCATTAGTTCCAGTTCAGACTCTTTCCCAGGTCTTCTGAATTTTGGCTGGAAGGTTTCCCTGAGGTTACAGTGGAATTTTTGCTTTCTTCTGGCTTTGGCAATGGTCATGGGGCGATTCAGCATGATTAAGGYTACCTATTATTTTTCATTTAAATTACAACATACAGATTTGTTTAGTTACTACACAAACAACAAAAAATGTCATTTATTAAAATAAGCAAGATGTCTTAATATTAAGTGGACAGTATTTTTACCACTTTTTTTATAAAGTAAATAGTATCAATAAATAGTATCAAAATTAATATTAAAACATGCTGCTTGACATCTGTAATATGCCATAGCATAACACAGAGTATATACAATCAAYACATTAACAGAAGTRAAAATTGCTGTATTTGTATTTTAAAGATTTTTTCTAAACTGAAACATTGTAAATGAYACCTTTTTCTTTTCTTTTGCCAAAGTTCCTCTTTGCAAGAAATATTCAAATTGGAACTCAGAAGACAGTTTCTAAATGTTGGTATTCCATGAAACAAAAAGTCCAAGTTTGATTTCTTCTAAAAAAAGAAACATGAAGTAATTGTGTATGGCCCAACTTTATGACAGGTGCAGTGGATGGTAATTATCAGACCCTTGCTGCGCAGAGAAACACTTCCCAGATGATGATGGCAGGGTTGAATTTGAAATGTCCTGCTGGACAAAGAAATTTTAATTCAAATGTGCCCTTGAAACTAAGCWCTGATTAAGAATTAGCAATGATTAGCAGGACACATACTTTCAGACAGATATCAAGAGTAAAAAAAGGGTCAAAGGCAAAATGTAGAAATGTGGAATCCTTCCTCACAGACCTTGTTCTGAGTTTTTCTGCTGGTTTGTGTACAACCAGGACTGCTTATTACAAAAATAGATATTCTAAGACAGTGTAATTTTCTCTTTTCTGATTCATTAAAGTGACTCCCAAGACAGCGGTGAGTTTTTAATTTGTAACAACTTTAAGACAATTTCACTGAATTTGATGGTTTGTGATGATTTGAAAAAGCAAAATCAGGCTTTCTGGATAATCACAAATGTTGTTTTTGGTGAAGGTTCAGCATTTAGAAGAAACTGAATTTTGGCTGACATGCAAAGGCAATCTGACTATATGGCTGYTCATAAAAGCCTAATACTTTGATTATGGTATTTATGCTTTCTGTTTGTTGTTTTGCTCTTAAATACCCATGTCTCATTGTTCTGAATTTCAGTCAAAATCCAATAATTATGCTTTACTGAGGTCTTGATCAAGCTCAGGTTGTTTTGTTATCAAAGACTATATTCCTTCACTGCCTTAGGCTGAAGTTTATATTATGATTTCCAGCACTGTTCAGCAATTTGGGAACCATGAGACTTTCTTTAACAAGAAATCAAGTTCATTTAATGCTTGTCACAAAGAAAATCCAGATGTTCTATAGTGTCTCTTTCCTGCCTTACCTGTATGTCCACAGATTTGTATTAGAATCATCAGTGTTTCCCTACATCTTACACTCTGCATTTTACTGAAAATTTTACCTGTATTAATTTCAACTTATTTTTCAATTTCATGTGTCTGAATTAATTTGCTTTCATAGCATTGCATTGGTTTGTGTATGTACTACAAAGTATGGACTACAATTAGGTTAGTTTTTCCGGAGGTTTTAGAATATCCTTATCAAAACAATCAGAGAAGCCTCATCCAATCGTTTTGTCTATAAGTAGGTTACAGTTTCCACCCCTTGRGTCACCATCAGAACTACTTAACCTTTATTTCTAGCAACTCCTTTCCACTTCTCAGCTCATACGCCTAATTGAGCTGATGACCTACTTTGCACTTCTGAGTGATTTGGATTTTTGTTCTCTTTTGTTTCTTCTCAAAGTAGAGTTTAATTGTGGAAGACTGTAATTGGTGTCTGTCTTTTGTTCTTCCAACGCCTTATCATCCTTGGAGTCACATATATTTATTGATTTACCAATTTTCACACAACTTGTCTGTACTTTATTTGCTGTGTTTTTCCCAAAGTTTGTTTACTTTGGTCTAAGCTTCCTGGTAGAACAGCAAGTAYATGCTCTGCCCATTAAATTTTTCCTCCAGTTTTTCAGAAATAACATTCCCTGGGAGATTTGTATTTCTGATAATCCTGGAGATTACAGTTACTGAGATTTTTAAGAATTTTAAGAAATTTTTAAGAATTTTTAAGAAATTTTCCCAGAATTTTTCCCATTACATTTTTGTTTATATCTTAATAAATGAAACCTCTACAGAAACCTATGCATTTTAACCAACTTCTCTACCAGGGGTTCATAGTTGTACTAGTTCAAAAAATCACATGGGGAAGCAAAATGAAACTAAAATGCATTTTTTGTTCCTTGAAGACCTTACTGAATGGCCTAGTGCAGCCTACAAAGAAAAAGAGCCATAGGTTCTAAAAACGCAGTTCTCAGAAAGGTCTGCACTGACAGGGTATCTCCCCCTTGGATGTAAATATAAAYTGGTGGCTGCTTTCAAGGTTTCCCAGTGTTTCTATTCCATACTGGAACAGAAACAAAATGTCTGGAAAATTTGGCAAGAATTATATTGTCAAGTTGGCCATTTATAGMATAAAAATTGTAATTTTGTAAATTTTGAAAAATTGTCATTATGAATCTATAGATCAGAAACTTTGAGAGGTCCATAGGGAGATAAAAAGATGAAAGATTCCTTTGTATAACAGGTCTTTTTAATAGAGCTACCATGCCATTCTGGCAAAAAAATACAGCAAAATTTAATATTGGTGTGTGAATTAAATACATGTGTCAATCTTCCTCCAAAGATTGATATTGATAATTATGAAGCAATGTTGCCTTTATTTGGAAGGCARAATGACAAAACCTTAGTTATTTCTGATGGAAAGTACTTGCACTAAAAGTTTTAAATTTCTGGCCCTTAGACCCTGAAAATTCTGGACTCATTTTCAGGTAGTTCTAAGTATTCACATAGCAATTCTGGTTCATGTGGGGSATTTTAAAATTCCTGACTTTATAATCCTATGCAAATTGATATCTACGTCAGTTTTAGATAAGAAAAAGAATATTTGCTAAATTATCAATGMTATGCCTGGATCTGATAGTAATAATGAAATTACAAATATTGGCCACTCTTGGTTTAGGTTTTTTAAAATGTGGTTCTTCATAGACTCGGGTATTGCCCCAGCCAGACATTGAAGGAAAATGGTTAGCTATGATTTTCTTGTTTGAAGTGTTCCTGTTTATAATATAATAAAAGGTAGTATTTCAAATTACTTGTTTTTTATAAATACCTGACATCACACCTAAGTGCTTAATTGACCTCATTAGATGTCATAAACCTTTTTTATATWTCTAAAAAGACAGTAAGTAGTCTCCTGCAATATAAATGGTTTTATTCCATTCTTATTTAGCAGAAAGAGAGTTACAAAATATTTTGCAGCAATCAGCACTACAGACAATGCTTTTCTCAGTTAAAAATTAAATTATTAGGAAAACTATCAGAGCAGTCTCTAGCAGTCTGGAATCTTCTTCTTTGCTATGTTTTTGAAGACCAAAAGAAATTTACCTTTGGCCTCTGCTTCAAGCCTACGGCTACAAGTGCAGAGCACAGAAAACTGGGAAATGTATTCCACTTTCATATTATTCAGTACTAGTGACATCATGTAGCAATTATGAGTTACTTTCCTTGAAAGTCTTTGGGAATGTACTTCCCTATAAAAAATTATTTGCAGTTTTTATTGTAGCTTAAGATATAAACATCGGGTCATTCTCAAATGAAGGATTAAATATAGTGAATTCAGATTTAAATGTACATGAAGAATGTACATTTACAGTGTACAAAGAATTGGAAACTGCATTCTGCCTTGAAGCAACATAATAAAATAAATGTATAATTAGGACTGCTTTTTCTTATATATGGTGCTAAAAAAATGTGACTTTAAAATCATTTTACTGTAGACTATAACATACATTATTTTCTTCTTTTTACTCCTTAAGCAGATTCTTTTCCAATATGGAAGCTTATTTCCTTAATTATTCTCCATAAAACWTATTTGTCTTTAGCCCATTTGTTAATGTACAGTAGGTCTGTTGAGTTTTGCAAGTAATTACTTAGCATAGACTTTTGGGGTTTTTTATGACTGTCATTTGTCCTACAGAAAGGAAAGTGATTTTTTTTTWAAATTGCATTTGTGCCACTTGACTCACGGAAATGGATTGGAMTAAGCCAGATTTAAAGTAAACTATGTCTTTTTAACTGTAGTAGGTAGTGTTATTGACAAAATAGGTGTGTGATCCAC
This sequence comes from Malurus melanocephalus, assembly GCF_030028575.1. Classification (NCBI taxonomy): domain Eukaryota; kingdom Metazoa; phylum Chordata; class Aves; order Passeriformes; family Maluridae; genus Malurus; species Malurus melanocephalus. The sequence continues at coordinate 1,518,611 of NW_026623311.1, forward strand.
TGATGAATTTAGGAAGAGGATAATTCTTTGTGTTCTGAAGGTTGTTTTCAGCTTTCCCTGAAAGATAAAATTTCAATTAAAAACATGAGAATGAAAGGAATTACTGGTTTYTAAGTTTTAACAAGTAACATTGACAACACTGAATAATGATTGCATTGGCTGTTTGAAGTACACATCATAAATGTAGCCAAGGACAAAAAAAMCAGATTCTATGCCAGACAGTAAATTGCTTAAAGGTAATATTTAACAAGCTTGTAGTTTTGTTGGTATATTTTTTCAAATGGATTCTGTTGTTAAGAACTATGGAGAGTAATTTTGGAGAAATATGCTCTGTTTTTTGATATAACACAATGTGAATTACTGTGTCCTCCTTCTAGCTGCCAAGCCCACTCATGCTTGCTTAGTAGTGAGCACAGTTCTCTAACAGGGGATTTGAGAATGAGTTATTTGCATACATACATGCTCAATGTGTATATGGCATTCCATATATTACTAATGGGCTTTCCAGAAACAAAAGGGCACAGTATTTATCTGGATATCACTGTATGTCTATCGTGTATGACTGTTAAGACAGGACCAGCATGCATAATGTGAGAAAGGTATTATTTCACTAAGAACCTGAACTAGTTTTCACTTCCCTGGGCCATCAGAGAAGAGCTACATGGTTGTTTCCATTCCAARGCTTTGCACAATTGTGCCTTTTATTTAAATTTCTTCTCTCCTATTCCCCAAGGTGCCAACACCTTTCCTACCTGAGGCAGAAGCCCATTCTTTATCTGCTCCTTTTCACTCTTCACACACACTCCCAAGTTTGCATCTTTCTCTGAGTTGCCCAGTTGCCTTGGGGGAGGGCAAATAAACAAAAAAAAAAAAAAAAAAAAAAAAAAAACCCTAACACAAAACCCAATGAAAACAAAACCAACAACAACAAAAAAAAAAGGCAACAACAAAAAAAAATCTTCCCAAAGATCTTCTTTTAGCCCCTTCCTCCTCACTTTAAAGTTCCTACGGGGCCCACCTTCCCCATGCAGCATTCCAGCTTTCAGTGTCTACATCTGAGTGCTGCGCTCACCCTGCTCTGCTCCRCACCATAGATATTGTGCTGACTTTCAGGCTTCACTCTTCACACTGGAGATATGGTTATCTCTTTGACAGAGATCCCTGCCTTGTGATGTCAAACCAGCACATTACTGATATTAGGAGGATCAGAGACTAAGTTCTCTGACACTCTATTATGTTTTCCAGGGAAGGAAAAGAATGCCACCATTGCTCCTTGGCTAAAGACAAAGCATGTAGCAGTTTCGGGGAGTGCCTACTAGAGCACATTACTACCTTCCCAGCTTGCCAGGGCATGCTTGAAAGTGCATAGTGGAAGTTGTATATTCTTTTGCAAGGTGAAGATTTTATTTTGGCACACAGGCCTGAATTTGGGCATACTACTTTATGGCTCTTGTGGTAGAGATATTGGAGAGGACACATGGTCAATAGGTTGCCTGAGTTGAGTCTGGGTATTCATGGCAACTCAACCTTTTAATAATGTTTTCTAATGTATTCTGTAAAGACCGCAGAGGCTATATGAAAATTCTTTCAAAGGACTACACTACTTTGAATTGCATAGAAAACATCAGCAACAAAGACACACAGACCCATTTTTCTGCTTCTCGGCTTCTAATAAAAATTTACTCAAAAATACCAGAGTTTTACCCCTCAAAACTTTTTACCTGTCTGGAGAATTAATTCCTACAACTTGAGGAACCCTACCGTGAAGGCACACCTATTTTCAAATTGGCGTTGTCTGTCTTACAGAAAACAGATTGAGTCTGGCCCAGAGAGGTGCTATTTTTATAAAGTGCTTTATTTTTATGAAGTATTTAAGTACTTTATCCATACAAGTGAAAAACATTTTATGAGTGTCTAAGCTCRTAAGTGTTTAGAGGACCTATGGAAATATCAAGAGGATATTGTCAGCACACCTCTCTCATGGTCTGCTTAGGGGCCTTACAGACCCTCTTTTCACTGCCTGTGCCACATCTAGGCAGTTCCTCTTGCTCAAGCTCTTTGCTGCTGTTTGCTCTACTTAAGTTCAAGGAGAGTGAGAAAAGCAAGGAGCAGGAGGGACTGCCGTGGAGAGAAGAGCACTGCTATAAAGTAAGAACTTTAAGGTCTAGATGTTTTATTTGGTCTGGTACCAAAAAGGCCTTGAAGATTTGTCCGTAGTTCCTTGAATATCACTGACTTACTTAAGTTCCCAACTCTTTCATATTACTTTCTTTTTCATCTGTAGGAGAAGATCTTAATTTTGCCTTTTTGAAAAGAGTAAATTTGAAATGCCAGATTAAAATCTATCCATTCAGCTTTGAAATGGTTTTGAATAAAGTATTCCTATAGAACAAATATATGTAACACTTTGTGGTTGTACATCTAATTAACTAAAACACTCTATCTAGTATCTTAAAGATAGCAATGATGAGCTTGTGAAGAGATGTTTATCTGTGMAGGTTTGTCTGTAAACACTGTATATGTGTGTAGTGGTTTGAATKAATTCAATGGGAGCAAAACACTCCCAAGCTCCAGCAAACCTCCCCCTCTCTTTTCCCCACCTGGGTMCTAGAGACAACCTTTTCCACAGAGAGGAAAGTGAAAAGAAAAGGGGAAAAAAACCTATTTATTAAAAAATTATAAAAACAAAAAGAAAAACCTGTGGAATCAGCTGTTAGATCCCAAAGCCTTTCTCTTCCCTCCTGGGAGTAGCTTCCCCTCCGAGGCCCCCAGAGGGGTGCTCAGAGTCTCTCTCCGATAGTTCACTGAAGGATCTTTCTCCCTGTCATGCCACGAGAATCTTCCAATTCTCAGACAACGAAGTGAAAAAAAAAAAATTTGAGGAAAAACAAGTCCAAAGAAAGGCAGAAAAAGGAGCAGTCCCAGAGAGAGCAGGCAGCTTCTTTTCCACCACTGATCCYRARARAGMSYCYYSSSARGAAAAMAAAACGTGTGTGTCTTGTCCCTTTCCCTCCCATTGTCCTTGAAGGGAGGAACATCACCAAACAAACCAGAGCAGTCTCGACTAATGTATAGTTACAGAAGGGTTGTTTAACTTTCCTCTAACATAAGCAGATGATAGGAATACAATACTCAGCTAACCTAGGACAATGTGGACTGACAGTAATTTTTTTTTTAAAAAATCAGACTGTTAAAATTTTTTTTGCTTGCAATATCAAGACGTCTATGTTTACTTTGGTTTCTTTTTTTAAGATTTCCATTTTTCCAAAGGAGAACTGTCAATGAAACTGTGGCTCCATGATCTTTAGTATTGAATCTAAGTAWTTCTGACATCTATGGCAGTGCAAGTTTGACCTAGACTTCGTGGGAACCCTAATCATACCCTTTCCAAATTAGCATTACAATTTGTGTGCAAACCAGCATTTATCAAGGGACTAATGTCTCGTATCCTAGAGTATATTTTGTCCGCTTTAGTTCATTTATTTTGTTTGCCTCTTATGTTTATGTGTAGGAATGTAAGCACTGTTGCCTGTGGTGATGATTTCCAAGGTAGATGGCCTTTTGGTTTTTAAAGGTTACTGGGATCTGCCACTGCCAGGCAAATAACAATTTACAGTGTGGAGAAGGCAGATGTCTGTAGATCATAAGATGTGTAGACATGCTCCTTCAGAAAGGAGAATTGATCAAGTAAAGTTGATAATTCTTTGCAGACTAATATTATGCTGGGTAGTAAGAAACCAATCCATCCCATTTCCAGTAAAAGAAATTTCCCCTTCAAGCCAAAAGATCCCCAAATAAGCACAGTCCAATGCTTTTATTGCACATGGTATTTGYGGATGCAGTAGAGTCATGGACTTGTGCAGTTACAGCATAAATGGAGTGCTATTTTCCTTGCYCATGTTTAGTTCTTTAATCCCTAATGCAACAGTTGAGATTAGAAGTATGATTCATTCTGTTTTCTGGAAGTTGCCAGGGACATGGACAAAGGTCATTGACCTTTTCATTAAAATCTTTTTGGTGTAGCAAACATCAAATTCATCAGTGGCATAATCTGCATTCTGCAAATTGCTACCACCCAGTCCAAGTATAAGTTTCGAAGATGCATCACATTCCATAGAATATAGATGCGTAGAGACAGGCCTACTGGCATGATGAGGTAGGCTATGTGTATCAGCCTTTTAGTGAGTGCTGCCCTCAATAGAGCAGTTTTCAGCAACTCAAGAATTGTGTGTTCCATGAATTAATCATCACACACCCACTTTCTGACTTTGGCCCACTCAGATGCAGTGGTTTGATTATTGCACTCATGCTTTCCACTTTTTTAGAAGTGCATTGCCATTACACAAAACACAGTCCCAAATATTACAAAGAAATCTACCTGCTATCTGAAATTTCCCAGCTCAGGCTGCAACTAGGCTGCCTGGGAGGCAGAGGGCACTACCTACTGCACTCTTAACATATCTCCGATACTTASTCTTTTCTCTGTGCTTGGTAATAAGTTTGTAAAAGATGGAATTGCCTGTATGGATGCTTTCTCCAGAATCTGAGTAGGCCYAGTGTCTTTGTGCTGGCCAGGGGAGATCATGGTAAAAAGTGTCTGAAGAAAACGGCAAAAGAAAACCACTTTGGGGCCATTTCTGACCGATCAGTGATGTTGTGCTAACTTAAATGCAAAAATTTTTCACATTTTTGTGGAGGTCAGCATATACAGAAGGAAAGAWCAAAGATGAAAGAGTGATCAGACCAAACAAAATTTATATTGTCCCAAGCCTGTACGTCAGAAAAGACAGTGACATCTAAGGACAGTGGTCTTAAAAGTAATAACATAAAAAAAACTAGAGCATCTTGAAAATTATGAGGTAAGTGATTACTCACAGAATAATGAAGAAGTGCCATGCYCACTCATAAATCAATTCTGATAGACTCCAAGTAGTAGATTTTACTCCAAGTAGTACTCCAAGTAACTTTACACCATGATTGTGGCTCTGCATTGAATCTTCAATTTGCATTTCATGCAACAGAATCTAACGAGAATCTCTGTAATTTACTTCACCAGTAATTCACCAATAGTCTAAAAGGTTGATCTCACCAGTATCAAAGTGGGTAAAACTRTTATGAACTGCTAAAATCATTGCATTTTCCTTACAGACACCTTGAGAAATGTTTTGCAGCTAGTACACCCCTGAAGGAAGTCAAGTGAGACATTTTATATGATAGTTTAGAAATCAGTGTCTAGAAATGTGATTTCTTGTCTCAGAGGCTCGTCCTCTATCACTGAAATGTAGTGTCTTCAATATGAAAAATGTATGAGTGTAGGCAACTTCAAGATAAACAAGGCCACTTTGTTGTAGTTACAGTTAATGATAATGGCTTGTAATTGTTTGTTTCAGATATATGTAGCCTATGCTTGGTGTCTTCCAAATAAAGAAGATATTAATTGTGCCCTAAAGCAACCACAATCCTATCTCTTGTTGAATTAAAATCACTGTCAATGTTGGGATATCTCTATTTTAGTTGAGAACTGGTATCAATGCAGCATGAATTGAAGAGCAGTTGAATCCTTAGCAAGGAAAGATATTGATATGTACGCTACCACCAGATTTCCTTCTCAGCCCGGTCACAGAAGGTACCTCATGACATAAGGAGTCAGGTGAAGAATCCCAAGCTGTGTTTATAGATAGTTTCTCTACCGAATCTGTTTTGCCCTCTGCACGACTAAAAACATTTCTTAGGTAGTTAGAAAGGTGGCTTTAAGCAACTTAGGTCCATCCCTATAAATCTGAGCTAGCTGGGTACAGTTTAGTCATCTGTGTAATTCAAAGAAGCCTAAGGCTGTGCTTTCTGCCCTTTGCTGACATGTCTTCTTCAGAGAAGGTGAAGAGAGCAGGTGGTAGGAAGTTGAATTCTCCTCTGTCTGGAAGAGCAGAGCTGCAGGGCAGCTCTCTGCCTGCTTTTCTGCTGTTCAGGCAAATGTTACACTAAGTGTTGAGTCTGCTCTGCGTGGAGCAATCAGTTAACTTCAGAGATCTATTTATTTATTTTGGCATAAAACATTCTCGAGGGCTTCTGATCTAGATGGGTCATGAGTCAAAAAATGCTTTATTTATTCTAGTATCATAGTATGTTGCTGCCCTGGGCTTGTTTCTGATCTTAGGCACTTTAAGCAGAGTTTTGGTAACTACGCAGCTTCCAAAACTTGGAACTCAGACAAAAGAAGAAAACTAATGAAGGTGCAGCTCACTCATTCAACATAATTGCCTGACATCTGTAGCAGTTAATTGTTGGAGATGAGAAGCAAGTAAATCTCTGTTTTATGACTACACAGAGATCAGCAGAATTACAAAGCAGGKTCTGCTTCACCTAATGGCCAAGGAACAGGCACAAATTGATTTTCATTTGCAGTATAAATAATCTTGCACTTTGTCCTTGTAACACAAGAAGTTGGGATCGGCCCAAGTTACTTTCAACTTTTCTTTCTCCAACATAGGTTTAAAGTGCAATGAATGAGTAACCCTTCGAAAGGACTTTGCTTTAGTCTCTGACCAGAGACTCAACTCTGATCAACCATAGTAACAAAGTTTATTTATAATATAAATTTTGTTGGAAAAGTTCAGTGTTCTTAGTAAGTCAAGCAGGAAAAGCTCGCAATGTGTTAACAGGCCTTTACAGGAAGAGAAGAGCTGAGACAGTTGCTCTTTTCTTTGCTGTTTTAAAAGCATCGGTTGYATATAGAACAAAAGCGTGTGCATTTTATTTAGGCTGAACTTCATTTCCTTCAGCATTGTGAAGTCAGCGACGCTACTGGGGCTGAAATGAAGAAGTCTTATCTATTGAAATCACTGGGAGTCTATTAGTGTATGCAAGTAGACTTGAATTGGAAGGAGAACGGGGCACCATATCTTGTCTATTATTCTCCCTCTCTAAATATAGGACCTCCTATTGCACAGAAGCTATGTGATGGGCTCACACAAGCTGGGCAACATTTCATCTGATGCCAGCTGGCTCTTCCATTCCCCTGTGTATACCYTCCTTGAAGTAGGGGGCAGCTTTTGCTGTCATATTCAAGATCTCTTCTCATGGTTTTGCTTTTCTTTCCTGAAACGAGAGTATTTTAAGGGACATTGGACTGTACTGGAAACCACTGGAATTGCTGAGAACGAAGGCAGTCTGYTAGCTTCCCCAGTCCAGATGTCAGGGCATGTTCATTTCAAACTTCCTACTCCCCTCATAGAAATTCCTGTGAGGAAGAGAGGTTGGAAAGGGGCCCAAGCAATTCCTCCAAAGACTGTTCACAGACTGGTGGTCCCAAGTGTTCACTACTTATAAATTAAGCATATGAAACCACACAGTTACTAAAATAACCAGTCTGGGCATCTCTGTATTTGTTTTTAATTTTGGGGGGCTTGGCAGGTATGTGTCAAATTACAACTTTTTTGGCTAAGTGGTCTTCAAAAGAAAATGACATGAGTTCCTTGCCTAATAACTTGACTCCAGAAGCTGAGATACAAAAAAGCAACACTATTACAGTTAGGTTTCTCATAGGGCAGTAAAAATTGATTACTATAGCCATGGCTGGAGCTTCAGTACAGTCTCTCTTTGCAAGGCAACTGATTAGTATTAATTTTTCTAGTAAGAAGAACAGTAATAAGAAATGATTGGCTGCCCTTTATTAGCTAAGGTCTTGCATGTATAAGAGTAGTACACATACTTAAATCACCATAAAAAAGTTCTGGTTTTTTAAAAGCAACTACTCTTCAGACCAATTAAATGGCTACAGAGTAAGATTCAAAAAGCCATCGGGAGAAGTATCATGTGCCTGACACTAGGCACAATCTCATGTATACAGTATGTGTATCTGTTCTTACAAAAAACTTAATTTACATCAAATTACTCTTAAAAATTTGGGTATCCTTTTTTTTTTTTTTTTTTCCGCAATGTTCTTATAACATGTATTTTAAAGCAAGGCAACCAACTATTCTTAGGTCAGTAACGTTCATGTCTGACAGAGTGTAAAGAGAACCTAAAGATGTAATCATTAATCCTGTATTTATCCTCAATTTTCTGTATCCGAGATCCTGCCAGTGTCAGAGAAGCCTTTTATGTGCAGGATGTCTCGGTTTGAGACAATGTTTTCAGAGGAAAAATTTTGCAGAGTAAATGTTTCCTCTGAAGTGAAAAAATTTGGTAGTTTATTTCACCAATATGAAATAGATGTTTGGGCAAAAGTAAAGAGAAAAAATAAAGTATTTTATTAACAAAACACAGTGCCCACAGGACACAGATAAAACGTAACTGTTAGTTATTTAACACTCAGGAACACATGCCACCCCTCCCCARCAGAGCCGCTCATCGTGTGGTGGTGCGGAGAAAAAGATGGTGGCTCCTGTCCCCGGGAAAAGAAACAAAAAGAGAAACTCACATGGCCGGTCCCGTAACAGTGGCAAAAATAACCTGGGTTATAGTCCTTTCTTCACTGTGGATGAAACAGAGGGCTCAGTGTGCTTTTCTGTCGCCGGCTTGGCTTCTTCCGGAATCCCRGAGGAGACGGAGCCACACGGCTTTGTCCCCGCCGGTTTCCAAATTGCTCCAGAAGCAATTTGGAAATCACAAAGAATCACAGGAGCCACAGAGGGCATCTGTTCAGGGAAAGCTGCCAAAGCTAGCAAACCCGAGCTAGCTAAAACAGGAACAATGTAACTCGGCTGCATGCAGCAAGCAAAGGCTCCACGCGGTGAAGAGCTGAGCTGCAAAAGCAAAAGCCAAGCTCCAAAAGCCAATGGCTGTGGGGCTGTCCCGACTTTTAAACTGCCTTCACTGCCTTCCCAGCTGCCCCCCACTGCTGCCCCTGCCCCCTCTTCTGGGTTGCATTTTAAGGCACAGGCACCTTTTGGGCATACAAGCCGATGTAATAGGAACACAGAACAGAACTGGCAGAGAATCAACCCAAGACACTGGAACAGGATCTTTTTTTTTTTTTTTTTTTTTCCATTTATTAACAGCCAAGGAGCTAGAGAATTCAGAGAATGAATTATCATGTGCTACTTCAGGTATGAGAATGGGAGGAATTTTCTTTACATGACTTCAATTCAGTAAGATTGATCATGTTGTTTTACTTGAAAAAGCTCAATGAACKAACACAGGCTTTAGCAACCTTTAATGTTTCAAGTGCTATGCTATGATGTGAGTTTGCTCCAGAAGGATGTTGTGGTTGTGGTGAGTCCTTGTGAGCAATCATAAGAGCCACCAAAAATATGCAGAAAATTGAAAATGGCATGGGAAAATTGGGGGAAGATGCCCATCTGTTGTAGAGAAAGTTATGTAATTTATACTGAAATAAGCAAAACATGGAAGCAACTGGAGGTGGCATGTTTTCAGACCTGAAGAGTTGCAAAATCAAGCAATTCTAACTAATGTGTGGTGAGAGATGAGCATATTTTGAGGATAAATGTGTTAAAAATAAATCTTAAAAGTTTTTCTCATTGCAGCATGGCTAAGAGAGAAAAGAACAGGGTTATATTTACTGAAAGAGAAATTTGGCTCTTTACTGAAAGAGAATTAGTGGTCTAGGAAGACAGAAGGAAAAAATGATCAGCAAAACAGTAGAAATTAATGTGCTTGCCACTCTTCATTCAGGGAAGTACTGAGGAGAAGAAGCTGTCAATAGTGAAAATRTCCTCAGGGATGATGAAGTTTGGTCAGCAATCAGGCCACTGGCAGAGTGCCACAGAGCAAATGATTGAGAAAGAACTCTYCCAAAGGTTGACTATTTTTCTCCATCATCAGTATAACATATGCCAGATCTTACATGATTTTGTTGTGTATACACCATCAGTAGTGAGACCTCAGCATCAAGTGATTTGATCTACTCTTACATATACTTTGATAGTCCTATCTGCTCCCCCTAAGACCACCTTCTGATTCATGAGCACTAATCCTTCATCATGTAGCATTGTTGCCATCCTCTTGCATTTTCATAAGTACAATAAAGGGTAAAAATGTTTGTCATGCAGAGCATAAGTCAGGGTCCGGAGTTTTTAATTCTCACTTTTGCTTCTGCCATCACTTTTCTTCATGTTGTTCCCCTATTCCTTTCCTGCCATGCCTTTTTTTCCCACCCGGCCTGTGCATTTGTCTTGGGTTGATGTGCCAATCCCGTATTCGTATATTCCATCAGTTGTATGCCCAARAGATGCCTGTGCCTTTAAATCTGACTCGCGAGAAGGGGCAGGGGCGGTATGGGAAGTTTAAAAGYCGGGGCTGCTGCACAGGCGTTTGCTTTTTGAGCTCAGCTAGGCGGTGTGGGAGGTCTGCTCACTKCGTGCCCAGGGAGTTACATTGTTGCCGTTTAGCTAGCTTGGGCTTGTTAGCTTGGGCAAACAGCTTGCTGTGGACTGCCACCCCCCTCTGCAGCTCCTGTGATTTTCCTTCTGGAGCAATTTGGCGGCTGGCGGGGACAAGCGGTGCTGCTTCGTCTCGTCCCAGACTCCAGAAGAAGCCAAGCCGGYGACACAAAGCACACAAAGTCCTCTGTTTCCTCCACCATGAGGAGAGGACTGCCTCCAGGTTTTGCCACTGTTGCCTGAGTGGCCACATGGACATTTTTTTTCTTTTGTTTTTTTTTTTTTTTTNGACTGGAGCCACACCATCTTCTCCACACCACATGGGCCGAGTGGCTGTGGGGGGAGGGGGCAACGAGCATTCCTGGACTTTTAAATATCACTTTTTATCTGTGTCCTGTGGCCACTGTGTTTTGTTAATAAACTACTTCCTTTTCTCTTCAMTTTTTGCCTGAACATCTATTTCATATTGGTGGGAAAATATTATCAGGTGTTTTTCACTTCAGAGGAAACATTTACTCTGTAACGTTTTGCTCTGAAAACATTGTCTCAAAGTGAGACAGCATTAGTCATTGTACACAGGACGTTTGAGATAGTACAAGTGGATCACTCAAGGTGAGCACAGCCAGTTTCACCTGAACACTTTGACAACAAGTGTCCTGAAATACTTCTAAATTAAAAGCAGCTTTCGCCCTGCAACAGGTTGAACAGATATGGCTGAAAATAACCACTATGCAGGAGGTACACACCCAATCAATCAATCAATCAATCAATCAATCAATCAATCCTTCAGCTTGCTGACAAAAAAGCTAAGGATGGTAATTTACTGTTTAAATATTGTGAAATGAGGTGGTGGTTTCAAAAACTCCTAGTCAGCAGGCCTTGTATCATACACATGAGGAAAATGTCACAATTGCTTCTAACTGACAACCTTGTTGAAAATCTTAAGAATGGCTCCAGGTAAAATGGGTAGAGGAGCTTGACTGTTATCACAAGAATGTGATRCCTTGGTAGAGACGTGTGGAAAGCTGCAAGTCATGTCTTCATTTGTACTTGAAAGTCTTCAGACTCCCAAACAAATAGTGAGAGGAGAATCCAAAAAGAGAGGAGAAAAGGTTTGAATGAATTGTGAGTATAAATCTTACATATATTATATAAAATTCATTCATATACTTGAGCATTGCTTATTTTTAGCAGAACATAATGTAGTGTGAATGATATTTTAAAGCTTGAGTGCCAATCTGGAACAGTGTGCACATATACATGTCATATATATCATATAAATATATATTTTWTATATATATATTCTAAGACTTTAGGGGTAAAAAGTACTGAATGCTTCCAGAAATAAAGTAATTTATTTGACCACATCTTAAAACATCACCCAGCAATGACAGCATACCAGTTTTTGCCGTTAACCACATCACTACATTCAGGTGGGGATCCAAGCTTTGCTTCAAAGGCTGTTAAGCTTTTGAATTTTGGATCAGGCCTCAGTTAGTCCCAGGGAATCTTACCTGATGTAGCACTTTCTTCTACCCCACTCAGCATTTAAACTAAACTAGCTTAAACTTGCTTAGGCTGGGTAAGAATGCCTAAGCCTTGCATCTACTCACAGATACAGATCTTGCATCCACTTATATATTGCCTCTCAATTTGGCCATTGAGTCAAAAGTAGATGCTATCTGCTTTACTGTCCTGCTATCTGGGATATAGAAGATACTCTAACAGAAAAGAAACATAAAGGAGCATGTAAGTTAACCTAATGGGGAACTCCCAGAGAACCAAACCAGATGAACCTGTCTTTCTGGAAAGGGCAGTGGTTTGTTTGTTTGTTTGTTTTTGTTTGGGTTTTTTTGTTTTGTTYTGTTTTGTTTTGTTTTGTTTTTTAAGCCTAACCTCTTCTAATGTCTCCTCAGATTGAAAGTGAAGAAGACAGGTGATAATTTTTGAATAGCTTAGGAAATATCTGGTGATGCTAGCAGTAAGCTTTCATGGCTTACTAGGTAGACAGCAAGACTGAAATAATTACATAAATTCTATACATTTTGTGTAATAGTTTTCCTTTCCTGCCAGTGCAAACAAGGGAGAAGAGATGGGGGAAAGGAGAGGAGGGAATGCTGACTCAGGGCTGTTTTCTCAGGCAGTAGAACATGACTCTCTGAGGATTTGCTTTCATATGTTCCCGTGGAATAGAAGGTTCTTTGTTTATTGTTTCATTTGCATATGGATTACCCTAGATAAATSACAAAACAAAATCATAGCTGGGAAACTCTAAAGGAGTTATAATTTCTTTTCAAAATGCATGGTGACACGATGAGTTATTTATTCACCGAGGCTGTCTGTGATTTTATTGAGTTCTTATGCTCTCTGCAGTAAGTAAATAGTGACATAGTGAGCATTAAGTGATCATAATTCTACATCTGAACTGGCTGTGAAACAAGTGTGATATCTTGACCTTAATAAATATTCTCACTGAGAATTACATAAAGTCATGTGGCCTCTTCTGTTTTTTTGAAATTGTTATTCCAGAAACTGAAAAAAAATCATGAAATTGGTAGCTTTGCAGAATCTTAACCAATTTTAGGCAAAAATGTCACTGTTTTGTTTATTTCTTAGGCTTACTTCTAAAATTAGATAAATTTGATTTAAAATAAATGGCTGTCATCTATGATGGATTATGCCTTTTTTCACTGTTGCTGTAAATCAAATGAGGCTGGCATGAAGTTCAAAGATAAAATTCATGTGGCAAGTTACAAGACTGGACTCCATTAGAATATCTCTTTCCTCTCATATATACAATATTAATTTCACATAATATATTGATTGGAGAAGTCTACTTCCAAATCAGTAGCAGGACAGGAATTGCCATCTCTGTGGGAGTAGGAAAGAGCATCAGTTTCTTTAAATTTAAACTCAGACTCTGGTTCTGACCAATGGACAAGAGGTTGCCATAGCAGGTAAATGAAATGCTACACATYAAGAATGTATAGCTCATTGATGAAAATTAATATTTTTTCCACAGCATGAATGGCTTTGCTAGTGGATATTATCAAATTAATATGACCARAAATTAATATTAAAAAGAAATTATATTATCACTGTGAAATGACATATTCTTGGTGTGCATTTAGAAAAGGAGATCCATAGCAATCATTCAAAAAGCATGCTTGCAAGTAAATGGTTATTGAATTGTGGCAAAATTGTACAAAATTACAATTTTGTATATACAGTTCAATATACTGAACAGTAATGGATCCCAGAGCAGCCTTGTTGAAATGACTGGGGCAAGTTGGAGTAAGAAGAATGTGATTAAGCTCACGTGTCACTAAGACCCCGTGCAATTAAGAATAACAGACAGAGGTCCCATCAGATATCTTAAGGTTGGTATTTTTTTTTCTCACAAGCTTATGGCAGCATTCTACCATTTGCCTTTGTACCATCTGCATTTGCTGTTCTGAGCTCCATGTCTGTTCTTCAGTATTATTGCTCTACAGGAACAGCTAAACAAAACATTATATGCACCACTGCTGTTTGGTTTTAGTGCTGCTGAGGATATTTGAAACATGAATAAGTCTGTGTGCATGTGTGAATAAATGTGATGGAGAAAAATGGATGCTCCAGAAATCTGGAAAATTTCTACATTATTGTCAGAGAGAACTTATAAAAGGCCTAAGAATTTCAACTTTACAAATAATGACTGAATTTAATGATGAATTAAAGGGCAAAAAGGCCCTGGTCTTGGGGGTCGGCCTCTTCTCCCACACAACTAGGGACAGGACTTGGCCTCAAGGTGCAGCAGGGGATGTTCAGATTAGACATCTCAAAGAACTTCTTCAGTGAAAGGGTTGCCAAGCATTGAAACAGGCTGACCAGTGAGGTGGTAAAGTCACCATTCCTAGAAGTGTTGAAGAGACAATTGGATGTGGCACGTAGTCCTATGGTTTTACTGCCCAGTGTTTGGTCAAAGGTTGGACTCAATGATCTTGAAGGTCTTTTCTAACCTTAATGATTCTGTGATTCATTAATGTAAGTATAATGAAGGTATCYCTTTAACCAGTAGATAAATGGTTCAGGCTGAAAAACTAGTGAATTTGCTTGGTCCTACACAATTCAGGAGCATGTGGAGGGACCTGAACAGCAGAGAAACACAGAAATTTACTGATTATTCTGATCATCTGGGTGACACAGATAGCCTTGGCCTTCAAGACATGCACAAAGTCCTTGAAAAAAGAACGTAATATATCACAAAGGGAAACAAGATGAAACTTGTAATACAGAGGAAACTTTTATGAATCAACACATACAATGCTGAGTTACAGTGATAAAAAGCAAAAGAAAATATTTTTAAATTATGGTGCAAAACGAGTGACATTCCCTGTCTTTCTTATCTGTAAAAAGTTACATTTCTTAACATAGTTGTTACTGCCAAGTTTGTCATTATAGATAGGTATCCTCCCTATTCTTTTTACTACCAAAATAATATTGACAACTTGTTGGTCTAATGCATAAATATTCATCTGAGGGAATTGAAGATCCTTTCTGCTCCTAGCATAATGTTGCAAAGCACACCTTCCTTGGCTTATGATAAGGGAAATACATGTCACCATGATCACAGTTATGTCCAAACTACAGTACCCGTTTTTGTTGAAGAATCGAAAGAAGCACCTGCTGTCCAATAGAATAGTCTTGTACAGATTTCAGTGTGTTACATGAAATTTCTCTAAAAGAAAACGTGAGACGGTGCAGGGCTTAATTGACCCCTCTGCAATGTCATATGCCTAAAATTCAAGAACCCACAACATGACACGGGTTTGAAAACTGACATATAAAAAGCTCTCCAGATACTAATTTTTAACATTTGCCTTAGGATTTGGGGCAATTAAGATTTTACTTCTTACTATTCTTCTTCATTATCCATACAGAATATATAACTTACAAAAACAGAAGTCATGAGTATCACATAACAGACAGATCTGGGATATAGAAATTCTAAAAAGTCATGGACATGCTATGATCAAAAATTTTGAATGCGATGGCTGAATGATTTCTATGTTACTGAATGTARTGGTTCTAGCTTGGATAGAATTAATTTTCTTCATAAGAGCCCACATGGTGCTGTTTTGGCTTTGTGTCTAAACCAATGTTGGTAGCACAACAGTGCTTTGTCTATTGCTGAGCAGACCTTACACAGTGTCAAGGTCTTTTTCTTCATGTTCTGCATACACAAGTGAATAGGGCAAGAGATAGGCAAGAAGCTGGAAGGGAATACAGCTACACAGCTGACACAAAATGGCCAAACACATATTCCATACCATTCATAATGGTGAGTGGCTGGATGCTTCGCTGCTGGCTGAAGCCAACCCACCACAATGAGTTAACAGGATTTCATACTGAGCTTTATTTTGGAAAGCAATGTGTACCTTATAAAAGACCTGTTTGTAGGAGATAACACCGGACTGAAGCAGTTAAATCAAATCACTTTKGGTTATATATGACATGCAAACTTGAATTTACAGCAGACAGAAATTTTGAGGAACTGGGTACAAAGTGGTAGATTTACTAGGAAGAACAGCTTATGGTTTTTAGTAGAATCAGAAGGACATGAGTGCCACTACTACCCAGAAACAGACTTACAAGTAAGGAGAAAAAGATTGCTAGGAATGGGCTACAGACCTACAAAATAAATGAAAACCTCAGACAGGATGTTAAAAGGACAAATACAATCAGAGCGCAAGGAGAGCATGATAAAATAAGAGGGCTCTATCCGGTAGGTTWGGAAAAAAAATCTGTTAGTCTAAATGAGCTTTACCTTGGAAGGAAAATAAACAAAAATGCTAATGATGTACTCATCTGCTATACAAGAGAACAAGTTAAAAAAGACAGSCTGAGAAGAGAAGGGAGAGTGAGGGAAAATAAGGGGATCTGCTACATACTAAATTAATATTTTAGTTCTCAGTAGAAATTAAGATTATAAGGGTAATAACAGGGTATCTGATCAGGAATGAAAGTAGGAATGGTAMTTCTATTACCATATTCAAAGTAACAGCAGAGTTTGGGCTGTGGACTGTGGTGAAAGAAAGGAAGAAGGAGAGGGAGGGAAGAAGGGACCAGCTAAAACAATTAAAAGAATTAAACATGAAAATTCAAATGACTTTATCAGTTTGGCAATATGTGGTGCAATGAGAGAACCTGTCCTCTGACTAGAGATCACATATCTCGTTACAGAAAGTTTTTTTGGGAAGGAGTTGGTGAAGCAATCTAGGTGGCTGCATTCTGATCAGTTTGGTCTCTTCTAGAGGAGCCCTTAACATGGATTTTCAAAGTCAAGAACAACAAGCTGTGAAGGCCATTGGAAAGAGAGCTAAACTGTAATGTGGTTTTCTTTAT
This sequence comes from Malurus melanocephalus, assembly GCF_030028575.1. Taxonomy (NCBI): domain Eukaryota; kingdom Metazoa; phylum Chordata; class Aves; order Passeriformes; family Maluridae; genus Malurus; species Malurus melanocephalus. Next base: position 1,535,338 of record NW_026623311.1, read on the forward strand.
CAGAGATGGTTAAACTGATTCCGTTTGCATCCAACAAGGACTTTCTTGTAAGGTACTCAGGTTTCCAAGAGTTCAGATTATGGTAAATCATTCAGTATTTCACCACACAGGAAATTACTGTTTAAGGAGCTCAGTAAGGGTGTTAATATATGAATTGGAAGATAGGGGAAGCCAAAAAACTAAGCAAAAGGCTAAAATGTGCACACACTGAAAAAGAAGATGCAAGATGCAATTATCAGCAGTGACATTGCTTACCCATCAGTCTTAGGGACTGATCCTAYACAGTGTTGTCATTAGTGAGAGAACAAGGTGTGTGAGATTCTGGTTGACTATTAGATGAAGATACTGTTTAGGACTAACTACACAGAAAGCCTGACCTCTGACACCTCTAAGATTGAACCACAGCAATGGACTTGCATAGTATAAGTACTTACTGACAAAATCATTTCCTAAGTAGTAGGTTTTTCTCAGCTAGAGATGAAAGAGGAGCAATATAAAACAGAATAAAATAGCCAGCCACAGGATGACAGGAAGCTTGCTAGTGYGACACAGCAGTAGAAAAAGGAAAAAAAAACAAGTCCAGTCTCTGCTATTTTCAATGAATACAAAGAACTGATCCTGCCTTCTACATTACACAAAGCATTGGTATGAACCAGGGTACAATATTTTACATAGTTCTAATCCTTCAAATTCATGAAAATGAATCTTAAACTGGAATGGGTACAAAAAAGGGCTATTGTAATAATATGGATAATGAAGGATCCATCTTATGGGAAGAATGGAAATCTGGCAAAAGGCTATTTAAAATAAAAAATTAATACATACGTATATAAATATGAGAGTAAAAGCTGGAATACTTGTAAGTTTCCAATTGCAAGTGTTTTTTCAAACAATAGGGATGAAAAAAGAACTGTACTGGATCCAGCAGGGACTATAGACACTTGAAGAGCTCTACGTAACAGTAAAGGGTAGATTTAGACGTAGAAATTGAGTCAAACAATCAGTATCTTTGTAGGAATTTCTTGACACAATGGTATCATTAAGTTATTAAAAGTTATTGTGCTCAGGCACTTGGACACCATACCAAGATAATAGTTAAACTACATCTGGACTCATACTAGCTCACATTCAGTCAGTGTCAATACTTGTCTCATGTACTTTCCCATGTCCAGAAGCTGGGCTAGGATGGGCACAGAGAGCTTAGGTGCACCTAAATGTGAGAGAGACACACCATCTTTGGGACATGCAAGAAATACAAAAGGTATCAACTTGGGCTGCAATGTCAATGCACATTTGTATTCAATGGCTATATAGACACAGAACAAAAGGGCTTGAATCTGAGGTGCTTTAATTCACCACCAGATCTAAAAACACTGTAACCATATCAGCTTCATATCCTTTTTATTTATCTTTGCTTTTATRAGCATCTTTGCGTCCTGGTTATAACAATCCTTCCTTGGGCCTCCAGAAGCATTTGGAATGTGAACATCAAAAAGATGTGTAGATTTCTTCTACTTTGCGCTGTGTTCTGTCTCTCCACTTTTTGACCAGACAGTGCAAAGTCAGAGATTTCCCYCAGTTACACCTTTCAATGGAGGGAGAAATAGGCATGTTTTATCTTATTTTTCATCCTGTCTTTGGGTTTGATACATGTTGCAGGGAGTCTTTCTGTCTCTTGCTGCAGTGAAAAGTCACTGAAGACTTTTTTATCACATAGTCTATTGCTGAGTATTACAACATAATTCTCTTTAATTTACATTTTGGCTATCCATTCTCCATGTTCTGTACAAATGCTTATCTAAGTTGCTTATTTTAAATGTTTAAAACTTGTGAGTAAATCTCTTCAGACACATAGTGGGATTGAAGCAAGTGGAAAAGCAAAAGAAGAGCCTGGAAGTGTTTTCCTTTAGTTTCAGAGACYCTGGAATTCCTCCAGGACAGAACACCAAGACAAGAAAGCAGAGTAAAGCCACCTCCATGCCCTTTCCCTTCCTACCTTGGTAGCCAACTGAGGGCTACACAAGGGAAGCAGAGAATGTAGAGAGCCCTATTTTAAGCTTGCACACTCCAAAGCTTTCCTCATCTGCAATTTCAATCACTGTTGCTTACATTGCCATTGATATGCACAAGTCTYGCACATTTCCCTTTAATGGAACCCTTACGTAAAGGCCAAGTAAAGAGGGCAAATTGACATTTATCCTCCTCCGTGTAAGCAAAGCTTTTAATTTTTTTAAATGATGGAAATTCCTCCCCATTTCAAAGTATTTATGGTATTTTAAGTATATTGGGGCTATTATTACAACATAAATTACTTATGATAACTTTTACCCCAGTCTCCGAAGAAGATTCCCCATCAGGCAAATGTAACATTATTCAAACCAAGTCTCTAAATTCTTGACATTTGCCACCACTTGTATCTTTCCACAGAGAACTAAAGCAGTTTTTCTTTTAAAACTGTAAAATCAATAAACTAGGTATTCAATTTTTCATGGAAAATGAGACTGATGTAAAGTGAAAAATCTCRTATCAGCTGAATATGGAGTTACAAGTATGACGTTCCATTTCTTCTGTTAAAACACTTTTTGCACTCAAATATTTCTATTGCCTACTGAATTTGTTTGGATAAGGTATATGAAATATGCCAACAACWAATATGTATAAAACTATATTAATATGAATGAATGATCTTTGCTTACACAACTATGTCATCTCAATACTATTTTGTATACACTTCCACTGAGGATCAAGTACCATGTTACCAGGTCTTACTAGTAGTTTTGCTRCTACAAATGGTCTAAATCTTAACCCAATATATTTTCTGCAGAATGATTTTCAGTGATCTTATTATTCAACTAACRTAATTTGTCTTGAGAACCAGTATGGCTGTAAGATTGATCTTTTCTAGATCTCTAATGTATTTTTAACTTTGTAACTGAATTACCTTGATATTGTATTCAGTTGAATTTCTAGATTTACATACATTTCAGTTTTCCAGGAAAAAGAACAGAAATACAGTTTCATACTTTTTAGGTATCCTTATGCAAGGGCCCATCCTTATCTCAGTGTCATTCTCAAATCTTAATGATTAATTTTTACGAATCAGGAGCAAAGGTTCATTAAAAGAAATTTWTAATGCCAAAAGTGAAATGTGTGGAGGCAAAAGTATTTACAAATTTCAGAAATGTAGATTTCCTTTGGGTAACTTCAGCAAATAAACTATTAGTGTTTAAAAATAAGATTTGACCAAGTTATGATGCTAAATCATGCTAAATATCTATTAAGCTGTTTTATTTCCCTTGGCAAAGAAAGATAGAGTCATAAGCACTTATGACTAATAAGTTTCATTTACACACATTTCTAACTTTTGGGCTATTGAATTGCAAAAGTTTGGAGGACTAGAAACAGGAAATAGTACAAACTGCTGCTTCACAGAGATTAAGATGGGAAGGATTTAATGCTTACCATCCAATGTCTCTGGATATTGAAAGTATGACTGTTACTCACCAACCACTGATTGAGCACTGGTTTAGCATTGGATGGAGGAGCACTGACTGAATTCTGGCCAGCATGTGGGAAGCTAGACAACAAAGGCAGAAGATCCACATTCATGCAGAAGATGGTTTAAGGAAGTGTGGGATGTCTGAAAGAGATTGATAAAAATTACTAGGGACAGCTACACATTCTCTCTTGATGCTTTATGCACCAAAAAGGCTGTTTATGTTCTACTGCTCATTTTCAATAAGATAAACATTTGGAGGAGACAAAAGAAATACCTGTTCTAGTCCCCCCAGTTTGACTCTAAATATTTCCTAAGTTCACATCCAAGGAACACATTTTAAAAAAATTTCTTATGTTTATGTATGGTTTACATTATCACTTGTAAAATATATCACAACATGCTATTTGCTCTATTTTTAAATTTCAAGACYTTTCAGTAGTTTCTCTACACCCTGGAAATTTCTCATAAAGATCATAGGAAGRAAGGCCAATCTTCTGTGTTCCTGCTCAGTGTTCAAAAGAAAATGGTTAGGGACAAAGTTGCCAATCAGTTATGAAAATTTCTATGCCAGCTCATCCTAATCATGTCAGCTGGTAGACCTGTATCTAAAAATTGCAAGTACTTCCTAAATGAAAGTACAGTTTGACTAAAATGTTCTAATTTGTGTATATAGATTTGATGCCAAGCGGAAGTATATAAATCCGAAGAGAAACATATTACTTATTCAAACTCCATTGAAGTTCCCTATCCCAGTTTTTCCTATTAGCTAGATCTTTATAGCTCTCAACTTAGACTCTGAATTGATCTTTGAAAGTTTTCAAAATGAGTGAGCATGTGTGTTTTCTGTCTTTGTTTCTCTTTTTTGAGGGAGCAAAGGCAATGTGACTCCTCATTGGGTCTGATGATATGGCACACATAAAATCAGGTAGGTACTTTGAAAAGGGAACAGTAAACCCAGATGAAAATGTGGAGTGAACCTGCACTTCATCAGAATGCAAATTGCTAGCCTGGTATTCAAGAATTTGTAATCCACTTATGATGTAGGATCATCTTGCTCCAGTGAAGGACTTAATTGCATATCTAGCATGTGATTATGAYCTGAAATTAGATTTTTTTACAAAATCTTTTGGATTTTTCAAATCTCTAGATTTGGATAGTCCACAAGAAAAATTCACAAACTGGATATTGGCACCTTTATCTGCGTGAATAGGTTCAAAACTCTGAATCTGAACATCARTTACCCACATTACTCAAAAGCCTGACCTTCATATTTGTCAAAGAATAGGAAGTAGGCACTTTTTAAAATGTGGCTTCTTTCTCAGGAACTCAAATAAATATCCAAGTTTGCAAATATTGCAGTCTGATCTGTAGATGTGAACACATATTCACAAATGCTTATCAGGGAGAATACTTTTGTTTGGGGTGTAGTTATTGTGCAGTGTCACGTTATGTGCAAGTTGCCTTACAGGCTTGTCTAAACACGGTTTGTGATCATCATGCAAATCTTTTTCTGCTTTGAACAATCATGGCACATTGAATGGAGTATTAAAAGTAGAGTACAATAAAAATGAAAGGATGATACACATCCTTGACACATGATAGTGTTCAATCTTAATGTCATATTAGGTATTATTGGTATAATTAAAACCCTTTAGGAACATTCCAGTTCCTTAAACATTTTCATTTCTCTTCTCTCTTCATCAGTGCAATATCATGGAGAGATGTCATCCATTTTGGCTCTTAGGAGAATGATTTGTCACCTCCACTGTGAAGCTGAGCATGGTGAGCAATTACTGCTGCAGAAGAATCAAGGGACTACATAGGGCAGCAGATGGCAAGCTTGCTTATGCTTCTTTGAAAAGTCTCACTTAAGGCTGTAGGCAGCTGCTCAGGTTGCTACTGTGGTATTGGTAGATGAAATTACTTCCAATAATTTCTCTCCATCTGCGTCTAAGTGTTGTTTTCAAGTAGTTCACCGATTCCTCAATTCCTGAAGGAAGAACACACAAGTGTTCCTTAATTCACTTGTGCCAAAATGATTCAGTTAGATGAAAAAAMCTGTATGTTATACATCTTTGCTCTGCCCATGTTAACTAATGTGAATTGTTCTAAAAGTAAGTGCAGTTTCCCTACTGGATGTAAGAGTGTCTTCAGTAACATACAGCTTACTACTGGGTGAAGGAGCTATGTCCAGAAGGACATCTGTTGGCAGCCAAAGTATCAAAAAATGCCATTAGTTTAGAATTTAGACAGAAAAAACCAAATGTGTAGCACATTTACTGTTATAAATTAAATATTTCTGATGGAAAATGGGAATGTATTTAGTATATCATTTTTTTCTCCAAGAGAAACACCTTTGAATCTATTCTCTCTAAATATGGTGATTGAGTTAATGTAGGCATTGTCATAAAAAAATGATGCAAAATTAGAACACTGATATGTAATTCCCCTTATCACTACAGGAATGTTACAGCTAGCACTTAAAGACCTATTAGAGATCTAAAACCTAGCAATTTCTTTATGAACTTCTTACAGTAAGTGCCTTAGTATTATCTGCAAGTTGAACCGGAAGTGTCACTAATGGAGCTGAGCAAATAGAACGATTTTTTTTTTTTTTTCTGTTTTGATTGCAATCAAGAAGTCTACATTCTTCTGCCAGTTAAAAAGTGGATAAAATTAGATATTCCTGCCTCACCCTGTTCCATTCCTCAGAGAGATGGAAATATTCCTTCCCTTTCACTACATTTAAATTCACCTCAAATTTCAATTCAATTCAATTTCAAAGCTTTCACATAATAAGGGCAGAATGTAGGTCGGATATAGAAATATATGCACATATGCACCTTTCAATCAGATTGTCTTGGCACGTTCTCCTTGTGTTTTTTTTTGGTTACCTCCTTGAATACCCCTCTGCTTTGCATATGTCCTGGGCTATAAGAGCTAGATGTATCAATTATACTTTACCTGTTTTCACTTTTCCCTCTGATTTACTGTTAGGATRAGCAAAGTAGCTGCTGAGGTTTGGTATGTTTTGCTTAATTTTATTCAATATTTTGAAAACCATAAGTCTCAGATACACCTCAAAGATGAATTAAATGCCTTGCCTTCAAAATTAATAAAGGTGTGGTTTTTATTTACTGTTTTCTGGGGTGATTAAATCGTGGTCTGGCCTATAAAAGCACAACGCATAGTTTTATTAACTGATAGATTGCTTTATGTGTTAATTTTGTACCATAAAAACGAATMTTTCATGGTATAGAGAATTATCCAGTGGAGTAGGAATATTACCTATAAAATTGTTCCATATGTGATGGTGGTAAAAAAGAAAACACAGATACTCAACAAATAAAYTCACATTTATTCCAGGATGCAAAGTTAATAAATTACAATATAAGAGCTGGGAATCCTCTTGAAACTCAGCTGAYTGACACATGCTAATATGTGTATGTGTTGAGGATACCCCTCTATRTTACTTTAAAAATAAAAACCCGTTGTATAATTCTATAACTAATTTCAAAACCTATTGAACCAACATCTAAGAGATACATTATTCCTCACACCCAGTACCCATTAAAAGAACCCCCACTGATTCCTARAATTCACAGTGTGGGGACACTGACTAATGAAAATTGGGTTGATAATTACAACTGAATTTACATTTTCAGCTATTAGATACTCTATGATTACTTATGTTATTACTTCTGCTGTTTCTATCTTTTCTCCTATTGTCTTTCCTCATCATCTCTGTTGACAATCCATAAACTGGAGAAGATTGCTAGGAAAGAGACATTTATTAAGATGTTTAGTCATGGGGTGGATGCCAGAGACTGAAATAATTCATGCCTCAAACATTGATATAAAGTTTTGCCCATAATAACAAAAACTGTATAAAGAAGCTACAACCAAAGAAGTTTCCTTGAATATACCTGACTGGGATTTTGGAGTGTAAGTTAAGCTGCTGAGATAAGACACTATTGTTTAATCATCTCAGCCTAGGGTGAAATAAACAAGGCTGAGGAAAAGGAGTGCATCCATGACAAGCCAAATCACATCAGAGATTCTTCTTCTGTTGATTCACAGCAGAGATACTTCCCTGGTTAGATTTGGGGAGGGGAAAACCACAACCCACAGAAGCCAGGTTTACATAGACTCCCCTCTGAAATAGGGTTGGGGGGAGGAGGTTTCAGGTATGACCTCTGGTCAGAGGCAGTGAACACCCCTCCTCCCTTACACAAACTGGCCCAATTGTGGAACCACCAACCCCCCCCAGGCCACATCCACTRCACATTCACATGACAGGCAGGTGAAACAGTGTCAGAATCCATCAAAATTGCTTTCATAGCTAATAACAAATAAGGGTCTGTGATAMATTCCTCACCCATGTGTGTTAATATCATCGTATTAAGCTCTGCTGTGATTAAGGAACTTCTAGCCCTTGCCCTCAGAGCGTTTTTTTCAAAGGCAGAGATTAAATAATTGCCCTGTACCACCATTTTTCTACATCCTGAATTAATGCTGTTCTCAGAAACCTGATTAACAGTCCCAGACAAGTTCCCAGAATCCCAAAACCCACTTTACACAGTCTAATTGATCTCTTAAAAGTATTTTGTTTTTAGTATTATTACTCCTATCCTTAAGAAGGGCTGCCTTCATGGGATAAATTTTAGGCTAGAAATACGTTGAACCTCCGGACACAGAGCTCCCCAGACTGTGAGATGGACTCAGATCTTCAGCTTTCTGTGGCCAGTCAAGTACACCTGACCATCGTGCACTTCACTTCATGTCCAGGTAAATACTAACATATGGGACAGATATTGATATTTCTAGGATTGACAGTTTATTCACTGAGTAGCAGTGCCATGAAGAACAAAACTGTCTTCAAGCCTGCCCACAAAACTCAGTCTTGTTTTTAAATCATCATTYAGATAGTTTAGTAGCCAGTTAAAGAAAGAAAAAGTGCACATTTGTAGTGGTCATTACAGAAATAAAAGGTGCATTTTTTTGTCTTGCCTGTGGGTGAACTCATGCTACATCTGCACTCTGGCAGAATTGCCACAATCTTATGCAGAAAGGCAGCATATGGTCTTGCTCCACTCTATCAAAGGCATGTTATAAATCAGAGTAGTAGCTTCATTCAGAGCAAAAGGTATCCAGTAGTGTAAATGGAAGATTAACCAGGGCTTTTTAGTCTAAAAAATACATCCTAAAAAATCACGTGGTTTGGCATGAAGGTTGTACCACAGCTCAAAAGTCTGGCAAAAAGTGGCATGTTTTCTAAAGAAACCTGCCTCTGCTCTGTCAGAACTCCAAAGTGGAGCAACGCAAGTTGCGCATGTGGGAAGCGCAACACTGGTTGCTCTTCCCAGGGTCCACTTAATTATTGGTCACCTCAGTGGAGGGCACTCCAGGTTTATAGAAAAACTGGAACAATGGGAACGGACAGGGCTGGACCACAGGGGACACCAGCAAGCACGGTGAATGGTGGCTGAGGGCCGGTGGAGTGCCTCAGGCCCCGCTGAACTCTTTACTTGGGCTGGATGGTCAGTAGACACTCCCATGGGTCCMCCGGCAATGCGGTTGCTATTCTTATCCCTAGGAGTGATTTTCCTTCTTCAGGGAGAAAGGATCTCTGAAAACTCCTGCATGGTACCAAAGTGGGAAAGGTGCATGAATCCTCTTTTATCAGATAGTTAATGGGGTTTTAGTTTGGGAAATAACTGGAAGTGGAGAGTTTTGACAAATTAAACCGCAAAACCATGAACTTTTTCAAGTGGATCCTGATTCTTCCACTCTCTCTGCTTTCATATAATATTTCTTAGTGTTACCAAAACATTTAATTCCCTATCTTAATCTCAAAGTTATTTTATCAGGCACCCTGAAAACCAAAGCTTGTATTGCAAAGAAGTGAAACATTCTGATGTACTCGCTACATAATTAATGTGTAGGAAACTCAGGCTCAAATTTTGGTCTGCAAATTTGCAGACTGCTTACCTGGCTGCAGCTGGGTACAAAATGTCTGCTCTGGTATCTTCCTCTGAGAACACCACTGAAGCTGCAATGACAGCATAGCTCTCCTGACATTTCATGGTATCATCAGTGCGGTGGAAAAGGTCCTGGAAAAAAAAAAAGTTCAAATACATGTGTATGTCTACATATATGTGTAAAGATAAAGTCTCAGACAAATGAGGTCAGTGCTGGACTCAGCTTTTGTGATTCCTGAGAGTATGAGAATGTATTCACTGGTGAGGACCAAAGGTCAGTCTCCCTGGTTTCTAAGACTAGCCGATGAGTTGATTCCCAGGAAAGAGTGAGAACAGAACAATTGTATATGACACATCTCCTGACTGTTCCTCTAATCTCTGACTGTTTTTAGCTCAGGAGATTTTCTCTAACTCATGTGATTTGGCTATTCAGGAGCCCTCGGTAGACCTAACTTCCAAGTTGGATCTGTTCTTGAACCCATGTAACCCTTTTGCATGCAGCAGAGTCTAAGTCTGTGTTTATACTATACAACTAAACAGAGCTAGTTCACAAGTACAAGCCTTGTCCTGTGGTGATTGATACTATCATGTTGTTAGTAAGGGTCGTGGCACAAGTTGATCATTACTCTTCCCAAAGACTRGGTAGTCTGAAGCACCAGCACACAGAACACTCACAGGTCCCCCTTCTGTCTGGGGTAGCAAGGCAATTGCTTGCTGGGACCATTCCTGAAACTGTAATCTCAGTGAGGCTTTGTGGTTACATGGTGAACTGAAGGACATACATTTGGCACCTTGGACGTGGATACTCTGTTTGAGGGGATAGCAAAGCTTAGCACTGCAGATGTAAGTCTTTTCATACTAGTTAGTCCCAGAGAATGGTTTTACTTTCTAGCACTGTATAGCAAGAAGACTGGCACCCTTTTTTGAGCCACAAAGGTGCTTAGAAACTTTGTTGCCCCAGAGCCAGGAGCGGGATATTTTATCTTGAATTAACACACGTATTATAAGCATTCCAGAAGTTTCCACCATATCCCAAAGGCTCGTTCTCTTGATTCTTTAAAGTAAATAAGAATAATTCCTTAATCTTAGTAACAAGCCATTACTGGTAAAGTAATTAAGTGAGACTGTCACAGGCTCTAGAGCAAGGAAGGACTGAGGTATCCTGCTCAGCTCTCTTGGTGTCTCTCCTTGCAATACTTATCACCTCCTTCCCCAAGCCCCTTAACTTATTGTTACAGATCTCTATGTGGGTCCCCAAATAGGGTGTTAGAGAAGCAATCACTAACCTTACCCGATGGGTTTTTTATTTTTTTATTAAATAAAAATAAATAATATTTTAAATAATAATATTTATTAATATAATGTTAATAAAATACGTAGGTCTATTTCATACCTTGAAGTGATTGATACTGTTGGTTGAGACTCTTATCTTTACAAAAGAAAGGAATGATCACAGCACTTGTGTCTGGGTGGTGCAGGAAAGATCCTGCACGAACCTGGGATCCCAGTGGCACAGGGCAAGTACCACATATGGTAGCAACTCTGCTTTTCTAAATGGCTTATTCTTTAATGTGAGATCACATCAAGAGTGAGAAAACACCTCACCATATGCATGCAGTGTTTGTTAAGTGTTATGATGTGCCAACAAAAATGCCAGTCAGCTTTTTGCTATATAGATGTTTCTTAACTAAAATCTGAATTTTGTTGACCAGCAACTCATACCCYATCTGGCTCCATGCTGCCATCAAATACTATGCCTGTCAGTGAAAGACTCTACAAACAAMAGCCAGCCTATGACACTGTGCTAGTGTGAGAAGAGTATTTTTGTTTAATAGAAAAATTTCACACATTGTGGCTGACACAGTTTTGTTAAAGAGAAACCCTGGTATGGTCACAGCCATGGTGACAGAAGGCAGCTTTTGTCAATTCAGGTTAAGTCTTTGTGAGAGCTAGTGTAATTACACTAGCAGAAACATTCTGTTCTATGTTGAGGCTTTTCAAAAATACATATATATACCTACCTCTGTATATATACATGTATAAATTGAAGATGCAGTTTAACATTGTGGTCCACCTGGCAACAAAACCTCTGTATGAAGTTCCTACCACAGCACCCCCACCACAGTTTGCTTCCCCCCAGAGCTGCGCTGTTGAAAGTGATGGCAGCCCACCATGTAAATGGTACAGCTGCTTTGCCTGAAGTTGAGTGCCTAGACAGTCTAATGCCCCTAATCTAATTGAGCAAGATCATTTCACTGATCCATTTCGCAGTATGAACAAACAATTACAACTGTGCTTCTGACCAGCTGACAAACTGTTCTGCATGCATAGAAACAATGCCTTGTTAAGAAATAAGTCAATTTTCATGTAAGGAAGAAAACCTTTGTACAACTGAACACAAAATTTACCCTTTGATTCAGTATTTGGAGGACTCTAAAAGTACAGTGTACCACAGGCAACTTCTTTAATTTCTCTTCCTTATGCTATTTTTACGATGCCCGTGGCAACAACTGTATTTTTTCTTATGTTTATACAAATACCCAAAGCAACCGGGTTTGATTTCAGAACTCACTATTATTGTTATGGGAATATAATGATGGCACTATTACAATATCACGTACCTGAGATGGTAAGATTAGGCTGAGCAAATTGCCCTCCTTTTAAATCTCTCATTTACATGGAAGTAATGACAGACTGTTGTTAAAATAATCCTATGTTTAAGATTATGTAATTTGTAAATAAAAGATCCAGTGGTCCAGATTTTGGTGCAAGTATGAAAACAAAGTGGTGTATAAACTCTGCCCATGGAGTGAATTGCCTTTTTCTAATGATGTTTGTGGGCAGGAACTCTGGGGCTTGTGGTGGGAGCAACAATAAAGCATGAAAAAGATTTGTTTTCCAAATGCCATTTTATTTATCCTGTTGGAAAGAATCCATGGACAAAGAAACTGTGACAGTTTCATCTTTATTGCATTGATCACAAGGGTCTAAACTGTAAATTCTAGCTTTTTATGGCGATTTTTTCAATGGAGTAGTAGTTTCAAACATAATGTAGGTAATGGGGGTTACTGGCCAGTTTCATCTGCACATAGAGTTAGAAGTTCATGTGGTTTTTCCTCAATAAAATATTGGTGTTCTCTCCAAAAATGTCACATGCCGTCATATACAAAGTGCAACAGCCATCATCAGATCCAAAATTAAAGAATTTAATTAAGAATTAAAGAATTTCTAAAGAATTCAGCATTTTTCCAGCTATTTATAGGCTTAAGCAGCAGAGAGATTGTTTAAAATTGGATCTTAGTGGGCCAGCTCAGGGTGAAACTTTTTTAAATTTATGTAATGTGGCCACAAAATTGTCCACCACTCACCTCTGGCTTATACTTCCATGCGTACCTAGTCTAAAACAGCTAACTTGCATGAATTTCAGATCTGTGTCAATTTGATTAGAAGTCTTTCTAAATAACATTCTGTATTTAGAAACATTGGCATGTAGACATGGATTCAGAGCTATCCACTTTCATTGACTAAGAGAAAAGGGAAAGATACAGCTTAGCGCTAACCTAGCGCCTGATCGCCCATCAAACAACTGTTTGCGGAAGGGGGGGTGGTTTCATAAAAGAAGATAATGGGCTCTAGGAAAAAAAGCTTACTGTGTTCAAAACATGAAAATCAGTCACTCTTGAGTAGCTGATTTGGTGGAAAGTTAATTTGATTTGTGGGACAGGGGTTTTTGGCTGCCTGATGATTCTTATTTCTGAGGCACACAGAACTAAGTCTTTTAATTTTTAAAGACTCTGTCCTTGCACTGACCTCAGTGGCCTTTATTCACTGTGCTTGGTGTTTCCACCCCACTGTCATGGGCCTTCATTCTTTCTCTGTCACACAGKCTGCTTGTTTCACTTCTGAGCACATGCACAACGCTACTCCAGCAATGCCCAACCCCTGTGTTTGTGTTAAGCTCCCAGAGAAATCCCTCCACCCACACAGCTAAGCATCTGACCAGCCATGCATGTGGCCTGTGTTTTGGGCGGTGGCTGTCTTTTACTCCAAAATTTTTGTTAAACAAGGAAATTTAACTACTCCTGGTGTGTACCCTGATGGAGGGTAACTGCAGGACTCAGCAGCTTCAGCTACATTTCATTCAGTGTTAACAGTATTTTCCATTACAAGTAATGCAAGGATTATTTGATTTCTAATGCTTCTGCTTGTTGTTGTTCTTTAATAACAATTGAATTAAATTATACTAAAAGTTTAATCCAGCTCCCATTTGTTTGGAGTACTATAGACCTCTCTATAGTACTGAAATATTGCAGTGTATGAACAGTATTTATAGTATCTGATCTTTGCCATTTAAAGTTGCATATTATTTGGAGGGCTTTAATAGAATAAATTAAATAAGGCACAGTTACTGTAGCAATCAGTACTATTGAATATCATAATTGAGTGAAAGGTATCACACCACATGGAAATAATAATGTCTCCAGAAGACATAAAACATTGCCTTCATCTTACTACTACTAGCATATTTTTAATGCATGGTTGAAAATCATGGCGCTGTTGCTTTTGAAAGTGCAAAATTCACAGTTTAACAAATTATTTCCAAGTGTAGATTTCTTCTAAGAACGTTGTGTTTTTGTATTGTCTGTTATTGCCACATCTTGTAGATCCCACAATATTGGACAACAGATGACTTTGTTCAAATGATTCTCTATTGTTTTTAATATTTTTAACATCCCAAGGAGGGAGCGGAATGGTATTCATATGTTTAATAATTTCCAGATTTTTGAACTCGTAGTCTGTTCAGTTGTCTGGAAAAAATCTAATCTATTATTAWTTTTTTTCAGTCAAAGATGGCTTCAGACCTCTGGTTAGATTATTAAAGCAAAACTGCTCCACTTTGTTGAGGCATATTTTCACTTTTTGCTTATATCTAATAGAGAATAATAAAAAAAACCTAGTTTTTAATAGCATTCTATTGAGTTTCTTCTTTTGGCCCACACATATGGATGTTGGATTAACATCTGACCCACATTTTCTGACGGCAAATTTAATGTATGTGTCTATACTTGCATACATTTATCAATATGGATTATTCTATTATGTATTGTTATTATTTTATTATATATAGTAATATATTATTCCATAATAATGAATATTTTGTGGGTCAACTCCTTAGATTTATAGMGGCAACCTAGCTTAGAAAATGTGGCCTAGTCTCTCCCTAAAGTGACTTTTAATTAACTTCTCATCTAAGCAAATTCTCAGTGTGGATTGTTATAGGCATTTCAGCCCTTAAACAGATTTAATTTGAAATTCTAAACAAGAAAAATAAAGTGATGCATTGCATTCAGATGAGCTCATTTTCTGCAATGCTAAGAATATAGAGAAGCAATGAAGATTTACAGGAGAGTATATGTTGAATTAAACTGGTAATGTTTGTGAAAGTCTTAAGCTATGTTGGTATGTGTTATCAACAGCAGGACTGCAATAAGTTTTTTTCTTGAACTTATTGTTCTCATAATTTGGGGTTTGAGAGGCCTTGTCTGTTAGTTAGCAATTATAATTTGTTTTAATTATAAAATGTTTCTATGGCTTGTTATTTTCAAAATCAAATGAATAGGGATAAAATATGTAATTTTATATGTGATCCATATAAGACAGTGACTATAATTGTCATACTGTACTTTCCTTAGAGAGTAATTTATTAACTAGAAGCAATTTAAGGTTGGTTAAAATGGAGAGTAACTTTTTTAATGGGAACATGAAAAGAAATGGCCTTTATCCTTGTCTTCTGCCTGGAATAATGAAAACTCTTGCTAGGAAATTTGATTGTAGATGAGGCCAGAAAGCTCAGGAAGCATCTGCTTGAAATCACTTTTCTAGTAGGCTGAAACAGTTGTACATTGTACAAAATTCACATACGAGGGACACAGCTGCAGAAACAAGACTATTATCTCTATCAGTACAACCCTTTCCATGTCCTCCTGTGATAACAAAACTATACATGAGTATTTAAATATTTTATATATATATATATATAATATGTATATATATATTTAAATATTATATATATAAATATTTATATATATATATATATATATAGAGAGAGAGAGAGAGAGAGAGAGAGAGAGAGAGAGAGATATATATATATATATATATATATATATATATATATATATATATATATATCAGTAAAAACTGTTGCCATCACCATTATTTTGACCAATCTGGCTGAATTCAATGAAGATTTTTAGTGCTGAAATAGTCTAAAGTTTAGACTAAGATGTAGACAGAAATAAGCATGGGGATAGACTAATCTTTCTGCGAGCCTGGGAAATATTTCTTATTTGTGGGGGGAGGAACTGGTGTGCAATACAAGAAGTTACATCCCATTCTGTCGTCCATAATTTAGTAGTTTTCTAAGGCAGCCTTCAGAAGTCTTCCTTCTTAATTGAATTTTGGTTTCAAACCCAACATCCCATACCCAACAAGTTCTTGAAGGTTACACTTTTATACCAACACATAATAATAATGACTAATGTCATTTACATTTTCTAGCTAGTGTGGTGAGAGACGTATTTATTCTTTTAATCTTCTACTGAAGTGTTACATGCCAAAATTTACTGCCAAGTGAGGTCTAATATGCAGGACTTCATTCTCTTTTCCCTCCTGCCAACTKTTCAATATTCTAGCTCCATTAATTCTTAACAATGCTATGAAAGGACAATCAAACCAGTGGAAGCACAAGGTGAAATGGATTCCACAAGTTACATGACTGTCATAGAGTACCTTCCCAAATCAAACTTCCCATGAGAGATTATTTTGTTTAACTGACTGCTAGTAGTGTTTCTTGTAGACGCTCTCCACAGTGACTTATCTTCAGATATCACAGAATTATAGAATCAYTTAGGTTGGAAAAGACCATTAAGATCATTGACTCCAACCATAAACCTAACACTGCAGTCTATTATAAACCATGTTCCTAAGTGCTACATTCAGGTATTTTTAAATGCCTCCCTGGTGACTCAACCACAGAATCATGGAATCACAGAATCACTAGGAAGAGACCTTCAAGATCATTGAGTGCAACTCATGCCCTAACAGCTCAACTAAATCATGACAGCAGCCTGTTCCAGTGCTTGAGAACCCTTTTCGTGAAGAAATTTTTCCTAATATCCAATTTAAATCTCCTCCAGCACAACTTGTGGCCTTGTCTTCTCATCCTAAATTTTGAGGTGAGCCTCAAATGCCCACACTTTCAAATTTCTTTAAATATATTTTCCAATACTAAATATACCACAGTCATTTTACTCTAGTGAACAACAGAAAATTTCCAGGTATAGTGTTGTTACTCCAGGCGCCTAAAAAAATCAACATGATCAAATAGTTTGTTGTTATGATATCAGACCAGTAAGTTAAAGCAGTGACTAGAGAAGCTCCTGTTTCTGCACTGAGTGCACTTCAAAGCTCTGTTTTGGACTAGTCTGCTAAACATGTYTCTTTATGCTCATGGATCAAATTCATTAGTTCAGACCCAAATGCTTCCATGTTATCAGGAATATTGTCAATGACTTCAGAAGCAAGAAAGGGATTTGATTKAGTGTCCTCGTTTTCTGGTCACACCCATATGTAAAACAAGGAGATGTACATATCTTTCCAGCGTCATTGTGACATTTGTCCTTCTGAGAAAATACTGTACATAGAAGAAGCAGAATGTTTGTTTGACTTTAAAGATTCTTTTAAGAACTGACCGAGTTTGTGACTCAGAGCCAAAACCAAGATAAACAACACTTTTGAGAACTGCATAGATCGGCTGTGCTGAAATTTGTAACCAGCCTTATTTAAGATCTGTTTAAGAAGTCACACTAAATTTCCAACTAACCCTCAGGGCGATGGAATTTTGAAAAACAAAACAAGAAGAAGCAATAGACAGCATGTGAAACTAKGCATGCATCATCAAATATGTCATATGTGTTTGTGTTCTCTTTCTAGCTATAGGTGTTTTAAAAAAAGTGGTTTTCTCTCATTCTATTTTGAAATTCTTTCTTTTAGTCGATAGCGAATCTGAGTATACTTTTCTGCAGTTTCCACATCCAGAGGCCAAATTCATGCCTGAAGCCATGCTACAGCTAGAGACACCCTCACAAATGGCTTCTAAAAGGACAGAGATTCCCATTATACCTGGTGGAGTTAGGATCAGATTGCTCATAGTGGTASTACTTCATTGTGGCAGTCTTCTGCCATCAAGAGATATTGCAATTTAGTGAAATCATTTGAATTTTCTATCAAGTATTGAACTTACCTATGCTTTGATTTTTTATTCTTGCTCTGTTTTGGGAAAAGGTAGAAATGCTCACCAAAGATATATTTACAAACAACAAACCATATATCGAACAAAATTTGCTTGTGAGACAAGCAATTAAGAACCTCTTATCTGTAAGACTTTCTCTTATATTTCATAATGTTTACACTAATCCTAATAAGTATAGGAAACCTACTTTTGTACAGAAAGCTGATTTTGCTTCTTTATAATTCTGTGCAAGATCCTGCACAATTCTTGTTGCATGCCATTGTAAAGAAAACAGATTTCAGACTAAAAATCTAAAAGGCTGTGCAATATTGTGCAATTCACACAATGAAGCGCATAAAGCTTCTGAATATACAAATTAGTATCTTTAGTTGAAAGTATGCCTTGCATGTCCACAAGAACAATATTATTTCTGAAGTCTTCTTAAACATATGGCCCTACATTGTGGAAAAAAAGAATACTGTTAATTTAGAATTAATATTTTAATATTTGAGACATTTTAAAAGGGATTTGCTAATCAGAAATTATTTATTACTTGTTCTCTGTCAGTGCATCTGTGATGGACATTGATGTTATTTAATTAACTAGTAAAGGTAGTCAAAATTATAAATGGCTTATAAAATGGAAAGTATGAACACTACTGTCTTCCAAGAGATTAAAATCCTAGCCAAAGAAATGCAATAGGTAAGTAAATTGAAGTGGAGTGGGWACTGATGGCCAATAATATAAGTGGATGTCCTCATTTTATTTGTCTATCTCAGTTACTTGTAAAAATTATGTGTGTAATAATTGGTTATTTAAAGATTGTAATCCATAAGTTTCTTAGGCATTAGCAGCTAGAGGGCTCAGATACATCACAGTAGGCATTCAGATGGACCTGAGACCTGCCCGAGGTGATCAACAGAAGGACGGACCTTAACTCACTCCTGTGAGACCAAAGAGGCTTTGGGTATCCCATGCTGCCCAATGCTGRACTAAGATGTACAGTCTGACATCCAAGATAAAACGAAACAAAAAAGTAGAGTTGAAAAAAGAGAAGGTATGACAAATATTGACAATTTACAATCAATAATTCATCAGCTTGGGCAATATGTAGGATGTTAGAGTTATCATCCTCACCTGGAAATGGTTGAGATATGAGATTTTAACTTGTAATTAATAAAATGGACTTCAAATTATCCATCTTTTTTTTGCACACAGATTGTCCCAGAATACTGCTTGCTTTTTCTAGGAAACTTCTCAACACAACTCACAGCACATGCTTGTAGCTCTAAAAGCAGTCTGTGACAGATGATTTTACATCTTGGTATTTTTGTCATTCAGCTTATGTCCTGCAAAGATTTTAGGAGTGTTTTTCTTCTTATTCTGAAGGCCACATGACAACAAATCATCTAGATTTACAGGTATCAAAATTACTGCCGTTTTTTCTATATCATATGTAATAGAGATTATATTTTATAAGTACCAGGAGATACTGTTGTACAGTAACATAGTGTCATGAAGCTGTGAGATTGAAGAATGAAGAATCAACTTGTGCTAAATCTATTTCTCACATATTTTCTTACACTTTTTGTCTTCTGTCCCCGATTGTATATAACTATACCTTAAAATGAACTATGCTAATGACCTGCTAATTTATAGAATGACCCAAAACATAATGTATTTCTTCAAAATCAAACATGCATAAAGGTCAGTTCTCCATTCTCTCCAGTCTTAGCTGTATCCTTCCAGTAACCTGAAGTCTTCCTACTTCAACAACTCACTGAGATTTTATGGTAGGATATGATTTTTTATTAAAGTTAGTTTTGTTTTTGTTTTTGTTTTTGTTTTACTTGGAACAGAAGTTCAAGTGTGTCAGTAAATCTGTCTACAGCAGACTGTACACTAAGAAGCAGCAGCATTTTTCCTTCCGTCTTTTATGACACCTGCATTTTGGAATGTGCACAATACCCACATTGCTGACTGCAGTGTGGGTGTGGAGAACATCTGGCTGAGCAGCAATCTCTTCTATTTTCATGACGAGGTCCTGAGAGCTAGACATTTTCCTTCATTTCCTCTTCCTTTTAATCCCCCTGTTCTCTTTAAATTTCATAAGATTTTTGTTGCCAGACACACTATATAATGTTTAACTAGTACATAAAACATATGAACACATCTCTGGATAAAAGCTTTGTAAAAGGAAACCTATCAGCTATCTACCCTTCTTCTACTACTTTTACTAAGATGTCTTAATTAGTGAAGGGAAATGTTTGGTAACTGTTTCTGTAATACCAATATATGTCCTTTCATTATGTATGTCTCCAATAGCAAAGAAATGTCTCAATTCAGTTGACTTCCCAACACAGCATTTGTTATTTCTCCTTTGGTTTCCGAATTTTATTGGCTTTCAATGTCAGTTTGTTCCATCACACTCAATTCAGATGCCATCTTCAGACAAACAGCACAGGGTGGCCTTTCTGAGGAATCCAGTAGAATTTTGTACTTTGTAAGCCTGCACACTTGGTGTAAGAGTCTAAAGAACTGGAAAACATCTGACATGTTCATGTCTAGACCAAAGCAGGTCTGCAGGAAATTTCCATTAAACTATTTTTTACCTGCAGTTGACAAATAATGCAGAGATCTTAATCCTTGCCTTTAAGAAAGCAGTGATCTTATAAAGTATCTTTTCAATTAAGTATTATATCAACTGATTTCATTGTAAATCTGAGTATCCTTCCCCTGAAAAACAAGAAAATATTGAGGAAATCCTACTTTACTTCACAAGTTTATTGTACATAAAATGTTTTGGGATGTTTTGTAAATTAGTATTTAGCCCTCAACCAAAAATGAGCTATGTATCTCTAGATTTCTGTAAAGGTTTTTTTGTTTGGTGTGGGGTTATTTTGTGCAGAGCTTTTTTGTGGGGTTTTTTGTTGTTGTTTTGGGGTTTTGGTGTTTTGTTTTTTTCTTTTGCATTTTTGGGTATTTTTTTTTGTTTTTTTTTTTTTTTTTTTTTTTTTTTTTTTTGTTTTTTTTTTTTTTTTTTTTTTTTTTTTTTTTTTTTTTTTTTTTTTTTTTTTTTTTTTTTTTTTTGGTTTTTTTTTTTTTTTTTTTTTTTGTCTGTAAAGAGATGTGAAGTAACACGAGTTTTAAAATGGCATTGTAAGGGAAGCTCAAATTCTTGATATTTAAAGTTTGGGTACCATAACCACATGTATGTATTACAAAGATTTGCACTAAAACATTGGGATTGTTCCATAGAGTGACTATGAAGCTGAAAGTAGAGCTACTTCAGCCACAACTCTCCTTCCCATGCCTTGCCTCTGTAGCAAACACAGCCACCACAAAAACATACCAGAAAGTATAAATTCAGCTAAGGCAGCAGAGAAGAGAGCACTGGTGAATATGAAGGAGTTGGGAGGATGAAGTGGAAGGAGAWATAAGATGCATTCTTTTTGTGCTTCCATAATATGGGAGGACATGGGATTCTCTGAAGCATGGTGCCTTCTCAATTGTTTCTCTTTGGCTTTCTATTGTTTAGAACTGATTGTAGAGATTCAGTACATTACTTTTGCCTCTGCCTCTCATCCTAGTAGAACTGAATAAACAGGAAAAACAGAAGCAAAACCTCTGGAATAAACAGCAAATGTAAATGTGAAAATTCAGATTTGGTGCAGCTTTATAAACATTGCTACTCTGCATACTTAGCACTTGGTCTTGTACTAGTAGAACAGTTCCATCAATAATACTAAAGGTTGGGATGTGAGTGTAATTCAGCTGTTATCTATAGATGCATGTTGAAGTTTATAGTTCTGGGTTTTATCTTTATAAATTTCTAATTTGGCTTTCCAGATGCATTGCTATCCATCTTGTGATGGCCAGTACAGCTCTGAATCAAATTCTGTCATTCATATAACTGTATTTTATTGTGGTGCCCATTGGTTAGGACAGTGCAAACAGCTATGTTTTCAGTAAAAGCTGTTAGACCAACCTGATCTTTGACACATCACTGGTTTTCTACTTGCAAAGGTGATCCAGCTACATTGTTGTCAGTGTTAATTTTTCATTTACAGTTCTTTTGCTCAAAGTACATTGATGCTGCATTAATCTTAATGGTATTTAGAAACATATAGTAAGTTCAACAGTTGTGTATTAAAAAAGAGGCTGATTACTTCTATTTTGTGACATTGTAGATATCTCCTTGTATTAACAGGACTTCAAAATAGTGCACCACAGTTTGTGTAATATTAAAGAAGGGGAAAACAAGTCTTTCTGATGGTGAGAAACAAAATTCAGCTTGATGAAAATGCTCTTGCCACAGTCTGAAATATAAGTTGAACTGGTATTAGTGTGTGAGAGGTGTACAATTGTTGAGAAGGAAAAGGTTGTTCTCTCATTATTTCCATCCTCTAATTTCCTTTGCCCCATTTTTCTTCTCTTAGCATTTCCTATGCATTTTTGTTTCAGTTTTGAAAGCAGCATGCTGTAAAAGTGCACCCCAATTGCAAAGATACCTGTATACATACAGTTTGAAAAGAGGAAGGCCTCCTCTTTCTGCTACACCTAATCTGATATATGCTGCCAGACAATCCCTAGGATTTTTGGACTTCATCATCTACAAACGCTTATTAAAACCAGCATTTTTTAAAAAGTTCCTGCAATAGTCTGGCAAAAAACCCACAAAAAAACCCCAACAAAACGAAGCAAAAGAAAACCAATCTGAAACAAGCCTCAACAAAAACCAACAAAAACCCACCGTGAAACCAAACATGCAAAATTTTGGGCTTGATCCCCCTCTGTAGATGGGCTCGTGAAGATAGTGGGTCTGTAATTCAATCCTGGACAACCTGCGACCTCTTTTGGTCAATTAACAAAATGCGCACGAGGACAAAAGCGCGAAAGGCCTTAGTAGTCAACCRTATCGAGCAGTTAAGCAAGCCTGATCTGTCTTATAAAGCATCCTTAATTTCCCGAGGAAAAGTGTCTCCTCTTACAACATATTATTCAAAAATATTTTTTTTGTCCTGCTATGTATGATGCTCCTTCCAAGACGCTATTGGAAAGGTACAAGTACTGAAAGAAGAATCAAGAAAACTGAATAGATGGTTCTAAATATCTAAAATTAGCTCAGTGTTCAAGATTAATAGYATCATGGCCAGTACCTTATGTAATAACATATATACTTCTCTCTTCCACTTGAATTTTGACACATTTGAACAGCTGATGAATTACTGGAAGATGAGCTCCAGTGTTAATGATGAAGGGACTAAGAGTAGAACAGTAGCTCTTGTCATTGCCACATATCTGTATAAGCCGGTATCTGTGACCATTACAGATTTTATATGTCATGAGGAGCAAGCTTCTCTGACGACACATATTTTTGTCTATTTATACACCTCATCATCCTCTTCCTCAAGAAAGTGCAATAGAGCTTCAGAAAGAATGGTCACAAATTTTGGCATTGCCAATTCAGGTTTTCTCAGCCCAAGTTAAGCCAAGATAACAGGAGGAGCAAAATATGCCTAGCAAAATGGGAACAGAATTTGCAGTGGCCTGAACACAAATATATGCACTGTGCAAAATCCTCATAGAACTTCGATGCTGAGGTTTTGGGAGAAATGATTGTTTATATATATATATATATATATATATATATATATATATTCAATATTTGTGAGGACATTGCAACAGAAACAGTTTTCTTGTAGATGGAAGGAAAAGTTTTAAGAGCTCAGAGAACACTTTATAAAGACAGGGGAGGCACATCCACGAAGATGGGGCAAGAAGTTGGGCCAGAAAGCAGAATCTGGGCAAACATGGTGGGGTGCATGAGTGTATGGGTGTGGGCATGCACATACATTTCCCCCCAGTCTTCCTTGGAAACGCAGCCGTCAGGTCGCAAGATAAGCTCCGACCCTGCGGGCGGGCGGGTGTGTGCGTGTGCGAGCGCGAGCACTTGCGCAGCCTTTCCAGTACCGAGGCTCTCAAACCCAAAGTGGACAGGATTGCAGCCAGGAGTCCAAAAAAGGGCACTCTCCGCGAGCTTGGCTCGCCTCTTTTGGTGCCAAGGAAACACACAGGGACACGCGGACGCGCACACGCAAAGAGAGGGCACTTTTTCCTGAAACGAGAGGCACACGACGTGGCCCTCTCACCAGAGTTGTACCACTCACAGCTGATTTCTAGGAAGTGCCCGTGAACCCCCGGCAGCGCCGGGTCCCCCGCCCACTGCCCCCACACCGCACCGCCCTCACAGCCTTGCGTGACCGAACCCTGGATCCGGCGAGGGCCGGCGCTCCCTTGCCGCGCCGCGCTGCGCAGCGCCGCGCCGCGCGTTATTCATGGCGCGGGGCGGACCGGCGACCGTGGCGCTATATAGAGCGGACGGATGACATCGGGCACGGCTGGGTGTGGAGTGCGGGTAGTGGAGCAGGGCTGCGCGGCTGGCAAAAGGCACGGGGAATAAAGCGAAGGGAACCTCCCTTTTTCTTTCCCCCATCTCTGTTTTTTCCTTCTCGGTACTTTCTCCTTCTTTTCTGAAAGATTTTTGGACTAAGTTTTCTTCAGACCGTCTGGGCTTGGCGTTTTTTCTTTTAACTTTGTAAAGGATTTTTGGTTTTTTTTTTT
>NW_026623311.1:1560986-1569214 GCF_030028575.1 Malurus melanocephalus
TAGGGGTGGGATTACATGTGGCTTCTGCGGGTGCACGAGACTGCCAGTCTACAGAGCCTGGATGGAGGGAGAGAGGGTGAAATCGCTTCCATTTGTCCCTGGTGTTCCTGGAAAGAGTGAGTAAAAAAACTCGAGAGTGGGCTCTAACTCCTGCACTACAGCCTGGTAAGTCAGGAAAGTCTAAGCATAGAGGAAAAGGCCAAAAATTTTAAAAAGACTTAAAAAGCCCTTTGGCCTGGAAAGGTGGTTATTCAGAACAAAGCATTTGCACGGCAGTGTTTAGGAGGACTTTGGTTATTTTTGTCTGCATTGTTGGTCAAATGAAGCTTTCCTGTCCATGTCTTGTAAGTGAGATGTTCTGAGAAYGGGTTTTGTTTGAAGAGGAAAGGACGGTTCAAAAAAATTCTGTTTGCATGCACATTTTGAAACTTAAGACAGGGAATTTTGGGATTCAGATCGAGAGACCACAGTCTCTCTATGCAAGCATTTAATTAAGCTGTTTGCTAACCAACAAGAAGTATGTTAACATTTAATAGAAAAGCGTGTCAAAAGGCTTTCCACTCCCTGCATTTTTGAAAAGACAGAAGATGTTTTGTTAGGTTGCAGGGGCTCTTTGACTAGCCACTGCTTAGCTGAGGAAGTGGCACCAGGGCTCCAGTTAGAAGTGTGCCTGTTAGAAGAATAGGTGATTCCTTATTAAAACCATTTATGTGGTGCTTCCAAGCTGTGACAATTTAAATGAGAGTTCAGAGGTATTCACAGAAGTCTTAAATCTTCTTGGAACATCGAGCAACTTCCTTCATCACATGAGGTTTTTTCATCCCATTCATCCTTGGAGTGACCCTGCAAACAAAGAGGCCTCTCCTCAGTACTTAGGAGTTGGTGCTGTTTAACTAGAGGTGGTGCTTTCAACAGTGACTGTTAGAGAACAAGTCAACTGTCTTTCCATTTTCAGGTGAATTCCTGTTTCTATGTTCTTGGCTGAGGGAGAACTCTGATTTTGAGATCAGTAGGAACTTTTGATTATTTAAGAATTATATAGTAAGACCTTTACTATTCACATTCGAGGAATGAATGTTGCAAACCTGGTGTGCAAGAAGGAAGAAGTACCCAATACCTGTATGACACATAATGCCCACCTTCTCATGAGGACCACTCCACTCCCAGCTCCAAATCCAACACACCCTGGTATACACCCTCTCTGAGCAGGATCACATCATCTCCTTTGCACACAGCTAGGTCCTGCATCATGTGCTATTCTGCTGCTCATTCCTAATTCACAGAAATTGCTAGAAGTTGGTATAGGATACAGTATTTTACAGTACCATCATAACAGAAACTGACAGTAGGCCACTGACTTTCCAGCTGATGTTTTTGGGCACAAAAGTGTTAAATACTAGTGTGCATCTGCAACCCCTTTAATCTATTTTTTTAAAAAAAGAGTGGGTAACTCATGGCAGTTCTGTTTCTCTTATGAAGGTGTAAAGCTAGCATGGCACCAAGTTTTGTGAAACTGAGTTGATCAAATATGCTTTACAGTTTAAAACATGGCAATATAGCCATTTTAATCTGAAGTGAAAGAAATGCTGTTGAACTATGATGGCCTGTCTAAGTTGAAATGACCAGATAYGGTCATGGATACCCAGTGCACATTAAGAATATTTTCTACTTATTTTTGGTACAAGAAAAAAAACAATGAACTGGACTGACTGCAGAAAACCTAGATTCAGGTTTATAACATTTTAGTGCAAATTTCATTGCAAATAATATTTCTTGCAAATTACATTGAGAATGTGGAGGAAAAATACTACTGTTTCAAAACAGGACATGAAACCACCAAAAATACRTTCAAATGCCGCTGAGAGTCTGAACTGAACCCGCAAAAGTCAGGAAATTTGGACCTAAACTTCTGTAATCCATTTGCRCTGTGTTTTGGATTTTCCTTGTCAATTATGTCCCTTGCCAGCGGTGGCTACACTAAAACCACCAGTACCAAAATGTTAACTCAGAACCCTCTTCCTCTTATGTTCCTTCCCCCATTCCTGTGTATTGGCAGTGCCACTGTAGCCTCCGTGTTGATATATTTAGCATCAATCAACTATGTGAACATGACTTTCAGGTTTAGCACTGAGTTTCTCAGCTTTTTAATTTTTTTTTTTTTTAGTGAGTCATCAAGTATAATTTTAGTATTGGATATTATCATTGTGCATTCCCAATAGGATTTCCTAAAAAAAGAAAAAGAGAGGTGGTCAGCAGCTAAGACAGTAACTAGTGAGGTTTAGCTATTACTTAGCTGTTAGGATTACCTTAACTGTCAAGATTCCTGGAAGGAAATGCAGGTAGCTACAGTTGCACTGCAGGAGTTTCCTAACAGGGAGAAATGCAGCATAGACAAATATCTCAGAAGGTACAGAAACACTGAACTTATCGAATATGTTAGAGAAATGTGCTTCTCCTCACTTTTTGTGGATAGTAGTTTGAAGAGAAAATACTTTTGAAGCTCAAGATGAAAGCAATGATTGTGCTTTGAACCATTATGGAATGAATGGCATTTTTTGTCCATTACCTTCAAAATGTGTTCTGTACACCAAGATTTTTTTTTATTATTTTTTTATTTCAATAGCAGAGAGATAAAAGTGTGCTGTTCTTTTTCTTTTCTGTTCTGCGTGTTGAATAAAGTTAAGGTGGGGGGGAAGTATGAGAAAAGGCTAGTAAGAACCAGGAAACTCAGCGGTTAGAGTTGATAGTTTAACGTCTCTTAAAAAAAAATTTAAAATTACCGTCCTGGGACAGGCAGAGACACACCGCAGCCCATAAGTGCCCGAAGCCGGCCGCTGGAGTTGATGAAGTCAGCAGTGGCGGAGGGGAGGGATCCGCGCCACAGCGCCGGTGGAGCTGCGGCGGGTTCCGCTCCGGCGACGCAGCTTTACCCCCTGCCGCCGGCAGGCGACACTGCCTCGGGCAGCCAGGGGCGAGTGGCCGGCGCGGCCATGGTTCCCGGAGCAGTGACCGTGGCTGGTTTCCAGGTCTTGRGTACAGCCTGCACAGGCGGTGCAGCTGGGCGTTTTGCTAGCCCGTGCTGAGCATGGGAATGCGTAAGTTACAAAACTCATCCCTAGGCAACAAAGGTGCTGACACGTACGGAATGCTACATCGTTCATCTTTTTGTATATTGCTATTTTGTAAAAAGGAAAATTAAACACRTGGACTAATCTAGTGGCTCGTTGATTGAGGGGAGACCTCATTGGAGTCTACAGCTTCCTTACGAGAGGAAGCAGAAGGGCAGGCACTATTCCCTTCTTGCTTGTGACCAATTATAGGATTTGAGRGAATGGCATGAAGCTGTGTCAAGGGAAGTAGAGCTTATATATTAGGAAAAAGTTCTAATCTCAGAGGGTGGGTGGGCTCCCCAGGGAAGTGATCTCAGCAGCAAGACTGACAGAGTTCAAGGAGTGTTTGGACAACACTGTCAGGCACATGGTGTGACTCTTGGTGCTGTCCTGTGCAAGGCCAGGRGTTGTTCTTGATGATCCTTGYGGGTCTCTTCCAATTCAGGATATTCCATGATTCTATGTTTCTATGTCATTGCAGATGTAGGTGGCAGCCAAGTAACATTGTTTCTTCTGCATTTGTTCTTTTTGAAGGAAATTCCAATGATTCAGAAGAAGATAGGAGTGACAGCAGTGTAGAAAATCAGGCCATTCCAAACTCTTACAGAGTGCCAGATTCCAAGCCGCATCCACCACACAACAAAATGGATATCATCAGGAAAGTGCAAGCCAAAGATACCCAGCGCTATAAAGTGGAATATGATTCACAGAGTACAGATACATTGAATTTCTCTTCTGAATCCAAACAAGAGACTGAATATGTAAGTATTTTTTTTTTTAAATAGGAAGGCATTTGCCAGCATCTGAATGTGTGTGTAGATATATATATATATATATGTGCATGTTGTGCATATGACAAGAGAAATAATTATACTAAATAGCTAAAGGTGGTAATTGTTGCAGCCTTTTTGGGCATGCTAGGAATTTAACTGGTAAATCTATTAGGTCTGCAAATGCAATCAGCAGACCAAGAAGACTGTTCAAGAAACACGTAGGACTAAGGTAATGATGTTTTTACTTCAATACAAGCATGTCTTTCACTAAAGTTTCTTAGAGGTGGAAAGTTCTTGTTCCCCCCTTGTAGTTGTCACACGTTTTGTGTGAGTGGACTTGAGACAGGTGTAATAGTGTCATTAAACTTGGTTGCAAACAGAGTAATTGAGTTCCAATAATGGAAAAAAAGATGTTTCACATTGAGTGTAGTGGCATTGTGTTCATACACTGCCTGGTTCAAATCAAGGGAGGTAAACTGAGCTGAGGATTAGGATCTTGACTAGTCAGTCACTGTATGATATGCTGAGCGCCACCTCTACTTGCAGTTGCTGTTTGTTCCTACTGCCTAAATGCAAAGTCTCATGGGCATGTGAGCTGCCATTGCTTCCTATTGACTCTGCCCAGTGAATTTGCAGGGCAGTCGGAATGTGGCGAGTCTGGGGGCAAGAATAATTCTCTTTCTGGACATCCAGCTGATAACCTGTGTCTTAGGCCAGATGGCCTGAAAAATGTGTCTATATATATATATRGTATATACTTTGGCATTTCATCAAAACAGGCATAGTGAAAGCACACATGGCTTCTCATCTTCAAAAGAATATTTTGAAACCTGTATAAGGTGCAAACTTCTTCCCAAAGAGAGTGTGGCCTCCAAGAGAAGCTTCATTTTTAGCTTGTCACTGATGTCCAGCCATCTAGTAATGCCACTTCAGTATCTGCCTTTCAATGTGTCCTCTTCCCAAAAATGAGAAGTAAAAGTGCCCACAGTAAAAGAATGAAAGTTGGTTGCTCTGAGGAAATARATTCTTAACTAGGATGAGTAGTGATAGTTGGGTCCATTAGCAAAGGTACACCAGTTTACCAAGGCTGCTGGTGTCTGTAAGAACCTGAAATAAGTCCATCAGTGACAGCTGCCTTTGTCAGCAAATGCTCTTCTAGCTATGTCTGCATGTTTGGTTTTGATACTGGTCTGGCTTTGACTTTGGAAGCTTGCTTCAAAATAAAAATTTTTAAAAAGCTGTTGATCTTTTTGTAGGCCTAATTTGAGACCTAATCTTTGAATGTGTGTCACTTGCATTCAGTGTGCTTGAGCAGTAAGAGAAGCCATTTAATGCCTGTGTTTAGACCTCATGAGATCAATACAGAAAGAAAACATGAAGTCAGCAAGGAAGACCTTTACTAACCAAAAAACTCCATTGTAATCTCCAGTACTACTATGGAGTCTTGTATGCTTTCAAACACTCACATGAAGAGTACTTTACATAAGCAAACTATTAATATTACCACTTGAAAGTATAAATGTCATTACTTCACTAATTAAAAACAGCACCAAATGAGTCGTGCTGCCAATGCAGCAACTTAAATGTTTTTAAACCATGGAACCATGCAAAGAATTTTTTTTGTGTCTCTGCTGAAGAAGTGGGCTGGTGGACCAAGTCAGTGATATACCCAGATAAGAGTGTACCTAAGCACAGAGTTTGTAGGCTGTGATTCTTGACTCCTGGTCCCACTGCAGACACTGACTGCCTTCTTGGCCTGTGGCAAAATATGAACTCCTCTGCCCCTGATTTTCTGACTGCAAAGTGAGGCTCATAATGCTTTACTCCCTACTCTGAAGGGCTGCAGTGAGAAGTAATTAGTTGCTGTTTGAGACATGCTCTTGAAAGTGCTTCTGGAAGTTCTTTTTGGCTCATTGTCCTAGAGCTAATCCTCACTACTTTGTTGTCAACCTTTTGCAGATGAAGAAAGTGAGGGAAAATGTGACATACTTCTCTAATGAGACTAATGTTGTGTCCAGCTGGTCCTTTGCATGCCTGCATCTACTTGATTCAGTTGAAATTGGAAATTGTTGTCCAAAGCTGAAGTATTTTATATTTACATTATGCCAAACCACTTTCTTTCAACTGAATCAATTTCATTTACACTTTCAAATTCAGAAGAATCACAAAAATCAAATGTCATTGTAGAAGGCCTATCTAGTAGTGTATTTCCCATGACCTACTGTCTTCTTTTCCCACTTGGTGCAAGGCTGGCTTTTCCAGACTTAAGYTGTGTGTCACTGATTTACATAGCAGTTAAGCCTTCCCAATGTGTGCCTCAGCCTAGCATAGGGCCTTCAATGTTTAGAAATCTGTTTAGCTTGAATAGAGCATAAAGTCAGAATTTTTTTTGGTGAATGGTCTGCCTTTTGACATATTCAGCCATCTCTTTGTTTTAATGGATTTGTTTGGGTTTGTGCTTTTTGTCCTTTAAAATTTATTAACTCTTCTGAGCAAGATGGAATTTGGGAATGAAGTTTCATCTGTGTTTTCTAAAACATKCTTGTTAACAGGGTCCATGTCGTAGAGAGATGGAAGACACGTTAAACCACCTAAAGATCCTGAATGTCTTGAGTCCCATGGGTTTTCATATTCCAAATTGTGACAAGAAGGGGTTCTACAAGAAAAAGCAAGTAAGTACAGAGTTTTGATAATTTCAATAAATGCATTTCACCTTTTCTGCATCTTTGTTGAAGCATCTTGCCAGCAAGGTGCATTACATATCATTTTACAGAGGAACTACTTCATTTCCAGTTTTAGTACCTGMTCTGATAGTGCTGAACCTTGTCAAATGGGGATAGTGTTTTTATTTTCTGTTGATCATGACAAYAGATTCATTTGAGAAACTTCATACCTAATCACACATGGGTTGACTGGTGTCCTAGACACTAATGCCCTTTGGTTTAAAAAAAGCAGTGCCTCTACAATAACCCACAGAGCTAATGTTGCAGGCACCATATGACTGCAATAGATCAATGCTTTGAATTGTAAATAGCTGCTTGAGAGTTCCTAGAAGAACTACACTGGATCATGTTACAAAAAGCAACTTGAGAAAGGTTTATATCTGTCCTTTATGTGCTACACAGATCGCTTCCAAAATCCAAGTCATGTTATCGTGAAAGTGATACTTCTAGTAGTTACTCTGCAGCAGGGGTGGCTTTTCAGCCCTTTCTGCTTCTGGGGTTGTGACCTTTCTTGACAAATGCCGGCCAAAACTGTGGGTATTTATGCTTTAGTTGTGTTGGATTGAGCTATAGCAGCATTCTCTATTCAACATGTCTTTGAAGCTTGTTCAGAACTTGGGGAAGTGCAAGATATGCCAGGTTCTTTGTTTAGTGTGCACATCCCATCCAATTTCAGTGTTTAGTTAGTGGCCTGTCTCCAAATATATTTCTTGGTATAATTCCAAAATTTCCTGATTTTAAAGGTTTCTTTAAGACTTTTCTCAAGATCAAATTTTGTTTGTGTACCATCATGTCTTTTCCTTTGGATTTACACAAATCAGCCTATCTCTGGTAACTAAAGGAGTGGTTGATTCTCTCTTGTTAGCTAATGCAGTTCATTGGTTAAAAGTGAGAGGCCAACCTCTGACCAGRCAACCTTATTTTAGGAATGGTATCTCCCAATTTTTTGGCTTCCAGCTTTCTTAGAAATAGTGTTTCCCTTTCTAGTATTYCCTGGATCTCTGCAATAAACTGTCAGTGTCAGCTGGGGCATTTGTAATAGGGGTGAGATTTCCAGCCTTCCTTTTTGCCATCAGTCCAGCGCTGTTTGACCTTCGGTGCATGCTGATGGACTTGTCTATCCTTCCCAGCTTTTCCTGAGCAGGTGGTGGTAACTCCCAGCAGGGGAAGTTTCTTTATTCTGCAGGGAGCTTTGGGAAGACTGTGTCAATCATGTTGTGCTATGTGCAAACTAGCAGAGAGCAATGCTTACATCTCAATCTGCTCATTTTCAGAAAATGCATTGGACTGCATTGGGCTGTGTTTTATGCCTGTGCCATAAACATATTTTCTTAGGTGCTCTAGAACAGTGCATGATTTGATGTGTTCAAGGCACTCGGTGTGCTGTAGCCCTTTTCCTTCTCTATGTATTATAGAAGATTGCAGATTGGTATTTGCTTTATTCAGTAGATCTTCCTTTCACCTCTCTTCAGACTCTGAGGTTTTTGCTTTGTCTGCAAAAATGTGGTGGTTTACAAGTAGTCTCTGGCATTGTCTGTAGTAAATTAGATCCACAGTAAGCATGTATTAAAATAGCTTACTTTAAAGGATGACTGTACTTTAGAGTGCAGTTTTTTATCACC
>NW_026623311.1:1569224-1573488 GCF_030028575.1 Malurus melanocephalus
AAAAAAAAAAAAAAAAAAAAAAAAAAAAAAGGAATAAAAAGAAAAATAGGAAAGACAGTTAATAATATTCCATAGTCTTTGTTCCTAGAAGCTGATTTACAAGAATAAGATGTTGGTAGAAAGCAAGTACATACTTTTGTCCTCCATGTATTGTCTGTGCTGCTTGGAGACTTTTAAAACTTTAGGAAAGGCTCCTGCACTATGTGCACCATCCCATCTGGTCAGCATACACAGAGAGTGAAGGGATATTTTCATACCTGGCCAGCCTTGTCAAGCAGTGTGCCAATTTACACAGGTCCAGTAGTCTCAATGGTAGTTTGACACARCTTGGGATCTTGCAGGAAATGATGACAAATGAAACCCACGTGAGTAAATATTCTACATGAAATTCTCTTGGGTTGCTGGTCCTGTAAATGAATCTTGATCAACCCTGGGAACAAGTCCTCAGAGATGGGACTTACAGTGGCAGCTTGCTTCTCTCACCAGCGAAATACAAACCAGAAATAATTGTTCCCATCATAGAATTAACTCCTAGGAAAAAAATCACTTTGAGAAGTGAGTCCTGTCCAGCCCAAGTTAACTGTCTGCAAAGAATTGTGACAATTGTGTTTGTTTGGTTTTCTTTTTGAAGCATCCACATATAGGTCTAATATTTTAAGTACTGTGAGTGGGTGTCTAATCTCATTAACAGTATGCTAGGCTGCTTTATTCATTCCCTTCATGCCATTTTTAGCCATGTTCAATCTGTAATTGAACTATATTTTATTGTCACAAAATTCAGAATAATAGGTTAGGAAGTAGACAGTAAATCCATTAAAAATGAGTGCAAGCTAGACATTTTGAATTCTGGAAACAGTTGCCAAAACCACTGTCTAGGATGACAATGTAGTAGGTTTGGGATGGTAGGAACTTGATAAATTATGATCACCCTGGCACCATTAAAACTCATTCAGGAGGCACTCACATATTCTGCCTTCCTGGTCATCTGCTCTCCCAGTCAAGTTGAAAGCGCTTATTTTTCATTACATTTGTGGATATGTAGACATTGACTTTTCAGGAACAACTATGGAGAATAATTTGTATATGTGAAACACTTCTAAGAACATAAATTTATCTGTCAGAGTATAACACGAAAATTATTTCACACCTTGTGTTCACATAAAAACTTTAAAATCAGACCTTATAAAATTTTTAATTCTTTGTCTTAATAAATCACACATGTAAGGTTGTACTATTCAACTGTACTATATAGATATATTTATGTGTAATAAGTTGATACAGACACATTCCTCTCTCAAGCATGGGAAAAATATTTTGATGAAATTAGAATTATTTTATGGGGCAATTATTAGAATTGCCCTATGTTTGCATGCTGAAGCCAGATACCGAAATGTGAGCTGGCATTATTCCATTGAAAACAGAGCTGCACTTGCCAGGGGCCAAAATGGCCTGAGGTATATGTCAGTGTTGTCTGCAGTCTGTTTCTGAAGACCATGGTTGTAACTCCATGGAGACCTCTGGACTGACCAGGAATTTAGTGGGATACCATATGGTTTGCTGTGCCCCACAAATGCCTCTGTGGCATTTCTTTGTGGATGGGAGAGGGGCAGGTGGCATGGAAGTTGCAGCTGGTGTTTCTATCAGAAGTAGTTACTCTCTCCACCGCTTGGGCGGAAACTTTTTAAACTTATGAAGTCATACAGAATAGCTGGGCAGAGCCTAAAAATGTATGTAGAATATGAAATTCAAAAGCGCAGATATTTAGATATATATGTTTCTCCATAGAAGAATTGCTTTTCAATCAGAAGTGCTTCACTATTGACAGCATGGCTGAGTGGGTAGAACAAAATCAAAGCTTGAAAAAGATAAACTTTTTTTCTCATAGAGTGTTATTTTAGCTGTAGAATGATCTAAGGGTTTTGCTTTTCAAATAGATTGTCTAGAAGTGAAAAGAAATGTACTAGTAGTAGGAAAGGGTTTTCTGCAGACTAACTTCATGTGGCAATTAATTTTGAAAATTGATTGTGCAACTGTTAAAAGCAATCAAACCTTGCAGCAACATGAGAACTTTAATTGATCATTTGTTTTGAGAGTGATGCAAGCCTATGAATCAGCGAGAGTTGTATGACATACTTCATATAGTACTTCTAAAAAGGGAGGCTATATTACTATTATTAGTAGAAGGGCAGTTTCATTTCCAGAACACCAGGCTGGCAGCTAGAAGCCCTATGCTCTTTAGGCTCCATCTGTGCCTACTTTGTTGGGAAAAACAACTCTAGAAATGCTGCCTCAGTTTCCTTTTCTGTAAAATTCAATTGTGGGAAGGCTGTTGTTTATTAATTCCTCTGTTTTGAGCATGAAGAAYTTAAGTCATTAAATGTTAATAATACTTAAGCTAGAGTCCAGTCCATTCACCACCAAAATTGAAGAAAAGTTTCTCCTGATATGAGTGGACTTCTAGCAGTCATCCCTTGAAATCTTGGAGAATACACGCAAGTTTTAGACAGGCTTTTGAGACAAAAGTTGAGTTGAGTGGTACTGGCAAACTTTACCTGGCTGTACCAGCCTGAACCTCTGAAAATTTTGAATTGCTCTGAATTCAATGTCAGAGGCTCTAGTTGAGTGATAGACTTGATGGTGTTGAGGGTCATAAGTGGTGTCATCTAGCCAATTTTTTCTCATACTGGCAATGCCAAAGACGAAACCTCAGGAAACTGGGTGTGCTTGTGTCACTGCCTCCTTTATCAGTGCATCCTGCATAAACAGCCACTTTTGTTTGCATTTGAAGCAAATCCTGTATCACCAAATCTCAAAACATGAGCTGAGAGGGAGGCTGTGTCTTGACAGTGAGGCTGACTATTGCAAACTTAGTGGGATTCTGGAGACAGTCTGTCAGTGGGTAAAAACTTGAGAAGTCCGAGATGTTCATGGTATATAACTGTCCAGGGTTGATGACTGAATGCAGCCTGCAGCATGTTATCTCCTTTAGTCCATTTTTTGCCATTCTTGGTTCCTTGGGAGGATCATGACTTACTTAGTATGTAGTAGACTTTATGATGCATRTTTACTGCATTACTGCTTTTAAAGAGGTTCAGTATTATTGTCTGTGACAATGTCTTGGTTTAAAAGACAGGTGCTTGCCAATGAAGGCAGGGACCCCCCTTGGATTGGTGGATATGACTCCCCCCCCACCCCCACTTCCCTCCGAATTATTACAGCTTTAAAAAATCACAGGCTTTCAGGCAAGAATATGGATAAAAGGGAATAACAGTTTTTACTAATATGTATAACAAGGTGAAACAAGTAACAACCACAATAGCAACAACCAAYCCAGCCACAAACCCCAATGACAGCCTCACACACAGATACACCSTCCCCTTTGGTGYAGTTACAGTCCCAGTCGGCAGGGGCGCTGTTGGCTCCCAGCCAGGCAGGGCAGGTGCAATGATTCCCCCGATGGCTGCAGGGAGCGCTGTGGCACAAGTCCCGGCTAGGTTCTGCTCTCCCGGTGGCCAATGGCGGACATAAACCGGCAGAGGTGGACGGAGAGAAAGTTCCTCTGCAAACTCACAGCGGAAAATGCCGATCTCAGTGCTCCTCTGGACAGCAAGAAACCCCAGAATGGCCAGATGAGCAAAGAGATGAGCAGCATCCTGCAGTGCAGACAGGATGCAGCAGAACTCGACCACTGCAGCTGGAACCTCAGGGGTCCTGGCAAGGCACAGGGGCAGAAGATCACAGTGCAGCAGGAACCAACAAGCAGAGATGCTGGGCTCCTCAGCAGGCGAGCTCTTYCCTTCAGGCAGCAGGTCCACTGTCCTCCCCTGAGCCAAGCAGGGCAGGAAGTGAAGCTATCCCCCGCCCCCCCACAAACATATGCACCTTCCCCAAGCCCAAAACTCCTGGGAGAACTTCCCTCTCTACAAAGAGAGGATAAAAAAAACTGCTAGGCAGGGGTGTGCCCAGGGAGATCCTTCGGGTGGGGCTTAGCTTCTTTTTGTCTTCCCCAATTGTCCAGCCATCAAAAGAATRACTTGGCAATCAGTGTATCCCAGCAACAAAATGGGAAAGAAAAATTCCCCAAGAAAGGAAAAAAAAGGAGAAACTTTAACCCACAGCATTATCCACCCCTATTTTTTCCCATACCATTTGATTAATACCTTCATGTATGCACATATCTGTATCTATACATACATGCATCATCCTAACTATATAACTATATACATATATACATATATACATATATACATATATACATATATAC
>NW_026623311.1:1573583-1632029 GCF_030028575.1 Malurus melanocephalus
TATAGTAGCAGTGGCATTCAACAATCAGTGGTATACAGACATACCAACATTACAAGGGGTTCTTACCCAAAATCAGATTCCCCTGAGGCACACAGTGGGTTTCTCCATCATCCTGCATCACCCACTATGTGCAACCTCGTCCCTTAACAAAGACAACCCCACGGATGGGTTTGTCCTTATTCGAGGCAGTATTAGTCCAAACTGTTTTCCCCAACAGTCCCCTGACATGCACTACGGAACTTTATGTCCATCTGTGGTATGCAAGGGCTCAGACTGGGCAGGGCCGGCTCGGTTGGTGGAGCCYCAGGTGTTAACTAACCATGTGGTGTTTGCCAAGTGCTTCTCCCAGTTTTTGAAAGGCCCCCCACCCGGTGCCTTGAAAGTGGTTTTTAAGAGTCCATTATATCGTTCCACTTTGCCAGCAGCAGGTGCATGGTAAGAGATATGGTACACCCACTCAATGCCATGTTCCTAGCCCAGGTGTTTATAAGGCTGTTCTTGAAATGAGTCCCATTCTCAGACTCAATTCTCTCTGGGGTACCAGCCTCCAAAGGACCTGTGTTTCAAGGCCCAGGAGGGTGCTACGGGCAGTGGCRTGAGGCTGGAGACAGGGTAGGTCTCCAAACATCCAGTGCTGGCTTCTATCATTGTGAGTACATAGCGCTTGCCATGTGTCTGGGGCAGTGTGATGTAATCAACCTGCCAGGCCTCTCTGTACTTGTACTTGTCCCACCTTCCCCCATACCRCAGGGTCTTCACCCATTTGGCCTGCTTGATGGCARCGCATGTCTCACAGTCATGGATAACTTGAGAAATACTGTCCATGGTTAGGTCCACCCCTCGGTCTCGTGCCCACTTATAAGTGGCATCTCTGCCCTGGTGGCCTGAGGCATCATGGGCCCATCGAGCTATGAGCAACTCACCCTTTTGTTGCCAATCTAGGTCTATCTGGAACACTGTTGCAGCAGAGATGGACAGCGCGACACGAAATAAKGAGCAACAGACACAGACAGACAAACCAAATTACTATGGGGCTGAGCCCCTTTTATATATTTAGCAACAAGTGTATACTAAATCTTCTGCATAAATGGCAAATATCTGTTGGCTAGTTAGCAGCCCCTTTCTACTCGTGAGCATATGATTGATGTGTTTGCAAAAGCTGCAGTGTCATTAATGCTCATTATTTTGCTCTGTCTTTGGCATCTGCCTTATCTAACTGGTCTTCTTCAACATTCCTTTCTCCCTTTCCCAGAGGCAGCCAAGGTCATGGTGCTTTGGTAACATCCTCCTCCATCCAGAATTTCAGACTCCCTTTTGTTTTTCCAGATCTCAGGGGTACATTATTATCAGTTGAATTTCAGCTTGATAACGTGCAAGGCTGCAATGCCGGCTTTTGGCCTCCACAGGACACCTCTATMTTTGCAGCCCAATCTACCTGCTCGTTGTTCCAGTGCTCCTCATTTGCCCGGCTCCTGGCGACATGGGCATCTACGTGGCAGACTTTGACAGGTAACTTCTCCACCCGGGCTGCAATGTCTTTCGACTCTTCAGCAGGCCAGACTGGTTTTCCCCTACGCTGCCAACTGGCCTTTTTCCACCTTTCCAGCCACCCCCACAAAGCATTGGCCACCATCCATGAATCGGTGTAAAGGTAGAGCTTTTGCCACTTTCCCCTCTCAGCAATGTCCAGGGCCAGCTGGATAGCTTTGAGTTCAGCAAATTGACTAGATCCACCTTCTCCTTCTGTGGCCTGTACAACCTGTCAGGTGGGGCTCCACACGGCTGCTTTCCACTTTCGGTTCATCCCTACAATGCAACAGGAGCTGTCAGTGAAAAGAGTGTAGTGTTTTTCTTCATCTGGCAGTTGGTTGTACAGTGGAGCTTCCTCAGCACGTGCCACTTGTTCTTGCTCCTCTTCATCAGCAAAACCAATGTTTTCAGCTTTGGGCCAATTCGTAATTATTTCCAGCATCCTAGGACAATTCGGGTTTCCGATGTGGGYGCGCTGAGTAATGAGAGCAATCCATTTGCTCCAGGTAGCATCCTTTCCTTKAAACATCCACCCTAGCACCAATAGTCTGGGTGCCAGGAGGAGTTGKGCTTCAGTGCCAATCACCTCTGAAGCAGCTTGGACTCCTTCATAGGCTGCCAAGATYTCCTTCTCTGTTGGGGTGTAAATGGCTTCAGCCCCTCAGTAGSTTTGGCTCCAGAATCCCAGTGGCCGGCCTTGTGTCTCACCAGKCACCTTTTGCCAAAGGCTCTAGGACAGACCATTACCCCCAGCTGCAGAGTAGAGCATGTTCTTCACCTCTGGTCCTGTCCTGACTGGGCCGAGGGCTACCGCRTGAGCTATTTCCTGCTTGATCTGGGCAAATGCTTGCTGCTGTTTATGGCCCCAGTGGAAATCATTCTTCTTGCGGGTCACCAGGTAGAGAGGGCTCACAATCTGGCTATACTCAGGGATGTGCATCCTCCAAAAGCCTATGGTGCCTAGGAAAGCTTGTGTTTCCTTTTTTCTGGTTGGTGGATACATCARTGCGATCTTGTTGATGACCTYGGTGGGGATCTGACGCCGTCCATCTTGCCACTTTACTCCCAAGAATTGGATCTCTCAAGCAGGTCCCTTCACTTTGTTCCTTTTTGTGGCAAAGCTGGCTTCCAGGAGAATCTGGATGATCTCCCCTTTTGTAAATACTTCCATTGCCGTGTCCCACCACACAATGATGTCATCAATATATTGAAGATGTTCCAGAGGCTCACCCTTTTCCAGTGTGGCTTGGATCAGCCCGTGGCAGATGGTAGGGCTGTGCTTCCACCCCTGTGGCACGCCTCTCCAGGTGAAGGCAAACTGTGGCCTGCACTCTGCTGCCAGAGGAATAGAGAAGAACACATTGGCGATGTCAATGGTGGCATACCACTTCACTGCTTTGGACTCCAGCTTGTACTGGAGGTCCAGCATTTCTGGCATGGCAGCACTCGGTGGTGGAGTCACTTCATTTAAGCCACGRTAGTCCACAGTCAATCTCCATTCTCCTTCACATTTGCGTACAGGCCAGAAGGGGCTGTTGAAGGGTGAGTGGGCCTTGCTGACAACCCCTTGGCTCTCCAGCTCACAGATCATCTTATGGATGGGGATCACGGCATTTCGATTCGTACGGTACTGCTGGCGGTCCACTGTCAAGGTGGCGATTGGAACGTGCTGCTCTTCTGCTTGCAGGAGTCCAACTGCAGAAGGGTTCTCGRATAGTCCAGGCAAGGTGTTCAGCTGTCTGATGCCCTCTACCTCCACAGAAGCTATTCCAAAAGCCCATTTGAGTTCTTTTGGGTCTTTGAAAAAACCRTTCCAGAGGAAATCTATGCCCAGAATGCATGGGGCCTCTGGACCAYTCATAATGGAATGTTTCTGCCAGTCCCTCCCAGTCAGGTTCACCTCAGCTTCCAACAGAGTCAACTCCCATGATCCCCCTGTCAATCTCGTGAAAGAAATGCGTTCTGCTCCCTCATGTCCTGATGGCATCAGGGTACACTGCGCTCCTGTGTCTAACCAATGCTTCRTATTTYTGTGGCTCTGATGTGCCAAGCCATCAGATCCACACCATCCAGAAGACACGGTTTTCCCATGCCTCTACCTGGCTAGAGRCAGGGCCCCTTTATACCCTTGGTATCATCCCTTCCATGGGCACACCCACAGTTTTCTCCAGGGGAATCGGACATATCACCTCCCCCTCCATTTCATCTAGTGGGTTGGCTATGGGAAGCTGAGGCTACCTTCCCTTTAAAAGAGCTTCCTTGGCTAGTGTTTTCYCCCTTGAGCTGATGCACCCAGGCTGCCAGGGCAGAAGTGGGTTTCCCATCCCACCTACTCATGTCTTCACCTTGCTCACATAGGAAGAACCACAGCTCAGCTTGTGGGATGTACCCTCTTTCCCTTGCTGGGGGACGTCGGGCTCTGATGTTGGGGCCTGTGGCTTGCAGTGGTGCCACACTGTTCTTCCTCATCTTCTCCTTAATCTCTTTCAGCTCCTCTTGGAGGTCTTTAACCACAGCAGAGACGTGAGTCTGCATCRGGCCATTGATCATACTTGCATAATACCAGAGCCTGTTGGCTACAGAACCCACTGTCTCTCAGTTGTCATCAGCATTAATCGTGGCAATGAAGGTGGCATACTGGGATGGCCCCTGACTTGCCAGATTCCACAGCATTTGCCCGGTGCACCTGACTTGGTCAGGATCATTATGATGCTGCCCGTCCCTTCCAAAGAGTACCTCCATTACTCCTACTTCTCAGAGCCGTTGGATCCCTTCCTCAATGGTCTTCCAGGACATTCTGCGATAGTGTTCCTGCATCCTGTCTCTACRGACAAACCTCTCTCTTACACTCATTAAGAGCTGCTCCCAGAGACAAAGGGGCCCTGGCTCCCTCACAAACACCTGATTAATACCCGCATCTTTGGTCAAGGCTCCTAAATACCTTGCCTCACCACTATCCAATTGCACACTTGAGCCCATAAGGTCCCAAACCTGAAGTAACCAAGTTGAACAAGCCTCACACTGCCATTGCGCAATGTCATCTTGCAAATTGTGGAGGCTGTCATGTGACAGGGACTCAGTGATTATTTCAGGCTCTGGATCCCCTGTTGGTTGTGAGGGCCCTGGTTCCCCATYATCATTAGCTGAGCGTACCGATTTGGTTTTATACTTCTTCCTCTGCACAGGGGCTACTGCAGCTGGTTGTGGCTGGCCTTGCGGTTCAGCCAGAACCTGGACAGGTGTAAYGTCCGTGGGTTCCACTGCTGCACCATCAGACCCTTCCTCTTTGGGAGAGGGAAAGGGTTTGCCGCCAGCTGGGAAGATGTATTCCCTTCACCCCTGGTGCAGCTCCCGCATCTCCTCCACCAGTAGCCCCACCCACTCTRGGCGGCGCAGCTCCCACATCTCTTCCRCCAGTACCCTCACCCACTCTGGGCAGTTAGTTTCTGAAGTAGGTTGTTGGGCAGGGTCAGGCAGTGGGACAGGGTTCAGCTTGGGGGATGGGTCAGGCTCAGTGGCAGCATTTCTAGTCTCTGGGGCAGCATCCCTAGCCTCTGGAGCAGCACCCCTAGTCTCTGTGGCAATGTCCCTAGTTTCTGTGGCAGCATCYCTGGTCATCCCTGGTGCAGATGTTAGAGTGGTTGCCCAGGGCAGTCTCACCTTGTCCTTCAATGGTAACAGAATATGCATATTAGTATMATGTAGTTAGCATCTAGGGGAAAAATGGACCCTTTGAGCGCTGATGGARTAGCCCCAAATAAATGGGTGAAGGGTTGGGAGAAAGCTTCCCCTTGTATTATTTCCTCACAGTAGGTACCATTATTAACCCAACTCCAAAAGCATGCACTTCGTGTGTGGTAGCCCTGTATCAATGTGCCTGCTGTCCAGAGGAAGTTAAAAATCCATGAATTCCTCACCTTATTCACCCCTTGTATGAACTGGATAATGGTCACCATAGCCCTAGTCATAGGACCCATGTTTAGGAAAGGAGCTGCAAATGGGAAAATACGGCCACAAGTATGTGCCAGCCGAACCAAGGTATGCTGGACCACATGATGACRCT
Organism: Malurus melanocephalus; assembly: GCF_030028575.1. Lineage (NCBI taxonomy): Eukaryota > Metazoa > Chordata > Aves > Passeriformes > Maluridae > Malurus > Malurus melanocephalus. The sequence continues at coordinate 1,579,177 of NW_026623311.1, forward strand.
TAGTGAAGTTCCTACAGCCCAAACACAAAGACAGATCACCCAAAAACTGTTATTCCTTTTGTACCCCTTTTTSCTCTCTGTGCCCTTGAGCCGCACATTGGGCGCCAAAATCTGTTTTGGTTTGAAAGACAGATGCTTGCCAATGAAGGCAGGGACCCCCCTTGGAGTGGTGGATATTACCTGCCCCCCCTTCTGTCTGAATTATTACAGCTTTAAAAAATCATGGGCTTTCAGGCAAGAACATGGGTAAAAGGGAATAACAGTTTTTACTAATATATATAACAAGGTGAAGCAAGTAACAACCACGATAGCAATAACCAACTCAGCCACAAACCCCAATGACAGCCTCACACAGAGATACACCCTCCCCTTTGGTGTAGTTACAGTCCCAGTCGGCAGGGGTGCTGTTGGCTTCCGGCCATGCAGGGCAGGTGCAATGATTCCCCGGTGGCTGCAGGGGGCGCTGTGGCGTGAGTCCTGGCTAGGTTCTGCTCTCCCGGTGGCCAATGGTGGACACAAACCAGCAGAGGTGGACAGAGAAAAAGTTCCTCTGCAAACTCACAGTGGAAAATGCCGATCTCAGTGCTCCTTTGGACAGCAAGAAACCCCAGAATGGCCAGATGAGCAAAGAGATGAGCAGCATCCTGCGTGTGCAGACAGGATGCAGCAGAACTCGACCACTGCAGCTGGAACCTCAGGGGTCCTGGCAAGGCACAGGGGCAGAAGATCACAATGCAGCAAACAGGAACCAACAAGCAGAGATGCTGGGCTCCTCAGCAGGCGAGCTCTTCCCTGGAGGCAGGAGGTCCACCATTTCCCCTGAGCCAAGTAGGGCAGGAAGTGAAGCTATTCCCCACCCCACACACACATGCACCTTCCCCAARCCCAAAATTCGTGGGAGAACTTGCCTCTCTYGAAAGAGAGGGATAAAAAAACTGCCAGGCAGGAGGAGTGCCCAGGGAGATCCTTCAGGTGGGGCATAGCTTCTTTTTGTCTTCCCCAATTGTCCAGCCATCAAAAGAATGACTTGGCAATCAGTGTATCCCAGCAAAAAAATGGGAAAGAAAAATTCCCCAAGAAAAGAAACAAAAGGAGAAACCTTAACCCACAACAGACMGCGTTGTTGGCAAATTCCACCAGTTAACTTAAAGGTAATGCATTGTATAGACTAGTAGATACACAACCTTTTCAATAGGAAAATATACATGTAAAGTTCTAGTCCACCTAGCAGTTGTTGCAGTGGTAACTACACTACAGAAGGATTATGTATCCTTTAATAAATGTCATGTACCCTGTTGAATTTCCTCCAGTAAACAGTTGCAAACCAAGCGTATTTATTGCTGCAATGGTTGTCTTTGCCAGCTTGTGCTTTAGTGTAGAACATACCTGTTAAATTTCTTTTCCAAAGATGAGTCCCAGTCATTAGCTCATACTGTTTTAAGTATTTAAAGGGGCAGCTGTGCTTCCATGTATAATAGGGAGCACTTCATAAGCCTATTTTCTGGTAGCTTTCAGTGCAGTTTCATTTTAGAGTAGGTAAACCCAGAGGGATTGATGGGGAGAGGAGGTAAGTTTTTACTGTAATGCTTTTTAGTGGTGACAAATATTCTGTTTGATTCTTTCAGATATGTTCAGGATATGGAAGTGCAGCTATCAAATGAGCAGGAATCCCTGCTGGCTAACACTACAGGTGGAGAAAACAAAAAAAAAAAAAAATACTAACTGGGTCTTTTATTCTGTTTCAGTGTCGCCCATCCAAAGGCCGAAAAAGAGGTTATTGCTGGTGCGTGGATAAATATGGACAGCCACTTCCTGGGTATGATGGGAAGGGAAACGGAGATGTCCACTGCTATAACTTGGAAAGCAAATGAGGGCTGGGTGCCAGCTCTTCTGGCATCTGTGCATGGCCACTGGACCTCACAGAGACCTTGGAGGGGCTGGGCAGACACTGTGGACTGCACTGCAGGTGGAGTAACATGCTCTGCYTCTTGTAGCAGATAGGGAGTTGCAGCCTCTGTGGATGCTGCTGCAGCTGCACCCTGTCACCGACACACATCGAGCTTCCTATAGGATGTGCAGGGAGCTCTGAATTCCCATGTAAACCTGCACTATTGATACCCAGAAAGAGAAAAACAAAAGGCACTTCAGAATGGATTCAGGGAGTCTCCACTGACTTTTTAAAGAACAGCCTGTGACCAATTTGATCCCAAAAGATACTGTTTTGTGTTTTTTTTTTTTTTATTTTAAACTATTTAGAGATTTTAAGCTTGTAAATGTATTAAAAAGAAAAACAAAAACAAAAAACACACAAGGATTTAAAGGTAAACCTTTTTTTACAGTCTGTTGGGAAACATGTTTTCACGGGTAAAAAGTTTTATAAAAAAACTCAAAGAACTTTTTAAAGAAATGTATTTCTAAAATAAAGACATGGCTATTTTTTTCTGTAAAATATATTATGAATATTCTGTTAGTCTGTATTTAATATAATTGTTTTTAATAAACTTAATTTAGTGTAACATCTGAATACCAAATATTACACAGTGATTCTGGGGTATACATCTGTATGCAAAGAGAAAGTAAGGGTATGGAGTGATTTACCAATATGTATAAATCTGTATGCATACACATTGACCTGTCCTAGATAAAAGAAATGAATTTGTGGAGCAAAGGAAGTGTTTCCAGAAAAGATTGAACTTGTTTATTTGATATAACTACAAATACAAAGATAATAATTTTTTATTATTTTATTTTATTGATAATTCTAATGCACCCATCACTAAATTGCGTCCCTGGAAAAGATAAGAGTCGCACTGAAACTCTTGGTAAAGCTTTCTTCTCTCTGTGCTTTGCTTCACTTTGTGCAACAYGGCTTACATTAATTCCATTTACTGCTTACACTAACACAGAATATTCATGGACAAAAAATTGCCATAACAGTACTACCCTTTGTATTTGCTTATTTATTTTGAAAAGGTGTATCTATTCTCTGTTGTCTTGGTGCATTCTACCWAAGCACATGTATGAGGAACTCCTGTTGAAATCAATGTCGACAAGATGGGGGGATTGTGGACGCTGGGTGTTGAGACCCATGTGCTTCATTTATGCTACACACAATTGTTGCTTGCTTTGACTATGGTAGAAATCATTTGCCTGCATCTAAGCATAAAATAAGAACCATTGGGTTTAAAYAGTAAAACTCACTGTCTACCATGGTGTTACATGTCTTTTTAATTGGAAGAGAAGTGATTTGGTTTTGTTGTGGTATGTGATGCTTTCACATAAGGAAGGCTTTGGCAATTTTTTTTTATTTTTGAGGTTGATTGCTTAATGTACTTTGTGAAAAATTCTGTATGACAATGAAATCTGGATAAGGAAAGGTGGCCTGTGAAATGTATCATCTCTCTGGAAAATAATGCCATATTTCGTAAATGTATTTATTTATATATTTTATATAAATATTTTATATATTTATATAAATATATATATTCTTATATATGTCACTATAAATGTTTGAAGTCACTGTAGAAAAAAGAGGCTATTAAYACTACTTTCTTATTGGGTTGGGAACTCCATGAAGACTAAGGATAGTGGGTCCCAGTGGGGCCAGGGGTTTTGTTGATGGAGGAGAGACCATGGGATCAAGGAGCCTGCTTCCCTCCCACTGCATGAATGACAACCATCCTTGTTCCTGCCAGAATGTCTTGAAACTTTGACATGGAAAGATTTGACTATGCAGCTTGCCAAGATCAAGGCAGCCCRTCACCGTAAATCAAATGTTTAAAGCCTTACCCTGAAATGTATTAGCTGARCTATGTGTGTTCTGCATATCTTTCCAATTTCTGTCTAATGAAATGAGTTCATATCATCATTAAAACTGAAATTTTATAACCTCAGAGTAAGAAAAAAAATTGTACATGAAGTGGATGCTTATTCCAGGCTAATACAGATTTTCTGGCAAATGGTTACAGAAAGCTTTGTGAGGTGAAGATTTATGACAATATTTTTATTGCTGAAGTGAATGTAATGCCTGCAAAGRCTTGTTGGCAAAGTAATAGATAAGAAAGTAAAGGTTGGATTAATTAAAGTGAGTTACTATTTTGCCTCCTTTTTTTTTTTCTTTTTATATTACTATCTGGTGAGCTTTCTGAAAACAAAAATCAGTTTCTTGCCAAAAGTCATAGATAGTTGCCTTGCAAGCCACATTTTGCAAGTATGTAAGAAATGTTTTAACAGCCTGTGACAAACTTTATGATTTGGGTATTTTATGAAGTATTTAAGCTTTTTATGCTTTTTCCTACCAGTAAAATGAAATAAACATAGAAGGAACTGGCTAATAAAGGTCCTTAAGTTTCTAAAAAAAACCACAAACAAACTACATCTCAAGGAGCTAAGCCTGATTCAAGCATGCAATCTCTGACATGAATATTTACAAATAGCATTCAGCTCCTATAGTAGTACTAATGGTCTTTAGTTAAGTAACAATGAAAGCATACAGCTATAAGAGGAAGAAAAAAAAAAGATCTACATGTAAGTCAGTTTTGTTATTTGCTTCCAGAAAAAAAAAAAAAAAAAAGAGGAAGAAAAAAAAAAGATCTACATGTAAGTCAGTTTTGTTATTTGCTTCCAACAGACATCTTTAAAACAGAAATTGTGTTTAAAAATCGCTCAAAAAATAAAGTGTCACCTGTAATTTAAGCTTCGTCCTTTTCAGATACTGTTTACGAGCACAGTTGCTTGCACTAGTAATGGATACTTGGCATTGTCAATCTGATGTCCCAGTCAGGTGACGTTGGCATGAAATGCAAAATAAYGTTATTATCCCTCTCCAAAAATAGAACTTTTAAAAAAATAAAAGAATCACTGGTGGCTTTTTATTTTTTTTTTTATTTTTTTAAATTTTTTTAGCATTCCTATTTCTGTGGAGAAAAGGATCCAATTCAATAGACAAAAGTACTTGTCATTCAAAGATTTTTCTCATGGCTAAGGGAGTCAGGCTGCAGTTCGAACAAGTATATGTATTTGTGGTCTACACCCAAGCAATAGAATGTGGGCAGCACGAAGCAAATGTAGGGGTCAGTATCAGTTCAGAGGAAGATGAGTTCCTTCCATATACAGGTTAGAAATGATTCCTGCTGACAGCTGCAGTGAGTGGAGAACTTTGGGTTTGGTGACAGAAATTAAACCAATGCATTAGAAATATCCCTTATGTGTTGGTGTCTTCACTGTCTTCAGCTCAAGTGCTATATTTTATTAAGTGAATGTCATCAACTGTTATCTAGTTTTTTATAAGTTCTTTCAAGAATCTAAGGTGGTCTGAGTTAAGAAGCCTCAGAAAAAAAAAATTACAACTGATAACATTATTTACACCTCAAATATTTGCATGGCAAGGCAATATAAAAGCTCAAAGTATGTATTGCAAAACTTGCTGAATTCTTTCTGTGCATATTTCATCTCTAGATGCTACATGGGTACCATATGTAGCCCAGATTGATGTGGTGAGTATTTATTTTAACAAGTGTGATAAATAGCTGCATAAATCACTCTAATTGACTAGAATACAAATTGAAGCTGCCTGCAGGCAGCTCTATTTTATCTTACAAACTCTGAGAAAGTTCCCTTTCTTAATAGATGTCCTATGCTATAGTTTTTGGACCCCAGAATATCCTTTTCTACTTTTTTGATGTGCCTGCCTTTTAGGGCATAATGTTAGCTATTTGTGCACAAGGGAAGGAGGCTTCAAATAATACTAAAACTACAGAATTTATTCAGTTTTAGTACAGTCTGAACTTTTTATAACTAAATTCCATAGAAACTCTACACAGCATACATTGAATTGAGCCCTAATTTTAAGTAATGGTTTTTCAAATCTTTTGGGAAATCATCTTTGTGTATCTCTAGGCACTCTAAAACTGTGTAAGCAAGGATGGCTCCACAGAGATTTCGCATATTAGCAATAGGAATTTTATTTAAACTATGAAACGTACTGAGAAATTTTCCTAGATGCCAAAGCATATTAGGATACAAAATGGAATGTTTATATGGGTAGCTGTTTTCTATGTGGTCCTGCTGTGCCTTTAGAAATCCTTCACTTCTGTTAATTTCTACCAGAAGAATATGCTTGCTTCCACTTTAGAAAGGACCCCTTTTTCTTTCCCATCTCCCACTTTCTTTTTTTTTTTTTTTTTTCAGAGAGATCCAAAAATAAGATCCAAAAAGGATATCACAGTATTCCAAGGACAAGCTTTTTGTGGTCTGTATATGGAATGGCTTTATCTGCAAGCATGTGAAATAGACTCAAGGTCTTTAGAAGAGAAGTCTTTTTGGTATGTCCAGTTCACCTGAGTATCATCTCCTAACTAGAACATATTTAGTCATTTGGTTTTGGAGTCTCCATCCTTGGAGATACTCAAAAGCTATCTGGACACAGTCCCAGGCAACCACTCCCTCATGGACCTGCTTGAGCAGGGCAGGGTGGACCAGGTCACCTTCAGAGATCACATCCTTTGATCCTATGAGCCTATCAGCATATCAGCAGTTTGGTAACCCAAGTTCCAGCATGTGAGATTGTCTACATTGTGCAGTGTATCGGTTGAGAAGATTTTACAACATTTTCTGCCTGAAAGGAAATATTCTGACAAAATGGAAAGTAGTACAAATTTGTTGTTCACCAGAAGAAGCTTTAGTTTTAAAACTCTGCATTTTATGCATTACTACTTCCAGTTCAGGTTTTGCAGAGGTAGAACATTATATACCACCCTTAGAGAAAATCCCACTGAAAAAAACTTTGCTTTTGCTTTTACCCCATACATACATTAAGAAATGCAAATCACTTCAAGACAGAATGTTGCTGCTGAAAAAAACAAAAAAAAAGAAGGAGACCAGGTATTAGCAGAAGCAGAAATAATGCTGCAAATCTCCATTTATCCTTGTAGAATGCTAGCCCTTCTGCTGTAAATATCCTGGTTTTCGACTTCTTCTGTCCTATCCAAATTCCTTAAGAGCTTTTCTCTGTCGAGGCTGATTTCACCTTACTGCTCTGTGTGGGGACAGACAGAAAGGGAACAAAATTATCTCTGCAGAGAGAAGCTGAGGTCTCATCCAGAAAAATCACCTAACCTGAAAAAACTCTAAAGAAAATATTGAGAAGGACTGCTTCCCATAGCTACTTGTGCTAATTCCTTCCAAAAGTGGAGTAGTGGAGAGACTTGCTTTCAAGAGCCAGATTGAGAGTGCATTTCTCTCACTCCTTGCAACTGGAGAACAGAGGCTACTTTTGCCTGCTTATGCCATATACGGAATATTCAAGGTGARACTTGTGTCCTATGTCTGCTCTGTAACATGTAACTTGCACCCAGTAAAGTAGAACTAATTGACTGAGCTCAGAAAGTTGATTATGGTTTTATCACAGGGGTGCTGCACACAACCTTCAGCCCTCAGATCCTGCCATGCATTTCTGTAGCTGCTGTTACCGAGCTACCAGTAACACGGTGCTGATCTTTTTCTGTTCTCTTGCTGGGCTGAATGGCGAGGGTTCAGCTGCCAAAGCAGTAACAAACAGAAACTGCAAGCAAAGAAAAATTATAAAARAAGATTATGATACAGACACCATTTGCTTTAGGCGTCCACAGACATCCTACACTAAGGTGCTTTTCCAAAGAACCTCAGCATCTCCACATCAGCYTGGTGAACTAAAAAGCACTGTCATTGAGAGAGAAAAAATCATGTCACCATTCACATAAYGATACAATTAAAAGCCTCAGTATAAGCACAAGTAGGTTGCTCTTTGTTAGCTTAACAGCAATTGGAGGAGACTGAGAGCAAGCGGAAAACTGCCTTTGCCATGTCCTGCATAGCAGAACTGCAGCACAAAGGCTCTCCTGGAAGAGCTGTCTCTGTTGGTCAGGCACTGTTGCTGATGGGAAATGTGGCTGGTAAGGAACCAGCAAGGAGTCGAGCATGTGCAAAGCCCTGCCTTCCCTTGCATACAGTTGTCTCTGCTGGGCTACCCACGCTGCCACTCAGACTTGATAATCAAAGAGGGAGTCTGAAAAAATGGGCAGAAACTTTTTCAAAATAAAACAGCCATGGTCTGGAATGGCCTAAGTTTAAATTTCATTTAACCTTACTGCAACATCCACAAATACCCTTGCTTCCACATCTCTCCCATGGGATGTTCCCCTTCTCCCTGAATCCTCACAGTAGCTTCCTTGCAATTGAACTTTGCACTCTGGGGAGGAGGTAGGTCAAGAGAGGAGAAAAGGAGGGAAAATAAAGCCTTTGTTTGTTGGCAGAGATATCATCAGAGCTATTTTCATTATTCAGAGTGCAAGTGCCGGTATGTCTGGGCTCCACTGCTGTTGTTTTTGGTACTTTTTGGCAATACAGAATGAAGCAGCTGTATTCCTGGAAGATCTTCTCTTTCTTTGTCCCCTCCCACCTTTAACCTAAATGTGACTAGGTAATATAGGAAGGTATGTCAGCTAGAGAAGCCTTCCACTTGCACCAGCTCTGCTACTATTACTCAATATATATCACCTACCCAAATCTCAAAGAGTCAAATAAACACAATTAGGGGCTAAGATGATGATGTTGCACTTTTCTGTGCGGTCTGGACACCTGCCCAACTCTCACCTCAATTGCTCCATAAATGTGAACTGTGTCAGCAAATAGAAAGCATGACACCTGTCTTCAGAGCAGCCTGAGGAGACTGTTTAGGCTAGTGGTTTATCAGTAGAGTGATAGCCAAGAAAAAGTAGACAAACTTCAAAAGAGTTGTCTGAAGATACATGTAGGACTTGACCACTTAATGTACAGCATTATCTGAGAGTCTAGCTTGGAGTGAGTCATTTGGATTGTTTTTTTAATAGGCATTTTTTTACTTTATTTATTTTTAGTGTATTCCTATTATTATTATTACTGATTGAGCAGGAGTTAAACATTGATGTTGTTCTGAGATAGCAAAACAATGATGTGTATAGAAAAATAACATAATTCTGAAAAGCCAGTGCTGCTAGACTGATGGTCAAGCACAAACATCTTTAGTTCCGACTTTGCAGAAAAAAAGCCAGCTCTCTTTTAGCATTTTGTTAGTGGTCCCTTTTAATATCTAGTACTGTGGTAGCTGAGTGATTTCTAGTAATGMAGTAAATCCTGTGACAAGTCTCTGCGATGTGCCATTCTTTTTCATCCCACTTTTCCTCTCCCTGAGGAAAGAAAGCTGTATGTGATGCATTTTCTGTTTGCCTTTTTATTTTTTCTGTGTTTAAGACACACATTAGGAAAGATCAAGGGAATATGTTTGTTTATAAAGTAAAAGGCTAAATCTTCATGTGCTTAATATCTARTTGCATTTTGGACTGGGTCTGCAGAAAGTTGTTTCCTGACTGAGTTTTGCTTTTCCAACGCATGTGTTCTTATGGTAGAGAAATAGAGAGATGCTGATGAGCTGTCAGTGTCAGGGTTGGCTGCCCTTCAGGACTATTTTCTTTCTCTCCCCTCATTTTCTGCCAGCTCTAGCTGACACAAATATGTCTCTGCTGTACACCAAAACAATGACCAGAACTGACTCAGTATGAGCCCAATACRAGGTGGTTTTGGGTTGTATTGGACTGCTTTAGGGGAAACAAAGGGTAGAAAATGAAGTGCACAGGGCAGTGACCTCATTTCTGTGCTATGAGCATTTGCAGTGGGCAGTAGGCCATGGGCAGGAGGTGGCATGGCTGGAACAAACCCTGCTGCAGCAAACCTGACAGGGTTTTGGCAGGAAGAAGCATAAACTGGGTAGGTAGGTTTCTCAGATGACATGAACCAAACATTACTGATGCTCTCCTAAAACCTTCCCACCAACTAACTTATTTTTTTGGTAGAATAGGAGGAATGCAAGTGGCTATGAAGGGAGTGAGCTGGAATAACAAGGATCAGTACATCCCCTTTACATATCCAGCTACTACCTGAGATGCTGAAAGAATCCTGTGGCACCTTACTTGTTTGCCCACTCATTCCCACCAGGTTCGGCTTGCCAGTGCAGGAGAGACCACTGCAGCAGGCAGTGGTCTGAAGCCAGCTGACACATGTCAAAAAAAGGGGGGGTTAAGTAAAGGAAAAAAATAAAAGCTAAACCAATGAGCTCAACAACCAGAAAAAAAATTAAACAAAGGAAAACTGCAGACCTTTGATTTTTCACCCTGATGTTGAGGCAGATCATAAAATTTAGGACAAATCATGACATGTGTCATCTATGGTATAAATGTAGTCCAAGCTCCCGGCAGCATTTTTATAGGGCGGATAAAATTTGTCTGCTTTGCATCCTTGCTTTAGTTCTAATTCTAGTATATGGAAGAGTCTGGTCCAAGTCAGACAGCTCATCTCAGAACAGCTCAGCAGATGTCTGTCCTTGTGAGTCCTGGCAAGATGTCACAGGAGGCCAGATTGCAGATAAGGAGGCACCCCTCCCCTGCTAATTTCAGTGGGAACTACGGGGCTTAACCCTTCTAAGAAATTGGCCTGTCATGCCTGAATGTTTGTGCAAAGTAACTTCTGCTTCTGGTACCCAATGATTAGAGGAAAGAGTATTTCCTAAACCCCCCGTTCCTACTGAAAACTCCAATTTCTCAAAGCTAGTATAGGAACCTGCCACCCTCCAAAACATTAGAAGTAGCTGTCCACTGGATTTCTATTCTGCAAATAGACTAGTATTAACAGTATGAATATTTCCCTTATATATACAATTATCCCAAGAAAAAGAAACATTCTCTTGTCTTTAAAGATAAACCTTTACARAAGGTCCATGGGGTGAGAGCAATCAGAGTGCTCTTAAGAGTGTACTGTCGCTGCGAGACTATGATTTTTCCCTCCTTTCTTCACCATTTTTCCTTGGCAATGCCATGACAATTGTTCAGTGCTGAGAAGACTCCCTGAAAAAGACTCCAAAATTCTGCCCAAATTTGCTGCTTCTTCGTTTTTTCGAAACAGTGATTGCCAAGCATTCAGACATAGTGATTGTGGTGCTGTAACACAGTTTTAGCCATTAGGTCTCACAGTAGTCTTTTACAGGGAGTTTAGACATTAGTTACCTACAATACCAATACCAACTGATTTTGCAATGCTTTCCCTGGGAAGATTTCAAAATTCAAAAAGGAGGTCAATAGTATATCCATACTTTTAAATCTGCTGCAGTTTAATAGACCCCAGTTGGATGGGCTGATATTGGCATGCAGATACAGCCAACACATTCAGCAAGTGCAACATATGATGCCACAGAAACATGACAGGGAGCTCAGAGATCTCCACACTTTGGCTTTGCAGTTTCTACAATCTCCTTCCCTCTCCCATTTAAAATGCAAATCTTGTGCCAAATAATGGCAGAAGGATTTTATGCTTTCACTTCTGCCAGACTCTTAGAAAATGTTATCACTCTCCTCTCAGGCTGTTTTCTTAGGAAGGGTTAGTGCAAACTATTTTCACCTGTGGGACTTGCTTACTCCCACACCAGATTCTCCATGGACAAAACTAGATTGAAGCTGGAATGGCAGTCACTTGCATTCTCTTTTTCTCTGCAATCACTATCAAAGGAACATATAGGGGAGGGAAATGGACTATATCCCAAATCAAGAGGACCCTCTTCTCTGCTCTCAGAAAAAAGAGTAAGGTTAGGTTTTTCTCAGCCTCCTTTTTATAACCTCTGACTTTCTGTGACTTTCTAATGTTGATGTTATCTTTTAAATGCACTAATAGTGCCTTGGGCTTTTGAGTGGAGAAAAGCATCCAGCTTCCCTATCCAGAAAATCTTTTAATAACTTCCCTTGGAGGCTGCGGTTTTGCCCAAGGCAGAGGCTTACCCAGCACAGCTGGCACTGGAGAGGACAGGACTAGGGAAATGGGATAGGGATACCAAAAGAAGGAAACGCATTGAAGGAAAAAGGAGTGTGGTGTTCACAGGCAGATTTGTAAGACTGTTGCCTGTTTTCCTGCTGAGGTCAGGCTGTTGAGTGAAAACAAGCAGAAAGCAAGAGACAAGGACAGACTAGAAGACATTTAATAGCTCATTTAAAATAACACACTATTGTCAACATGCAAACGACCTACACCTGTTAAAGGTGGTGCAGAATATCATATTGTGTTTTGCCATTTATCCAGTGCATATGTTTAAAAAAATAGATAGAAATACTGTCCCATCAGGAGTTTCAGTATATAATCTTGCTTTTATAAGAAACAGCTTGGCATTGAAACAGAGACGTAAAAGTAACATAATAGATACACAAAACAGGTTTTAAATAAGTTTCTAAGCACACTTTCTACTGAAATACATTTTTTAAAAATTAGTTTTACATCTATAAATATGTAGTACAAAAAATGCAAGTTTACAAGCCATTTTTCCCAGTAACTATGCCTTTTGAAGCCTTAAGTAGCAACATTCTCCCAATATGATGCATACATTTAAGAATAATAATATTAAGTATTTAAATATAAAGTTATGAAGTGTTTGAGAACATAAATTAGTAATAACACATAAGATAAAAATACATGCACTGTGAAATAAATAATTAATCAGCTTTACATATGAGGTTATCTATAATATTATACAAACAAAATATACAAGATTATAGGGATTTGATCTTGCAGTTGCTCTTATTTGTTACTTGAGCATCTAGGCAATCTCAGTGCAGTAAAAATGTTACTTTATGGGGTTACTCATACACTGAAAATCAGGTGCACAAGACTACCTTAGTAAAATGGGTCCTGAGTAGAACAGGCCCCACAGAAAACGTGGTATGAAAAACCTTGGTGCTTAGTTTTATTCTTGTGAGCTGAGATACTGTTGGCATTCTGGGTCTCCTTTAATTTCTGGAGATCCAGGAATTCTTTTGCCATTTATTGGATAGACACACCAGCATTCAGCAGACTCTCCATCCAGTAAAGTTGCACACTAAGATATAATTAGCAAAAGAAAAATCACAATAAGTAACTGTGAGATTTCCTGTGAGGTACTACAAAGAGATGTTGGACAGAATTAGGATCAGAAGGTGRGGACCTGCTATGCACAGGCTTGTTTTGAATGCAGAGCCTCTAAAACAACACACTTGGTTAGGGAGCCAAGACCTAAGCTCAGCTATTGCAAGAACAACTTCAGATTTAAAACTGTTCTGTCTTTGGTAAACAGCAGCAGCAAACAGCAATATCTTCCAGTGTGAGAAATGGAAGGATGTGAGAATATRCAGTCTGATAGCATGAGAGCAGTGACTGAATTGTCTGTCTCTTCACACAAGGAGACAAATAACATGGTATGTTTTGCTTTTTTTTTCTTGGGGARGGGTTTAAATATATTTCTGTTTGTGCTTGATTAGATCCCAGGTCACTGGTGCTCATGAGTCACACTGTGATGCCATGCTCAAAAACAAGGAGTCTTGATGACACAGATTTATGAAGAGCTACTAAATTTGTGTGCATGACCTGTGGTTACAGGGTGTGTCTTGAGGTTCAAAGCTTTAGTTAGCTTTGCAAATTACTCTCACTGTAACTTGCAATAGTTTTGAGGGTATAATGGAAATGAGCAAATAACCTAATCCACAGGCATCACAAATCAGTATTTTTGTTTGGCTTTCAGAMGGTTTATTTTGGTCCAAAGAGTCTTTTTTTTTCACTATGTACGTTTTCCGTTGCCTGTGAGCTGAGAGCCCGCTTTTTACCTAGTGATTATGATATATTCAATGGGCTTTGGCAGGTAGTATGGCAGATATTACAAATTAATGACAACTAGAAATATGCTAACAAATCAAGTACATGGGAGCAGACAGGGTTAAAATATTTTGGAGAAGCTTTGAGTGCACCTGTTCAGTGAATGGAAAAGACTTCTCCCTCTACTGCTGACAGCCCCTTAGCTGTCAACTCACCTTAAAGAGAAGGACAAACCATCTCCTCCCACTACTAAGTATTCCTATTTTCACAACCGGCTTGTCCAGCCGCAGCAAACTTGTGAGTTTGGGAGCAGAGGTCTGTGAAAGGGTTGGCTTTCAGACTAATCAGACTAATCACAGCAAGCAGAGATGGGGGAAAGGCACGCACCTGTTTGCTGTGGTAAAATCCATTCTTGTTGCAGTTGGGTAAGTAGAATTTGTAAATCTCCCCTCTGCTTCTCTGTTGGGCCTTCACCAATTTATACAGGGCTCTGTAGAGCTCCTTCTGACAAGGACCCTGCAAGAATACCATGCACAGGTAGTGAATACCAAAAATCACAAAGAAATCAGCTACACAAAAGGTGATCAGAATATAGACAGCAAAAAGCTGAAAATACTTATTAGGCATGAAAATACTTATTAGGCATTAGACTGTTTTGCATGCAGTTTTTCTTGTTTTGGTAGGACCACAGCCAGAAAGTAAACTAAGTAAACATATTACTGCTCAGAGGGTACAATCTCTTCTATTACAGGGAGACTGATATGTGAGATTGGCCATGTTTTCTGGGTTACCATGGCCTTGTACTCTGTTGATATATAGACAATAAGTGCAAGACACATATAGATGGTGCAAGAACAAACATCTGAATGTTTGTTATCTTTTGTATAGGACAGGACCCCATTGCCAAAGCAACATGGAGCCATTCTGTAGCTCTGGGACCAAACCCGAAAGTTCTTGGAAGTGGGGATGAAGAACTGTTTGAAATATTCACTGTTTTCACAATTTGCTGGCTCTCATTTGCAAAGCCACAGTTGCTGTGCATCAATACTACCTAACATCAACATGAATCAGAGCAAGAAAACTGACCAAACAAATATTTCTACTTTAGAATGAAAATAAACATAACCTCTGCTTTTGCAAGACAACCCCCTGCTAGCCCCTCATATAAGCTGTCCCATTCCAGTTTGTGAGTTTATCTGTGGCTCTGGGGGAGAAAAGAAGAAGCCCTAGAATTCAGAACTGTAACTAACAGCACATGTGCATATCAGTTCAAATTAAATTAGTGATTAAGTCCTTTTCTGRATATGGAATTAGGCTTCATAAGGTACAGTGGTGATTAGTATATTTTTTCTTTTTCTTTTCCATTTTGTCAGGGACCATTACGAACCCAGGCTTCTGCACTGCCCGACTAACCCAGCTCACCAACGCAGCGGCGCCGCTACCTGGGACGGGTCWAACCGTGGTTCTCTGGTGCCCTCAAGTGGAACATGAACCTGCTTGCAAAGGCCCTACACCCTCACTACCCACTAGGATTTTGCAGTATCGAAGTTCACTTTAATTGTTGAGCTTTTTGTCTTTCTACATGCATATACTTAACAGTGTTTCCTTATGACCAGAGAGAAACACATTTGGTTTTGCACTGGCGTTTCATCAATAACTGCATGGAAGGACTTCCTTTTATTTCACTGTGTGTTAGACCAGTGACAAATGCCTTTTCTTAACTAAAACACAAAAGGAGTCCAAGAATTTAATAAGGATTCCTGTAAATTAAGGGTCCATGTTATAATTTGATCATAAATGCAGTAAAACATTCAGCTTCTACACGGACTCTGTGTAGGACATACCTGATGCATGCCTGTTATTATTGCTCCAGACATTTTGCCTGTTCCTTAAGAATCTGATGAGGACATTACAAAAGTCAAATTGCCAGCTACCCAAAATACTGACACTCAATGTTGCTGCTACAATTTTTTGTGAGTATCTACTGAAATAGTCTCTGAATGGTTTACAAAGAAAATGTACCTGCTCTTTCCATTTCTTGAGTTCAGATATTCTCTTTGCTTTCATGTTTTCATATGCAGTGATGGAATTCCAGGGGATGGATTTATCTGGGCCTATGGGAATCATCAGCTGATAGCTCAGCAGCTGATCCTGTGTTACTTCAGTGCTCTCCAAAGGCATATCATCAGGTTCTACAGAGTCTGGAATGAATGATAATAAAGGTGAACATCTTCAATGAAAAACTTATTTCTCAAAGTTAAAAATAATCAACTACCCCCCCCCCCCCAAAAAAAAAGGAMTATATATGATCCATTACACTAGATCTTGTAGGAATAAATTACATGTGCAGCACAGCAAGTTATACTTGGTCATAAATTCATAGAAGGGCTCAGCAGCTATTCCCTAACAAGCTGGTTATTTTATGATCCTTCAAAATCATTTGAATCCCAAAGAAGCTACAGTCAGTCTGTTAGAAATATAAAAAACTTTCATGAGCCATGGTGGGTTGTAGAGACTTGGCTAAATGAGAAAAGACCAAAGTTAAACTGGTAGTGAATCTAGATTTTTGTCAGTCATGTATTTCTGGTTTTATTCATGAGAGGAACTGGTCCAGACCTCATCCCATGGTATCCTGTACTTTGGTTTTGCCTCGTGTATAAGAAGGGGTAAAATTCACAGGAGCCAGCAGTAGCCAAATAGCAAGTAGCCTTCAGTAGATCAAATAGCCGAGGACTGGCAGAAAATATTTGATCTGCCTGATCAYGGCCTGCAAGCCAATACCTAAATCAGCATGTGTGAACTCTTCCACAGAGAGCAACAGAAACTCTTTGCAGTTGCAGGCAACTCATTTTAGGATAACATTTTCAAGTGTCTAAATAACTTGCTGGATCAAGGCTGTAAACAGGCAATGGACTAAAAAACACCCTTTGACAATGTTCAAGAAAGAATGGAGATGAGAAATTGAGGAGGGAAAGAAAGGGAGAAAGAAAGGAAGGAACCAAGCAAGCAAACTCAGGAAAGAATCAAATCAAATCAAATGCAGGTAGCTGAAATACTTAGTTCAGTTGCTGTTCTCTACCCTCCCCCACTTCCTCAAGTACAAGCGAAGCTCCACTTACATCTACTAATGGCTATTGTTATTTTGAGTCAATGATGAGTATTTTTGTAATGCTACCAAGTTACCTTAGTCACATAGTAGTAATGATGATGAAAATAATAATCATAATAAATTGAAAAACAATTGAATAACACTGAAGAAATCCATGACCATCATATAGTTTAATATGCTTGAGATGCCTTTTTGCYTCAAGATAATTTGGCTAGCACTCCATAACTCTAGGCACAAAGTCTGCTTAGTCTTTTCATTCTCTATTGTGACTTTGAGACGGACATAAAGCCTTTAAAACATTTGTCCTACTCTGGCTACCGTTTGCTACCAAGGAAAAACTGCAGCCTCTCTGATACTTTATTCTGATTATCCTGCATTGTTCCATCACTATGTTTTAGGGTTTGCGTGCTCTCAGACTGTCGCCTACCAGCTTGTTGCGGACATCTCTTAGGCCCGTCAACAGGATGTGCCTCACCTTGAACAGGTCAGAGCACGTTTCCCTGGAAAGTGCATTCTAGCCCCCCTATTTTTCAGACGCCTGCCTAACTTCGCTCATTGTTCCCCGCTTCTGGCTCCCAGAGCCCACAGCGCCGTTTCCAGCTGCGGTGCATCGCGCCCKCCGATCCCCGCGCTGCCCTCGGCCGGGGCTGCGCCGCAGCGTCCGGCGCGCAGCTCCCGACACGGCCCGTCCAGCGGAGCGGCGCGGAACGGGGACGCCATGGTGCGGTACCTGSCGGCTGTGCCGTGCGCATCGCTCCGACCTCACTGGCAGGCAGGCACGTCCCGTGGCCCTGGATGAGGGCGGAGAGGGGCCGGGGCTCTCCGGCGGGGACGTGGCATCGGAGCCCCAGGCGACAGCGGGCGGTGTAAACCCCACAGGGCTGTCCCGGCCCGAGGGCGCAGGTCTGGCAGCAGCCGCAGCGGGCCTGACGGGCCGCCTCCGGGCAGTCGGGCGCGACGGGCGGGCACAGAGCGAGCCTTTCGGGGGTGCAGGGGGCGCAGAGCACGGGCTGCGCGCCTCGGTCGAGGCGGGCGCCCGGCAGCAGCAGCAGCAGCAGCGCCGGCAGCAGCAGAGCMGGGAGCCAGCGGCGGCACGGCGCGCACCGCGGGCCACTCATAGCGCTGAGCAAGGCCCGGGGTAGGGCAGCTCGGCGGCCTGGGGAGCAGGAGACACTTCACATACATTCGGCTTGCCCGGGTCATTTATACACGGCTTTGSCTGGCTATTAATCTTTAACCCCGAGTTAACTATTATCTGAACAGGAGGGCTGGAGAAGCAGCTTTTCGCTGACGGTACAAGTCCCTGGCTACTCTTCCCCTCCCCTTTCACTTTCCCCTTTTATCTGTTTTCTTTCCTCCAGACATGCAGGAATGCTTTTATTCCCTCACCCCCACCTCTTTGCCTCAACACAGTTAACAAAGAAAAATGTGATGGGGGCTGGAGGCAAAATTGACAAAAAAATGAATGAGTGGGTGGTATCCCCTCCCCTTCTGCCTGTCACAAATGTCTCCTGTTCTTGATATGTCATAAAAATGTAATGTTCAAAATTGGAGGGGGGGGGGGGAGGGAGGACGGAAGTCCATTGAAACTGAAGCAAACAATTTCACATTTCCACAGCAACAAATGCAGCAAACCCTTGTTTAAATTTCGTCATGTGGCTGCAGGTTAGGAGTACACTGACATACCGAAGAGGAGGCCTCAAGGGTAATAAAGCCATTAGGATCTTGTAACTACTGCACACATGCACGTACGAGTCCTTGCATTAACCTCTGGGAGGGGCTGCGCAGCTGAAGCTGTATCTCCTGTGCCTGGGCTCAGTTTTGCTACTGCTCCTGGGATGAGAGGAGGATCAGTCCTCAAAACATGCATTTCAGGGAATCCAGTATTTGTCAAACAGTCCAAAAATAAACGAGATACCCCCTTTTCTGTCTGTACTGTTAACCCCCTCCATCACCTCATGTATCACCTAGGGGAGGTGTAGGTAGCAAATATTTCCTTTTCTCCTCGCCTGCAACAGTTGTTACTTGAGTAAAAGTACTAAACTGTCACTGTGCTAAACAGATTATTTAATCCTGGTATTCACAGTATGTACCAGGCTTGAAATAGCACATTCCACTGCAAAGTCATCTAATGCAGCATGATTCTTGTTTAGTTGGGGTTTTTKTTTGGTTTTTTACATTTATTTATCCTTTTCTGTAAATACATTATCTATGTGAAAGAAAGTGAAGCAGAACTGCAGAGCATGTTTAATGTTGTTATTCACTCTGTTTTCTGATATTTATACCAAAGCTCTTATTTATTATGTAGTTGGTTTTTTACTCTTCTATATTCTTAGGTTCTTTGGGAACCTAAGTTGGTTCCCAAAAGCATTCTCATTGATTACAGACTTGACACATTTTCACTTAACTACTTTAATTTTTTTTTAAATTCAGATAGTTTGGGGTATCTTTATTTAGATACATAAAAGTTGGTAGCCCTCAAAACTCATTAGCATTTTGAAGTATTTTAAAGAAATCTAATTTTACAGAATTTATAACAATTCTGTGGACTTCGCATGTCTAACTGGGAGTAAATTTTGGCTGAAAATTTAGGGCATGACAGCTTCTGCAGAATATTGCAAATAGACTTTTCAAGCTCTTTTTCCATTTAATTTCTACTTTTTCATGTACATCTGTCTTAGAAAATGATGATTCTCATATGATTTAAAATTAAGTGAAAAATATACAGAATTATGTCTTCTTTTGTCTCCCAAAGAGAAAAAGAAAACAATGCAAAACAAAGTCTCTTTCATGAAGAAACATGAAAAAAAATTACAAATGGAAAGTAGACAAAGTCGTAAAATGACAAAGATGCAAAGAACTCTTATGCATTTGTATATGTGTATGCATGTATTCATTCACTTATCTCTTTTACAGATTTCTGCTATTTAGATAGCTTTTTATGAACAGCATGGAGGATCATTGACCAGCTGCCTAACATAAGCTACTTGCCTCGGAAATTACTGTACTCCAGACTTTTACTGTCCTGACTGCAGTTCTTCTGTCTAAAAAACTGAGATGAACTGGGAGGATTGTCTCCGTTTGAAAGACAAGTGTTTGCCAATGAAGGCAGGGACCCCCCTTGGAGTGGTGGATATGACCCTCCTTCCCTCTGATTTATTACAGCTTTGAAAATCACGGACTTTCAGGCAAGAATATGGGTAAAAGATAATAAGTTTTTACTAATATGTATAACAAGGTGAAACAGGTAACAACAATAGCAACAACCAACTCAGCAACAAACCCCAATGACAGCCTCACAGAGATACACCCTTCCCTTTGGTGCAGTTACAGTCCCAGTCAGCAGGGGCGCTGTTGGCTCCTGGCCAGGCAGGGTGGGTGCAATGATGCCCTGGTGGCTGCAGGGAGCGCTGTGGCACGGGTCCCGGCTAGGTTCATATCTCCCACATGGCCAAGGACAGGCACAAACTGGCAGAGAGGGATGGAGAAAAAGTTCCTCTGCAAACTCATAGCGGAAAACGCCAATCTCGGTGCTCCTCTGGACAGCAAGAAACGCCAGAATGGCCAGATGAGCAAAGAGATGAGCAGAATCCTGTGTGTGCAGACAGGATGCAACAGAACTCGACCACTGCAGCTGGAATCCCAGGGGTCCCCGGCAAGGCGTGGGGGAAGGGGGGGATGGGGGAGGGGGGCAGAAGATCACAGTGCAGCAAACAGGAACCGACGACAGCAGACGCTGGATTCTGCAGCAGCAGGTCCACTATCCTCCCCCGAGCCAAGCAGGGCAGGAAGTGAAGCTACCCCCTGCCCCACGCACACACATGCACCTTCCCCAAGCCCAAGACTCCCGTGAGAACTTGCCTCTCTCGAAAGAGAGGGATAAAAAAACCTGCCAGGCAGGAGAAGTGCCCAGGGAGATCCTTTGGGTGGGGGGTAGATTCTTTTTGTCTTCCCCAATCGCCCAGCCATCAAAAGGATGACCTGGCARTCAGTGTATCCCAGCAACAAAATGGGAAAGAAAAATTCCCCAAGAAAGGAAACAAAAGGAGAAACCTTAACCCACAAAAGGATATGTCTTTTAATGACATATGTGCACCCTTTTAGAGGTCAAATCTTTTCAATGTACCCAGTAAGATAAACAAAAGATAAACAGCACTCCTTCCCATAGATCATAAAACATTCTGTAAGTATTTTTGTTTTGTTTCCTTTATGATTCCAGGTCAACTTGAAATGTTGGCCTATTTTGCACTTGCTATCTTTTGTGAAATCAGGTTGAGGAAACCTAAACTCCTGCTAAAGCAGACTTTGTGAGTAGATGTTCTTCTGTACAAAAAGTATCTGTCCCTTCATATTTCATTTATATAAGCATGACAAACATATTTTAGAATAGGTTATGATAATTTAGGCCAGTATTAATCAATCAGGCAATGCCTTTGTATAGGTCATGGGACATCAATGAAGTGAAAGTAAGGTATATGTTTATGTAGACTTTGTTTGATGTAATACTACAACTCATCTACCAATTTCCATCTCTGACCCTGATATTGCTTAAAAGAACAAAAACAGGTAAGAGTCAGGAGGTTATAAACATTCATGATRTAAAGGTGTGTTTACTGAAGTCTTTTGATTTCAACTGTTGAATCCTAATTTGAACCACTTGTCAAAAGACGCCACATGAATTCTAGGCAAGGGTTACTTTTTCTGTAAGATTTTCTCATTGGTTTTTCAATAATTCTTAGTCAATGACCTCACTTTCCATGATAAATAAAGTTTGGGATTTTAAGATTATTTTTCTTTGAAGTCATATGGACTGACTCACAGAATGTAAAGTTTTAAATAAATTTGTGTACAAGTGATCTTTGTTCACTAATTGTCAAAAATTCAGGTGACTTGAACAATAATTTCCTACTAGGACTGCCTCTCTGGATATGTTTTAAAAAAAMCCCAACCAACCAGTGGAATATCCTCATTACCTTTTTTTTTAGGTGAGAAATTAATTCTGAGTTTTTAAGCTTAATATCCAAAACCACTATGTGATGCATGCACATGCCCAGCTCCACAAACACTTGGCATCAAGCATGTGAAGAGAAACAGCTATGTTTTTTGTATAAATGCAAAAAAACTAGTTTCTTCTCTGCATTTATTCCATATTAAAAAAAAATGTTTTATTTCCGCTCTGTGGATTTTTAGGAATCCTAGTCAATTGATTGTGCTCAGGTTACTGATGAATAATTTGATTCACACATTTGTTAATTGCTGTCAGTGTGTGGCAATGACATAATGAATGAATTTGGTATTATTTATCTATCCTGGTTAGGTAAATATGACTTCTAGATTTAAATTCTGGATGCAGAGAAAGAGATGTTCCAATTTTGTGTTGCACTAACTTTTGGGTACAGACTGACTCATGCTATTTTTTTCCCAGCAATTAAATTTGCCAAATATGTTTATAAACACCTAAAACTATATCTGCAGAAACTCTAATAAGAGGCTGTCTCATGGGAATTCTAGCTAGGGAAGGCTTCTATGGAATTCCTGCATTAGATCACGGGTCATGAAAAAAAGAAAGGAAAAGGTAGTTGATCTCCTTGGTGGCACCCAAAGTGTCTGGGCACTGAGCAAAACACTATGTTTGCAATGTTGTGCATACCTAAACCAGTCAGAAATTCATTTTCTACAAACTGTTGCACTCTTCTGGCAAGAGAGGTTAAAGTCCTTTAGTCATCCTATCATGGGTCAGCTGGTCTCTGAGTTTGCCTAGCTGGAGAAATAATACAGAAACACTTTGAGTTACTGTGGCATGAAAAAGCTGAAATCATGTTGCAGAGTATGAGTTCCTGTGTGGACAGTTAATATGAAAAAAGCTTCTGCTTCACCACTTCTGCTAYAGTCAGCATTACTAATCCAGGTAGGGATATTTCCTGTGACCAGCCATGGAAATAAAGGCTTTTCAGTGCCTACTAGGATGAGCTATAGCTTAGAAGGGACTTAAAAAAATTTAAATGGCCCCCTTAGCTCTGGCTCTAGGCCTCTAAAACAGGATAAGCTGTTTAAATCCCTCTGTATTCTTCGACCACTGTGTCTCTCTGGGCCCAGAAAAAGGAAAGAACACCACTAACCGTGTGATATGCCCTTTGCTGGAGTCCCTGAAGGCTGTAGGTAGGGATGGAATGAGACTCCAGCCCTCATCACCAGTAGCTTTACTTGCTGAAGTTGTTGCTATCTTATGCTGATAAAGGAAAAGGCAAATAACCGAGAGATTTAAAGCAATTTAAATATAATAACACTTGCAAATTACAGAATCTTTTGTGAAGTTTGAGACAGTAACAAAAGGCTCCCACTTTGATGTCTGGTCTGTCACATGGGTTGGATGCCAGGATTCACGTGAAAGTCGCCTTTCTCCCTGATTTAAGACATGAGTTTCCAGACACAAGAATTCCACATGCAGTAGGGTGGAAAGCAGGCAGTACTGATGGAGATCCAGACTCAGACCAGGGCCATCATAGTCACAGCCAGTGGCACAACTTGGAGGAAAAGTGCCCRGAGGACAACAGCCAACAAGAATTCATTTATATTTGTTTCTACCTCAGCAAGTACAGCAGTGGATATTCTATTTCACAGTAAATGGATTGGATATTTAAAGAAATTTACTGCTAACCCAAAACTGGGGGAGYGCCTGGTGTTTCAAATTCCTGGTCTCTTTCTCTGAGGTTTTGTGGAGACTTTTAATCTCAATGAATATATTTGGCTCCTAATACTTGAATCCAGATTGCTGTTCTTTCATCTTTTTATGTTTTTAAAATGCTAATAAAAATAGGAAGATGTCATAGGACCCAGACGTATGACCCAATCATGTTTTCTTCTGGCCATCTGTCCATGAAGTGGGAAGCCAAAATTTGGGGACAAACGTGCCAGAACTGTGCTTACTACAGGAACAGGGTCTGGGCTGCAGGCAGAGCAGAAGACAACAGCCTGAAATTTATAGTAAGAGAACAAGAGGGTTGTTACTGACAATAAAGTGATAAATACTGTTAGAACAGGAGGGCATATTTCACTTTCTCAATTAAATTATTTTTCATATTTAGGTTATTCAATTCTTCACTGGTTTTTACAAAAATAAAACTATTTGCCGAGCTACTTAGTCAGGAAATCTGTCCTTGCCTTTTGTCCTGGGGCATTTCTGATTTCAGGAGTATTATTTGTGTTAATAATAATTATAATTGTGTTGTTGACAGCAATACTAAGAGTACTTTTTGCAGGTTTCAGAGCCTCTACTGTTTCCTCAGAGGTGAAGAGACAGGACTCTGTGACTTCAGTCAGTTCTATARAGCCTGAGGCTTGCACAGAGAGCTGAATCCAGATAACCTACCATGGTGAATCAGGTCTGAGCTTTAGTGTTTGATAGTCATGAAGTGTGGAAGTTTTTGATACATAGTGCTGCCTTAATCTACAAGCATCTAGTATTTCAAACTCTTCAAACTGCAGGGGGATCCACAGTGAGCTATAGACGTGTTCAGACTGGTAAGAGACACAAACATTCTCAGAAGGAGTTAGCTTCTGCTTGGGAACCCTGAACTTTTTGGTGGGAGTGCAGCAGAGCTTGCTTTCTGTGGGGAGAAGTAGGAGAACAACATAAAGACAAAGTAACTGTGAGGCACCCTCAGTTAGGCAGGTCACCCTGCGCGACACCTACTCTTGATTGAATAYACCTCAACAAGAATTTTACAGAAAACTGAAGCTGCTATCTGCACTTGTCAGCAGATTTAGGGGTCCTTGAAGGACAATAGAATTTGCAACTAGAGATGTGAAGGGGTTAATCTAACTCATTATTATATCAAAATCACAATGGAGATAAGATTGAACTTTGCATGAATATTTGCCTACCTACTATATAAGTAATCCCTGCCATCAAACACAAAGATCATGCAGAGTTACTGGATTAAAAAAAAAAAAAAAATCAATATAATTAATGTATAATGAAATGAAGCAAAAAGCCAAGATTAGATTGTTAAAGCACTTTGTTACAGATGAAAGCAAAGTGCCTCTCTTTAGAAATAAGATTTTACTACCTTTGGTAAATCACCATGATTTTGCCATCTATAACTAAGTCACATGGAAAAGAACGGAACTTCTAGTGACCATATCTTGGTAATGATGGGGCAGTTGTAAAAACTGAGACACAAAGAATTATAAAATGTCTCAAAGGCTTTTCTCTTTAGAAATATTATTAATCAAGCTGTTGCAGAACCGCTTATATGGATAACTATAATTTTATTTTTGTTACTGCTCTTATTGCAGTCAGTGACTGGTTGACCATGAAATGGTCAACATGAATAAAATAACCTCCCAGCACCTCCTTTTTAATGTAATTTTCTACCTTCTCATGTGTAGCACATTTCCCCTATGATTTGATATTTTTCTCAAAGATATCTATTTTTTTTTGAAAAAAACTGTTTCACACACTTATTAGGTATATGAAAAAAGGGGCATCTTTTAAAGTATCAGTTCAAGACTTATTTTCCTTTAATTCTGCTGATTTTGAATACTGAGAAACTAATATCCAACAGACCTTTAAGGTGTCATGAGTCTGCCATAGTGTTTTTGCTTCCCTTATTCATCTCTTCTCCAAATGTGCTCATATTAGGCTTTTCATTTTGCTGGTCTCRCACAAGGACTTTGCTCTGTCATTTGTTTTCTTTGATAAATTTTAATCATCTCCCAACTGTGGCCAAAAAACTCCACCTGCTGCTGAATATACTAGTCAAGATCAGGATATATTGTTGATTTGCATGCTTGCATCTTTGTGGTATAATTGCCTATCCTACAGTCTTTAATGAACTTTTTCTCAGCTACCCAGAGGCATTCAGGATGCCCCACAGCACTTCTTTCCCCACCATTCCAGTTCCAGTACTTTTTTCTTCCTTCTAACACAATTRTAACACATATCCACATTAGCATAAGTGTTGTAAATACACGTTTTAATTACAATTGCAAGCCTTCCATCTGATTGCACTGTCTTCCCACTCATGGCAAGAAAGCTTTCTGCTGTAGCTGAGCAATGATTTGTGCAGGTTTGGGGTTTTGTGTGGTGTTTTTCTTCAAGAGGAGTAACAAACATCCATGACCTTTGTATGAATACTTTCATGCAACACCAATTAGATTTAAGTGCATGCCATATGATGCAATGAATTGCTTGTGCTCTCTTGTCTGGGAAGTATACTTTGGAACCCTTTTTACCTGGGGATCTTGGAATTGCTTTTTTGGGATCCAGTTCCTCTTCGAGTAAATTTGTCAGCCRTCCTGCCCATACTTTCTTTCCTGTATTTGAATTCACATCAGCTTTCAATACTATAAAGTTGAATTATTCCATTCCTAGGAAGAGAATCTTTGTTTTCCTATCTTAGAGGTGTGTGGTATTTCTTTTCCCCTATTATTGCTGGCAATTCCTCCTTAGGAGAAGATGTAAGCTTTAGGAGGATTATGGTACCTACTCCTAGGTGACTACAAGGGACAAAACTGCAATGACATGAAGAGCTGAAAGCACAAGATAGTTATAGAAAGACATGTAGAGGTAGGTAAGGTCGAAAATATAAAGTGGAGAGCAACAAAAGGAATCAAAATGACAACAGAAAGAAACAAAAAAAAAAGATATGAAGGATATTTTTTCCCTTTCTGTTGTTCATTTTTCCTATACAAATGAAGAAAATGGGAACAAAATCCCCACAAATCCACCAAGAAATAAATTACCACAGATGCAGRACAGTGAGTGACAGAACAATGATGCAAGTTCAATTTTATTTTCAATAAACACTTAGGCAAAGTGAAACTACTTTGACAGTAAACACTTAAAAGCACTGGCTTCAAAGTAAGCCTAGAGACAATGATTACTGCCCTGTGAGCTAGGACATTTGGTTTCAAGCTGTTATCTCAGAGGAGAAGATTTGAAATGCAATCTGCACTTCCCAGAGGTTTATACTGTGGGCTGCTGGAATTAAAATCAGATAGATACAACTCCACTCTCACTGCTGACCACTATGCATCTCCGTGTGCATGTATTTTTTCAGGGTGGAGTGGTGGGGCTTCTGTAAGTTATGTGAAGACACACATTGAGCAGATCCAGGAGGCTGGCACCTGTCAACTCTGCAATATTTGCATGCTCATAGGGACTAACTGCCGACTGTTAAGCACCATTTCATTGCATAGGAGCTTTTGCTATCTACAAGTAGTACAAAGCCTGAGAAAGATTTGGGCAGGGTGAGGGTGGCCAGCAGCTCAGGTCTGCATACTAAAGGAGATGGTGAGATCTGTACCTAGTTCAAGTTTTTAACGTTTGAAAATGTTACCCAATTGCTTCAACTGGTCTAACTTTTCTAGGTGTTGCTAGGCTCAGTGTTTGTTCATTTGTTTCTGGTAAGCTGGAAACATTGAAGAGTAATCTGTTTAAGGCATTGTGAATTGCATCGACAGATGGAGCTGAGGGAGATTCTTGTGCTTGTATGTCTTATAGAACAAAACACAGCCAAGTACAGGTCAGTCACATTGCTGTGTGATTTATTACTCAGGGTTTTGTCCATAGCAGGAATGTAACTATGTTGTAACTTAGAGGGAAAAAAATCTGGCTTTATTTAAAAATTTTCCACTTTTCCTAGTTATTCTAAAATTGTTCAGCTGTAATTAGCAAAGGAAGGACTTAGTTTCCCTTTGTCTATTATATAAATCTGAAATATGTTAAATATACATGCTAAACATTTTTCTCTTCAAACTGGCATCCTACAGAAGCACTGCAGCTGCACACAGCACTCCCAGCTGTCAATAGGAGTATTACCATTGCTTCAGTGGGAACAAGGCCRAGCTCATAAATCCAGGGTGAAAACATTTCTGTCTCTTCCCTCTGTTCTTGGTAATGTTTTTGTTGTTCTTCATCCAACATCATGCTTAGTCACCATCAGCAGGTAGGCCGTGTAATATCCATTCAGGGACAAGTGTACTGAAAACAATTCCATAGGTCAAGGTCATAGCTTCACTCCAAAAGGAAAAATACTGCCCTAAAAGAACACTCTTAATGGGAAGGCTGTACTGAACTTACCAATGTGTCCATGTTGCATTTGAAAGTCAGAASAACACCAAGGTTCAAGAACATGTTGTAACTCTGATTCACATTCATTCATGCAGAAAAAGGGCTTTTTATTTCACAGAACAGAATGTCTTGGGGATTATCTTCTTATAAGGATCTGGTCTGTGTAGTCCCTAATCTTTTTCAGCCTTAGTACCTGAAACCCATACTTAAGGTCTGTAATAATTAGAAAAACTTTTTAGATGTGTTGGACTCTACAGCTCCCTTTAAGAAATTTTTTTTTTAGTGTGGTTGTATTGTAATATAAATATTCGTAAAGAAACTTTGTGCATTAAGAGAAGCACTGACCAAACACTAATTTGCCGTTGTTGCCACCAGAGGATGWACATCAAACAACAGTGAAACTGCATGCTCCTAGCGCTCCTCCCCAAGCCTGTTCGTTTCAAAATATACATACATAGCATGACAATAAAGTAGTTGCATAATTTAAACTTAAAAATGTAATTCCAGTAGACTTGTGAGTCTACTGGAGAAATGAAAGCAAGTGCAAGCTCTGTAAACAAAATAAATACTAGGATTTTGGTTTTTGGTTTGTTTTTTTTTTTTTTTTTTTAAATTGAGCTTTTCCCCATGGTTTGTATGTATAGTATACCATACTTGCACATGGTATACAATAATGGCAGTGTAGTTTTATATAGAAATTCAATACATGCAATTTCACATTTTCTACCATCGTAATTCTATAAATGGGAGACAAGCCTTTCTTGGGGATCATCATTCACTAAAGTCTGCCCTTTTTAGGCCTGGCTGAAGTCCCTTTGGGATTTTTACTTGCAATTAACTCTTGGAACTATTGGTGTAGAGTGTGTGACAGAAGTTGGAAAACCCCTGAAGAACCAGTTGATTTTATTAATATTCTCTTGAAATACTATAAGCAGTTTTATGACTTTTGCAAACTCATGAGCACCTAAATTACTGCAAAACAAATGCTATATAATCTTTTGTATTTATTTTTAAACACTCTAGAGAGGAAATAGAACTAGTTTCCAAAATCATGAGGGCTCTCGGATTTTTGCATCTATCTACCTGATATAGCTTGAAAATCTGGAAAGACCCAAAGTCAGTTCTGTGTTACCACTTGGTACAATGTGTTTTCCTCCACTGAGGAAAGCCTTTGGGATTTTATTGGCATCAACTAATTCCATGAATTGACAGGGTGGCAGCCTTGTTCCCTGAAAAACTTTCCCATCATTTACCATGTTGAGAATTTCAGAATTTTTGCATTACACTTGGAACAAACCCAAAGATGTCTTAGATGTTAAGTAGCCGTATTCCCTGGATTCCTTTTGCATTTAATGTAGCCCAAAGCAGGGCCTTAGAAGGAATTTTGCAGCAACTGTACCCCTGGCCTCCTGAGATTTGGCACTTGTCCCAGATGACCTTTCTGCTGGGCCTAGTGTCATGGAGGGCATCAACCCAAGTAGACAAAGGTACTTTGTGGTATGACAACTAAGTCTGAGTTTTGGCAGACTGGCATCAGATATCAGAGGGTATCAGATGAGCAAGGAATCTGGCAGTGGAAAGTAGGCACTAAAGACAAAAGGTCTTTGTGTCTTACAAGGAAAAAACTAGAGGCCAGATTGGAGAAGACATTGGATGAAGACATTTGAAGACCAAGAAACTGGATCGGCAAGAGTCAAATGTGACTTTGAGAGGCAACACTGAGAAAGGAAAGCAGAAGCAATATCGAGACTTCCCAAGACTAGGATCAGAAGTCTGAAGAAGGAAAAACTGGAACTCACTATCTTAGAATGCACAAATAAACAAGAGGCAGAACTGGGYCATTTGGATTAGGCATTGGATCATACAGCCAGATGAATCTGTGCTTGTCCCAGGGGTAGAGGAGGGTTTTACACTAACCTTGCACTTGCCTGGTCTTAGTTCAGCCCCTGGCACAAATCACAGATACTGATGAAATGCCTGCAGGCTCAAGGGGAATAGCAGAACATCTGCAACCATGCCTATTTTATCTCAAAAGCAGCTTGGGATCTACACCAGCCAGGAACTCTCTGATTGCCAAAAGAACCTGTGGACACCAGACAAGCAGCCTGGGTAACACACACAAGCAAATACCAGAACACTAACTAAACATGAAACCAAGTGTGCATGACTTGGCTCATGACCTGAAGGACATCATCGCCTCACTGCCTGGCTACACAGAAAGCCAGATCTGAGGATAAATAAGGCTGTTCTCCTGAGAAAGTGAAGAATTTCTCTTCAGGAATCATTAGCAAAAACATCCTAATTCCTTTTAAATCCTGAGAGATGTTGTAAAAACCACAACTGCACTCTTAAATTTTTGAGTGCAGCACRGATGCTATTGGTTGGCCTGTCTCATACTGTTGGATTGGGACATACTTCTTCTCTGCCACCTTGGATGTGATATACTACAAGTTAGTGTGTGGGAAGGAAATGCAAAAGTGTCCGTTGCCTCCATTCTTAACTTGCAGCTTCTTTTGAATGGGACCTCTCCCCTTTGGGGTAATTATTTGAAATAGCTGCAAAACCATTATAAGCCAGGAAAATGCAAGTGCTAGAGCCACACAAGTGCAGAAATATGTGTATGTAGGTGGTAAATCTGTTCTGGATTCCTGCTGCTGACACTCCACGGGTCCCTTAGAAGTGATAAACTCTTCCTGTTTAATCTAAAGATTAAATACAAGAAAGCAGTAGGAACTAACATGAGCAAGCTTTTTGTATCACTTCTTGGTTGATGCTTCAGAAAGTTCCTTTGAGCTAAGTCATCATTTTGATCAGCTGCCAGGTAAGACACCCTTCTTGACCTCCATGCAGCAGCTCCAAAGAAAAAAAAACAAATAGAAAACCCATACTCCCTCAAAACACACAGCCAAGGATTAAGTATCTCCAATGCAACAGTGAGTTGCATTTACAATTTTAGGCTGAGACAAGCCCATTTTGAGCCAAAACTTCAAAATAATCTGCCATTACTTAGTAATCTCTAAAGAATGGCCTCCCTGCTTGGTGCCTCTCAGTATTTCCACATCTCTCCAGGTAGCAGAAAAAAAACATTCCAGATTGCATCAGCTTTGATTACCTTTTAGATGAAGAGATTCTCCTTTGACGTACTAGGATTACACTTTATGTGCCACTAGGACTTTGTCACTTACAAAACACCAGCAGCCTTAGAAGACTTGAATGCTACACAAAAGATTATGGCCAGGAGGAGCTGTGGAAGGATGGAGGATGATTCTTACACAAAGTTCCTCCCATCTTTGTTCTAGGCCTTTCAGCCATTATAAATGAACGTTGACTCGCATGTAAAGGMACTTCTTAATTTATACCTGATTTCTACATTTAAGAGACAAGAATGACAAGAGAAATGAACAACAGAGAAGCAACATTTTGGAAGGAAAGAGGAAGTCTAACAGGCACTATGATGAAGGGTGATTTATTGTAACTAGTCATTCCCATATCATGTGACAGCACTAATCCCACAGATAGCCAGCCCAATCAAGGTTCTTCTATCATCAGTTCATGTTTAGTTGCCTCCTCAATGTTGTTAAGTTGACGAAGCAGCCATTCCCTTTCTTTCTTTCTCTGTTATAAAAGAGAAAATATTATTTAATCAACTTAATCCATTCAGATGCCACCTTCTTTCAAAAACAATGTACACAGAACAGTTATGACCCAACTGGACTTGGATTGAAGTTTTCCACTTGTTTTAAGAAGTCTTTATTCTCAGAGCTGGCAAGTTTTCTTGAGTTTTCAACACACTGAAGAACAACATGGTATGGAGGAAAAACTAAACCAGAACAGAATTTGATGGCTTCACACTGACATAGCAACCTTCAGAATCTAACTCTGCTGCCTTGCTATCCTTTCTATGGGCTTTCCACAGGACCTTTGCTAATACTTAAAGCTTCAAAAAATTGAGTTCTTGTGCTCCACAAACAACCAAGACCTGCAGAACATGTTAATCTAAGCTTTCCCCAGGAGCCCCTACACCAGTCAAAAGGACTGCACACAAGATCCATTTTGTCATGACTGGAATTCTTCTTATAAAGCTCTACAATTTGGATTAAACAAAGAAAGGAGTAGATTATTTGTTCCTCTAGTTTGAGGTGACTTGCTAACATTAAGAAACTTTAGAATTTAAATTACTGGATTCTCCCCATTCTTAAATATCTTCTAAAGAAAAACATATTTAAAAAATACTTTCACAATAGGGTACATAGTGAGTCATACCAGCTCACAAGCTGAAGCAAATGCTAGCTTGGAAGTTTGCATGGCATCCCATCTGTGATTAGGAATTGTAATACAGAGTCTACCAGGATATGACCCAATTCATAAAGAGACATCCTCACTGCTAAAGTTGTGGGAATATTATACTTAGCAAACKATTCCCACTTTACTAGAAAGATCTGTGTATATTCAACATTGGTAGAAGCTTGCATAATGTAGCTATTGCATAACTAAACAAAAGCCATTACCTGGAGAGCCTTATCAATTTTCTTTTTTCTCATTTTTGGTACCAGGGGATCTTYGATCCCTGGTATTCCAGTAAGAAGCCATGAAGGTCCACTCTTGTGAGTCACTGAAGCTTCCACAGATGTTCGGGTGGAACCTTGAGTTTCTGTGTTTGGGACAACCTTGTGAGCTGGCTCTTGATTTGATTCATCAGAGGCCAACACAGTGGAAAGCCTCCTTCTAGAAAATACAAGCTGAGAGCTTTGGCTTTTCTCTTTATTTAGTTCTTGCAAATCAAATGCTGTTGAAAGCCTTTTCGGGGACCTATGAGGGAAGTATGCATCAACACGCACTGATGACACTTGAGATAATGATCTATTTAGATTTGACTTTGGCATTGGAGATCCATAAATCCTCTTTGTGGCATCTTGGTCCTTGATTGACTGATTTGTCAGATCTGTAAGAGATGGAGTTGTTCTTGAAAGCACTGAGTCTACTGGGGTGCTGTGTTTCACCATTTTCTTTTTCACAGATCTTTTAACATTCAGAAAAGAATCATCTTCCTCTGACATCTTGAAGTCTTGTTTATTGCCTTAAGAAAATAAGATTGTGTCATTGTTCACACTGCAAGAGATACAATGCCAACTACTTAATCAAATCCAAAGTGTTCCTATTTTCATGTCTACATTCTGTCTTTGCATGGAATTTACCCTTTTTATAGATCAGTGTTCAAGCATTTGGAAAAGCCAAGTTGAAAACAGAATATTAGAACACAGCTGGCCACACATCCAACACTAACTTCCCTCCCAGCTTCCGCATTAGGAGCTCCAAGTGTGCTAGAATTTTTAAAGCTGTTTCATTAATTGTAACATCATTAAGACAGTGTTTTCCCCTTCCAAGTATATAAATGATATATTTTTGGGGTTTCAGCTGCTAAAACTTTCTGTAGCTGAAAACTATTACATGGCACAGTGATTACCATAGTGCAGCAAAAAAAATCAAGTGTTCTAAAGAGATGTGAAGAGAACTGCTAGATTCACCCAGTCATCCTAGTCCAATCACCATTTTGTTTCTCTTAATTCCTTTAAAGGGGGCTCACAAGCCTCTGTTTCCTCTGATTTACTCAACATTTGGCTTACTTCAGCACCTAAGCTTTGATTCTAAAAAAATATACATCCTGTGCAAGTCTTTTTTAAACTAATTTTACAGTAATGGCAAGGTTATTTTTGCTGGTAGCATTATCCACATCCATTTGCAAACACCCAATAAAAAGAAACTCTACTTCTTACACTTACTACTTCTTGGGCAGAAAAGCCCGAGATAAAGATATCCAAATTTAGATTAATATCTCAATGAGGTGAGCAGTTAAGCGCTTCTAGCAACCATACAACTCATTGCTTTCAAAAGGTCAGATATTTCATGCAGGTTGATTGCCCCATATTCTAAGGTGTATAGAGATCAAGGCCTTGGAGGGGTAAGACAACAAGATTGCAATAAAGCAGGGCACAGGAAGACAGGGAAGTACACTTGCTAAAGTAAGAGGCATTAGTTCTCCACTCCTTGTCAGTGTTTTGCACCTGTGTAGGATCTAAGTTTTCCAGTAGAGTTTCACATCCATTTTGTGCTTCTTACACAAAGGAGGTAAGGGATACAGCACTCACTCTCTAATACAGCAGAAATCAGGTGGTTTGTGGTTTGCTTGGTTTTTTTTCCCTCCTTACAAAGAAGGAAGCATACTCCATAACAAGTCTAATTTGGATAGCCATTTCTTCTCTTATTTCTTAGTGCTAAATAATGTGACACATAAGCAGCACTCAGTCTACAGACACTGTCTTTTTCCTTTCCTGTTTAGACAGATTGACTTCCTTAAGTCTTTATCATAGAACCTTACTGGCAGTAAGCTTATATGATTAAGCTTAGAAAGGGAATAAGAAGGACTTTGCAGCTATCACTCCTCCCCCAAGCCTCAGTTATGTATTTTGATGTTTTTCCCTTCATCATTAAATGGCCAATTAAAAGCTATTTTGTATCTAAATTAGATTTTAACAAATGTTTTAACCAAAGCTTTTGAGGAAAATAACATTTTTTTAATTTCATATTTCTCTGCTTTAGAAAGATATATATAAAAAAGCAACAGATTTTTTCTGCTCTAATACCACTCTAGATAAAGGAGAGAAGTTTAAAAACAACAGAGAAATATAAACTATTTGAGAATGTCAGACTCTACCACAGAGAATGCATTTGGCAGGAAATTTGACAAAATAAAACAGACTTATCAGACCTACCAGGTTCTGATATCTTCTTTCCTTCCTTCCTTTTTAGGTAATCTGGCCTCAGCTGCCTCTTCACTTCTTATAGACCTGCTCACTATGCTTTGCTGCAGACACACCCTAATTAACACAATTCAGCATTTTTTTGAGTATCAGAAGTGCTCCTAACTGAATAAACTACTGAATACAAATCTAGGATTAATTAATCATAAAAATTAATCATAATCATTGTTATGAATAATTAATCATAAAAAAGGACTAGACAACTTCTCTATGTGCTATGTTTATAGCTATTTAACTTCTACTGTTTGCTGCCTAGTTCAATCACAAAAATACCCTATTGGTAACTGGCTTCATGTGGCTGCTTAAGACACATTGAGGATGTGTTGCAAGATGGATGTATGTTGATGGAGTATATTATCATCCTGATTTTATCTTCTCAGTGCTTTTCTTTCTCAAAAAAGAAATGGGAAATTAATGTTAAATCTGCCATGAAAAATCTCTTCTTTTAGGAAAAGAGGTAGTGAGAAAAAACCTGAAAAACTGTAAATTGCAGAGTGATTTTCATGGTGTTTGCAGCTAACAGCTAAGGAACAGCATTTTATCTTATAGCATGTGTTTTCAAAGTATCAGCTCTTAGATAAGAATTCCATTGTTTTGAAATGGCATGGTTCAAATGGAGGACTGTAATTTTTGTCAACAGAAAAGCAATTGGACTACATCAGTCGTGCTGAATTGCAAGTCAGCTGTGGTAGCTGACAGTAACCAGCTGTTATCACAGCTCCTTAGAGCAAGAACAGGTGTGAGGCAGCATGTGCACAAGTACAAGGGTAGCCCCTTTTGACAAAGCATGACCTGTGGATCTTTGAGCTAATCAGAGAGACCTAATTGCAGGGTGTCTTGGGTTGATTTTATGGTGACACTCTATTCCTATATTCAGTGAGCTTGTATGCCCAAAAGGTGCCTGTGCCTCTAAATGTGACCCAGAAGAAGGGGCAGGGGCGGCTGGAAAGGCAGTGCGGGCCKTTAAAAGCAGGCTGCCATGCTACTGCGGGCTTTTTGAGCTCAGCTTGGTGCTGCGGAAGGTCTGCTTGCTGCATGCAGGGGACTTACGTTGTTGCCGTTTACCTATCTTGGGTTTCTTAGCTAGGGAAAACATCTCTCTTTGGACTGCTACCCCTTCTGTGACTGCTGTGATTTTCTGGAGCAGATCGGCAGGGCTGCGGTCTGAGAACCAGGAGGCAAGTGCCGACCAGCTGGGCACCGGCGGGGAGAAGCCGCACTGCTCTGTCTCATCCCAGTCTCAGGAAGAAGCCAAGCCAGTGACAGAAAAGCACACCAAACCCTCTGTTTCATCCACCGTGAGGAGAGGACTACCTCCAGGTTTTTTTCCGCTGTTGCCAGAGTAGCCAGGTGGATTTTTTTTTTCTTTTGTTTCTTTTTTCCCGGAGACAGGAGCCTCACCATCTTTCTCGACCCCAGTGGCCGAGTGGCTGTGGAGGGAGGGGGTGGCGTGCGTTCCTGGAGTTTTAAATATCCAACAGTTACTCATTCTTAATCTGTGTCCTGTGGGCAGCTTGTTTTGTTAATAAACTATTTTTCTCTTCACTTTTGCCCATACATCTATTTCATATTGGCGCAAAAAAAATCTCAAATTTTTCACTTCAGAGGAAACATTTACCCTCTTACGTTTCTCTCTGAAAACATTGTATCAAACCAAGACACAGGGCTTTACATGGATGACCTGCAGTTGTAGAGTGCATTTAGTGCAGACAGAGGAGCAAAGCACTGATCTTGAAGCGATTTGAAGTGTTGGTTCCAGGGAGTCTGGGCATTTCAAACCTAATCATAAACCACTCTCTCTTGCCACATTAATAGCTGCACTATGAATAGAGAATTGGAGCTACCAGTTCAATTTTTAGAAGTCACAATCTGTCAGTATATGGGGAAAGTTTCTAGGCTTAAGTTATGTGCCCCTAAGGATCTGAAAGAGAGCTTGAGAAATGGAGGCACTTTACGATCACATGGATTGCACGAGTAAACATCTTAGAAATAAATAGTCTGTCCAGGATCAGCTATTTATTTTCTAAACTCCCAGGGGAAGTTCCTACAGGAATATTTTGAGAACTAAACAAAAACTATTTTGAGATACTTGTGGCTGGGCAAAAAAAGAAAAAAAATTCTCAGTCCTTTATAAACATAAGACCAACCTTTACCTCACTGTGAATATTTGTAGTTAGCTTTCATACCTTGTGGCTGGGTGAGCAAACCTACCAGGTCAGCCATGCCGTGCCTTGCAGAGCGCCTCAAGCCAGTTCCTTATATAGTACAGAGCAGAGTGATGTCTTGATGTGGTGTCGCAATGTTTGTGCTGTCCTGCTGTATCATCGGACATAACATGTCTTCTCCTGGCAAGGCAGTGATGYAAACAACACTGAGCAGCATGAACCTGCATGAGAAACGTTTTTTAATGCTGAGTGAAATTGACATAATTTCACTGGACCCCTTCAAAAACTTATAGCATTGCCTCCCAGCTGGTGCTTGGCACTCCTCGCTTTGCTTGCCCTCACTTTTTAATGTCCTTTTCCAAGGTACCTTATAGTCCATGAGTGCTGTCTGTAGCTGCATCGTCTTTGTCTGCCTTCCGTGGCCTTTTCTGCAAAACTCTTAAAAACAAGGCTTTTCTAAAAATCCTTTACTTGCTGTTTTTTCTAGATACTTGCCAAATATTCTCAAGATACAAATGATGAGATTTGCAAGCTGTTCTTGCTGTTAATAATGGTTTATCTTATGTCCTACAGATTCATCTTTTTATCAAGTGGTGGCAGGATGTTATAGAGAATAAGAAAGACATAACTATGCAGAGATAAGACAGAATATAGTACAAAATTATTATAACCATGCAGAGCTCAGCATCTACAGTAATGACATTACCTTCGTCTCAGTGTATCTGTAGCCATGTTCCAGATTTGAACAGGAAACACACAAGCCCTGAGTTGAATGACCCCTTGAAAGCCTCTTGCATCTTTTAAGGAATGACATATACTGTGTCCTGCACTCATACCTCGTCATTATGAATAATTCCTTTTCTAAATGTACATTCCTTAGAATGATCATCTTCATCCTCAGCATTGTCTACATGATATTTTGAGAAATAACTTCATAGGTTTGGATCCAGACTTTTGGCCTATATTTATTCACCATTCCTCTCATTTGYTGTGTAATGCAAGATGGCACTCAATTCTAGAAATATTGTTAAGTATCTCCATATGTATTACATAAAACCTCCCACTGGTTTAGGTTTATGCCTTGAAAGATTCTTCTGTTGATGTCATTTTAGGAGATAATTTAATCTTTCTAAATTTGTTCCAAAAATACTAAACCTACATGGGTTACTGCATTCCCTTAAATAAAACATTAATTCTTAAAATTTTTGCTTTAAAAAACAACAAAAGTGGGAAGTTTAATAACAGCACAGTGTTTTGTTCAAATTCCAGCCTTTTCATTCCAGTTCAAATACATTCATTCACTTCCAAAACATGGGATTTGAGTAAGCTTCTTCTGAAAAGGACAAAACTGTAATTATTTTTCAGTTTAATAAGGAATAGTATAAATAGAGGGATGAAAATGGACACCTTTCCCCCTTTGTCTTCTGGTTTGTTTTGAGAGACTGCAATTCTTCAATTGCTGCTCTTTTAATTTCTTCATTTCCCTCTCTGAGGATGTCGCCAAACAGTTCTTCTGAAGGRAACTTGTATTCTGAACCAATCCTTAGTTAATAGGCTTCCCTAACATATTTTCTTGAATTGGATATGTAATTTTAGTTTGTGAAGTCACAAATCTTGCATAAGTCTCAAAGCTAGGTGCTCTCCAAGAGCTAGATGCAGTCCTTCCAGGGCAGAACACTATGAGTCCCTCTCCCTGCTCTTGCAACTAGTCTGAGATTTTTAGGTGTAGAGAGTGATTCCACAAAAGTACATAATAACAAATAAGAGGTGGTAAGAAAGGGCTCAGCATTCTACTATGTGGTGACCTGTGGTGGGATGACCTGTGGTGGGATGACCCTTGTTTGAATCATTAGAACAAAGAAGGAAGAGCCAGAGGAAGCATAGAAATGGTGGTGAGGAGCAAAAGGAGAGTAAAAAGAAGGAATTAGGAGAGAGATAGAAATGTGAAAATGCTTTCCTAAATTTAGAATCATTAGAAAGAATAAATTAGAAGAAAGATAAAAGGAATGGCAAGACAAAAGAAAAATCAAAAGGAAAGGAAATTAAATTGTTTCCTAAGTGAATTAGAAGACTTGGGTTTAGATTGCAAGTTTATGGATAAAACTCCATAAAAATGCAAATCTGATTCAAGTTCACATAAACTGTTCTTCCTGTGTCTGAGTTTTATATATAGGCAAGACAATCRGGAGTGCTGTAAGACTGCTGATCAGCCTGAGCTCCTTAGTGAAAATAGGAATGAAATATTTCATTTGTTAATGTGAAGTCTAAAATCTGCAGGGATCCTTATCATGAACAAATCTCTGCAGAAGAGTGCCTCCTTTGGCACTGGAAAACATTATGGTACAGTGGGAAAATGTAGAAGAGATTCTGTCCCAGTAAGCTCCTTGGGCAGCCAGAAACAATGAAATGGAAACGCCTGAGTACTCTCTGTGGGCTTTATCTCTGCAGGTCCATGCATCTGCACAGAGGAAGCGTGGAACTTTTCAAAAGCACCTCAGTACTATTTCCACTTATTTCAGTATGAATTACATGTCTGGGCATCACTGAGAATCCTGAGTTTGTGACAGGGTGAACAGTGGGGACAAGCATTTTATACATGTGTTTGGAAGACACTTTAGAGTAGAACAGAAAAGACGAGAATAGAATGAAAGGAATAGAATATTTCAGTTGGAAGGGATCTTCAGTGTTCATCCAATCCAACTGCCTGACCGCTTCAGACTGAACAAAAGCTAAAGGATGTAATTAAGGATATTGTTCAAATGATTCTTAAACATTGACAGACAAAGGGCATCAACCACCTCTCTAGAAAGACTTTTCCAGTGTGTGACTACCCTCTTGGTAAAGAAATGTTTCTTAATGTCCAGTCTAAAGCTCTTCCAAATRAACATGGCTTTGAGCCATTCTTACATGTCCTGACACTGGGTACCAGGGAGAAGAGATTGGTACCTCCCTCTCCCCTCCCCCTCTTCAGGAAGCTGTAGGGAGTAGTGAGGTCAGCCCTCAGCCTCCTTCTCTACAAACCAGACAAAACCAGTGTTTGCAGCTAGCACGTCTGCCCACCCCTTCACCAGCAAAATCTTTGCTGAAACCTTCAAAAACCAAGGACTGTATGAATCCTTTGTAGTCTATTAAACAAACTTTTTGGTGCCTGAAAAGCATTATGCATGAGCTTACTCTCCAGCAATTTTAAAGTTTTTGCCTTTTGGAAGACTGTCTTCACATATAATTTATGGTGGTAATGGGGAAATTGCACCTTTGGAACTGTTGGAGGTTCCCATTCTTTAAGTGTGACAATGACTGTTTTTCTGATCAGAGGCAAGATCAGAGTCTTTGTCTGCAGTGTCCAGGAACAGACCTATGTATGGCATAATTTTCACTCCAATCTGATCATAGGAGCACCTCATAAGGAATCTGAGAATAAGGCTTTAGGGAATCATGGATAAATAGGTTTGGAGATTTTGTAATCTATCAGGAGAAAAAAAGGTTCAAAAACTAGCAATACACTGAGTAATGATGAGTGCTTCAAGTTATATATTTCTACTGGTTTCACAGGTCGAGTCATAACATGACTGTTATGACTCGACCTGTCCAACTGGACAAAAAATCTAATTTTGTGCATTCAAAACACGATCTTGAAATATTAACTGGGAACCCTTATTTAAATGTTTAAATAATCTTCCATAGGATTCATTTCAATAAGAGTTTGAGGAGCAATGAGACTTGGCTCTTTGTCTCTGAGCTGTTTCAAATAATCTTAAAAGCTTTTAATATGGGTGTTGATGTTATAAATTTTTCACTGAGGTCCACCGATTGAAGGCAATTGCAAGTAATATTCTAAGAACCCAATTTTTTTTCCTGTTTTAATGTAACCATAGGACTGAAGAAAAAAGTTCCTCAAGGAACATAGTTTTACACGTTATAGACAGGTTCAGTGCCACATCCTCCCTCAGTTTAGACCAGCTCTGCCCTCAGATGAAGTGCTTGGCATCTGTGTGAAAAGAAGATTAATTTATACACATATAAAGATGCTACAATATTAAGATCAATTATAAAAGCATAAGGCATTAAAAATTGTTGCCTCTCTTTGTTAAACAAGGTTATAATACACAAGTAGCCAGTCTAAAACCATTGTGGGGGATATCAAATCAAGAAAAATTAACTTTTTTTAATACAGAAACCTGGAGGATAGTATTTGACTTCACAAAGTCTAATTACCTTTGTAGTAAGAAGTAAGATATACTTTAATAGCAGCAGAGGTTATTTACCTTGATAAAATCAGTGTGTTACCACCTGCCTTTGTAATTACATCAATGATTCGTCTTCATTATATGCTTATCCACTTCAGTCTTACCAGAGTGCCACAATGTGCTCTGTGTGCATATTGTTTATTCACTAGTCGGTGTCCTATATACTTTCCACTTGTTTCTACTCCCCAGAAGTCAGTCTGAGTTAATGTTCAACGGGGCCTTTCCTCTGTAAGTTGCTGTCTTTTCTGATACAATTGCTCCTTTTTAATTATGTTGGCAGAGCTGCTGAGGAGCACATAACAGTATTGCTAAAGTTCAATAAACATACAGAGTAACTATAGAGTTTGGGGGAAAACAGTCGGTGCTGCTTTCATGACCTTTGGCAATAGCATGAGCCCAGTTTGGCCAATGCCAAACAAAAGTCTAGCTTCAAATCTCTCAGCAACCAGAAAATGATGGATTAGTTTTACTTTATTACATCCAGTAATAAACTAAAAATGCTGTGTTTGTGCAGTGTAGTAGTGTGGCCACAGTACATATATTTCTGAGTGTACTTCTGTGCCGGAGGTAAGGCCAGGTGACTATAAATGGCTCTTTCTTATTACATTAAAATTGTGGAGATGAATGTCCAGGTGGTCTAAGATAAGGGAAAGTTAATTAAT
Source organism: Malurus melanocephalus (assembly GCF_030028575.1). Taxonomy (NCBI): domain Eukaryota; kingdom Metazoa; phylum Chordata; class Aves; order Passeriformes; family Maluridae; genus Malurus; species Malurus melanocephalus. The sequence goes on from NW_026623311.1 coordinate 1,620,929, forward strand.
TCATCAGTGTTCCACTGACTTATCAGAGCACTTCTGACAGGGAAGATCATCTGCTTCGTGTGTGATAGTGTAGTAATTTMTATGTGGCACTGCCTCTATGAAAGGCATCATTGGCATCTTCAGACTGTGCTTTGTAAATGGAAAAGTAAATATTCTTGATAATAATGACTACTTCTTCATCACTTCTGCTCCTTCTGCTTCTTCCTTGCTAGCTCTCTATGGCTAAATCTAATAACAGTTGACCAATACCTAGTTATAAATACAGGAGCAGCACAAATTTGAGAGACTYATATTAATGTAATATTAAAAAACAGTTTCTATTCTCTCCGCTTTGAGCCTGGAAACTGATGCAAACTACTGCTGAAGTTGACAGTAGAAATAATCTGCACAAGACTGGGTATTTAGGGTAAGATCAGGACTCTTACGTAGCCTCACTATACCTCAAGATCCCCATCCTTAAATGCTCTCGACAGTTCAGAGGGTTTAGTGAGAGCCAAAAATGTCACAGACAATCTCTACTACATGGTATACTTTACAGTTATGGCTCTTTCTTTCCATCAGAATGGCCCAAATAAGAATATGGTCCACCATTTGATATCTGCATAATTGTTTCCTTCCACTGAACATCATGTTCTGCCAGCAGAAACAGGGCATTAGGTGACCCACTGCTCTAGGGAATGGCTGCAAAACTGGAAGACTTTGACATAGATACAATGGCAGTGCACCAAGGTACACAGTGGACAGTGTACACAATGTTCTCATTTTCCCTTCTCCCCTTCTGCCTGTTTGAAATCGACAATATCCTCTGGTAATGTTTTTGGACAAATACCTTAGTTTCAGTCCTGGGTGCTTTGGACATGCTGTGTAAATGGTGTCTCTCTGGAATTCCTCATGTTCAAAAGTGTTACCAGAGAATATAAGCAATCTAATGCTGATACTGCCTCATTCTTTAAGCAAAATGAATTCTCGTACAGTCTCTGAAGGGATTCAGCTGTGTAATGGGGCATGGCAGAAAAATGTTTCCAAGTAATGACCTGAATCATTAATCCAGAACATACACTATCTTGTTAACATATGTATCTGTGAGTGTACATATTTTATACACAAGTATATATAGCTCTGTGTGTATTTGTGTACTTAAAATCCCCCAGAACAGCACTGGAAGGGCTTCATATTTTAGTATTAAGAGAAAGCCTTAAAATACCAATGTGGCAGAATAGATACAATGAAAGGTGAAGGACATATTTGCAGTTTATTTATGTCCTTTGGACTTCAGTGGAGTTATTTTGATTTACACTTAGGAAGGCCTGGCATACTGCCTTTCAGAAGGGAAAGGCCAAAAAATGGATATATTACGCTTCAAATACTTCTCGCTGGGCAAGGGCAAGCCAAGAACAGTTCTATCACACTCCCTGTCAACACAGTAATTCTGCACAATTCCCTCTGTGCTCTCTAATCTGCAAGAAAAATACCTRGAGAGACTTTGTCTAGCATTTGGATTAAAATCGCTTGCATCTGAGCCCAGGCTGTTATGCATCACAGGGGATCCTGCATTTCCACGTTGTTTTAGGGCATGGATGGGAATGAGGCACCTGAGCACCTGAGCACCTGCTTCTGCTCTAAACTGGCCAGATGGGAGACTGTCATTTGGAAATGGTGCAATCAAATTACTTTGAAGTATTCAAGTTTAGTGCCTTTCTTGTGAGGCATGTTACCTGATAAAACATTATCAGTTTTCAAATCAATTTTAAGTTAACCTATGCAATTTTGCACTCAGGTTGGCTCTCTATCTTGCACAACATAAACTGCCTACAAAACCTACACTCAGCCCAAATTGACCAATAATTTCTGCCTTGTGAAAAGGGAGAGATGAGCTTCCCCTTGCCGTCTTCTGGCCTAAATGGCTGGTATTTTGCTGGTTGTTTCCTCTGCTTGTGCAGTGAATGATACACTTGGCCCAAGTAGGCTTCCACTGTGGTCAATGCAGACAATCAACAAGACTCACAAAGAAGCTGAATGGTTCCCATGAGATTCTTTAGTTTAAAGCAATTCTGAAAGCAGAATAGCAGCATTTCTAGAGTCATGTTTGTAGCCTGAAAACTGAGCAACTGTAGCTGGACCCTCTGAGTTGCAGCTTGGTATAGAATAATGAATGTAATTTAATTTAAAAGACAAAAAATAATCCCAATCTCCCCCCCCCACCAAAAGCCAAACCAAAACCAAAACAGCAAGCTCAAACAACTGTTTATTCAAGCAATTTTTTCCTTTATTTTTAATTAGAGTCCAGAAATAATAATAGTGCAAACACTCAGTATAAAAGTTGCAATAAGAAATTTACATTCACATATAACATTTCAGTCCATTCACTTTTTAACATAAAAATAGGACAAATATTCAATTGCTCTTCTCAATTTAACAATCCTGAAAAAGACTGGAAGATACTCTACAATAATATATTTACATAAAAATAGACCCGTATTATTAATGCAAATCTATCATTAGAAGTCACCCAGTGTTAAGTTATTGTATTGTACTATGTATATACATATATATATATATATATATATATAGTGTGTAGCTATAAAGATAAAAAGATTATTCATAGATTCAGTGGGCTATAACAGTTGGAATAATGACATCTGGACTTATTAGTTCATTCCTTAAAGCTATGACTGTTTATTTAACTTATGTAGATATTTATTTTGTGATACAGTAGGCCTCCCTCTGGTCCCTTTGAAGTCACTGGTGACACCTCATTTGACATGGCAGAGAAACAGACATTGGATAAGGCCTAATCTAAAAATTTACTAACTGTTGAAGTTAATATTTTCATTAATTTTACTAGGCTGGAAACAAGACTATAAGTTCCACTGAAAGCTTTTATGTCAATGAATATAAAGAAGAATACATTTGGTTTTCCCATATGCCTACCTGATGCAAATAATCGTTTTTTCCTTGAAATCTAAACAAATATTCAAGTTAATTCAGAAGTAATGCAGAATTTGCTGCAAATATCTGCAGGTTAAGTAGCTGGTCAGATTCCTCTTGCACAGTCTCAGTGAATGTTTTGATTCAACCAGCCTTATAACACTCCAAGCCTGTATCTTTCCTCTCTCTAATATTTTAATTAAGGGTGGTATCCAGACACAGACAATATGACTGCTTTTGAAAYGGATTGGCATGTTTCCATTAAACTGCTAGGGAACATAAATCAGGCTACCCCACTCCTGCTTATCTATGGCTCCTCTTCAGGCCCATGAGCAGAGACACTGCTCTGCTCACTGCTGGCAGGCTGAAGCCGTATTGCCCAGCTTGCTGCCAGCTGCTTGTGCCTGCGCTCTCACCAGAGGGTATGTTTATGTGCCCTTTCAGGTTTGCTGTCACATGTACTGCTTCCTAACCAGATTATGCAAAGGTATATCTTCTCCCCTGAACACCTAATATATAAAAAAATCAACTTTTTGAAAATGTATTTTCTTTTTGAAAAGAAGAAATTTGACAACTGTGTGACAGAGGACCTACAGAAGGATGTGGTAAAGCAGGTTTGAGTGGACAATAAACACCTCAACAAAAATATGATGACACTGAACAACTGAAGGTGACTTAAAGGTAGAAGGGGCAATAATTTATTGAGAAGCAGTGTTTTATGAGCTGTAGGTCRTATTTTTGCATCTAAAGAAGACTAATGTTTTTAATTAAGAGGCAGGTAGGTATGTATAGCCCGTTCTCCTCTTATTGATATGGTATTTGTTACATTTAAATATTTATAGGATGCTTAAAATTATGAATAAGCCTATGATGGACTCTGTCATCATGTGTAGGCAGACTGATTTTATTTGTAGAATATATACTCTGTGTGGTCTTTTGCTTCCTATCTTTGGCTGCTGAACATTCATTATAAAACAGTTTTAAATCTTTTCAATTAACAGATGGGAAAAATGCTTAGCCTTTCATTTCCAAGCAGGACCTACGTACTTATGCCAGCAGGGCAGAAGTTAACCTCCCGACAGCAGAGTACAAGGACTTACCAGCAGGAAAAAATCCAGAAAGATGTCACAAGTTTTAAAGACAAGGATTTTAAGATATGGGTCAAATTTGACTGAATTTGTTTGAAACTGTGAAATGTGTGCATTACTACTGTTTTGCACCATTATCCACATTCTATTCCACAAACAATGATTTGCACAGACAAACTTACACACGAGTAAATTATGGAAAAGGAGTAAACCAAGATGAGGTTTTAAACCTCTGTCAGAATTTCAATGAAAATCGTGTCACTGTTCTAAGACTCTCTGTATTGAGTTAATTATACTAGGAATTATAGCTGGTTTTGGATTCCGGTGTTTAGACCAGTAAGCATTGCTTTCATTCTTACTGTATTCTGTAATATTTTTCAAAGCTAACTCTGTGTAACAACAAGTTGTTCAAATGCAGAACAAGTTGTTCAAATGCAGAAAAGAAACTATCCATTTGCTTTGTCTAAATTCACTTTTGTGCAGACAATGATACTTGCAAATGGGAGCAAATTTTGCAATTGCTTTACTTCTTTATTTTTCCTTATTGAATTCTAGTAGTGTTATCGTAAAAAAGCAGGAATTCTAAGTGGAGAAGGATCTCTACCACAGCAATTAAAATATAATTATCATTAAGCAATTTTGATGGCACAAGTAATTAATTTTCATTTACATTTCATTGAAAATTGTTGATGTATTGCTCAAATGGCATTTGAAATATAAGAACAAACAACCTTTGTACCCAAATGCACTAAGGTGCAAAAGCCATGGGTAATCACCTAAGTAACTTCAATGTGCCAGCTGAAGCTTTTCATAACTGATACCACTACAGACAGGTCTAGGATTAAAGCAGAAGGTTAGGCACTTGAAMGTAAGATACAATAGTGTCCACAACCATAGTAATTAGAGCACACTTCAGCCCACAATGAGAATTATTTGTTAGCTGTTTTGCCACCAGCAGGCTAACCTACATCTAGCCAGCCTGACAGAGCAGTTACAAAGTGTTCTGAATCGTGTGCTACATAAGCTTGTTCTGAAGAGGCGATCAACTAGTTTTTTAAAAGATGCTCCAAACTATCCGAAATTATTTTCTGCAGAACTCAGCTCACTGTATGTACTGAGCTTTCTAGGAAACCTATTCTTTATGTTGGACCCACTTATAACTGTTTATGTCCTCCCTCCACGTGCAATTGGAGCCCTCGTTGCATCCACATAGTGGTACTGATAGTAACCAAGGCAGGAAAAGAATTAATAACAAATCTTCACAGTGATGCAGCACTTTTTATTCTTTCACTTTTATGCAAATGTGCCATGTCTGATGCCACAGAAGGCATAAAACTGGGATCCTAATATAAAGAAGCAGATACTCCACGGTGCAGTAGGGCACAAGAAAAACCAAGTCCTTCCGGCTCATACACTATGTACATTAACCAATGCTATTTCAAATTCCAAGGTGTTTCTTCATGTTAAAAAAATAGGCATTAAAGGTGATGACCCCCAACTATTTCTAATTCCTGAAATTCTGAAAGTAGTTCACCAGGAGATMATGAATATTTTTGTAAATGTGAACTGACACAAAACCTCAGAAATTGATTTGGCCATGCAATTAAACACAAGCCTTAATTTTCTTGCGCTACAAATCTGTTTAAGTACTCCCAGTTCAAATATACCTGACCTGTCCAATGTCACTGAGAGTGTTACCACTGACTTCAAAAGAGTACTGACTTTTCACCTTTTTCTTTCAACAACTGCTATCTCACAAGCTTCTTTTTTTGTTATTTTGTACTCTTGCTAACTTTGCCCATTTTTTTTCTTCTTTCCTTCTTTTTGTCTTTGCACCAATCCGATTGTAAGTCACATCAAGGCCACCCAAGCAACGTGATATTTTGAAGAGGAATTAAAGAGCAACAGACAGCCACTCCCTTATATGCACTTTTTCCATTTTTTACATTAGTATATTTATTAATGATTTAATTTGGCCTGAAAACTCAGTTAGAGATGGCATTAAAAGGAACATCGATCTAAAAATAGCTTTACAGAATTCTGGAAAAAGCCAGTCATAAACAGAGTTGGCAGTGTCCAACACAAGCAGTGTCCACATTGTCATTATTCACAACAATTATACTATACTGAGATATAAACCCCACTGAATTTGAGATGAGTTAGTTTGTGACTGTCAGAAACCCTCAACTACTGTAGTGAGGACAGTCATGAGTACAAAGTAGTGTTTTTTCTACGTAGACAACAGAGATATATTGTATGAACCTGCATCTTAATTTAGGATGACAAAAGTACTTGCAGAAGTTGTACTGCTYAGTTAAGCCTACAGCCACCTGATTAAACAAATTAACAGAATTTTGAGTCCTATCATAAAACTAGCTCAAATTGTAAAATACAAGTCCTTATTCAAAGCAGAAAGTATTCACAGTCCACACCCTTTTCCCTTTGCAACAAGAATCAGTGTTATGCTCCTTCAATATTCATCTATCATACAGCAATTATGCAAGTAATTTGAGAAGTAATCCTGAGTTCTAGTGACATGGATATGACAACTTTAAAAATGAGGCATGGAAAATACCTTCAGCATTTAAAATTTTATTCAGCAGCTTTATGGGAAAGATAGAGGATTGGATATTGATTTCTGATTCCTATGTCACTAGTTGACATGAGCCTTAAGCTGCGGGTTCAGCTGTGATGCCTAAGGGAGGCATTCCTGTAAGCATAAGACCAGCACAGAACCCACATGGCTCAAAGCCTGATAAAACCAATGAACTTTCTCTTGATAGTTCAATACTTTCTGTTTAGCAATAGAAACTATTTGGAAAATGAGTCATAAAATCTGACAGAAATAAGGCAAAAAATTAATTTTATATATATATATATATATATACATACATATACATACATAGCTATATGTATGTATGTATCCAGGAAACCAACCTATTTGAATTATTTACTTTTCACATACAATAACTTATTATCGCATTAGAAATATACTCTGGGTAACGTTCATGGGCCAAGTTCATCTTTGCCATCCATAGTATTGCACCTGCATACAGCAATGATGGATTTGACACCTGGTCCTTCTTGATGACAATACTACATCAAATGCGGTATCAGAGAATAATCATTGAATGTCAGATATTACACCACTTTGAACTAGAATATTAGTTTGCTTTTTATATTACAGTAAGTAGTTTATTGCTTCTAATGACCAGAAGGTACCTTACGAAGACAGCTTAGATGTTGATAACACTTTTCATACACTGTGTTATGGACCTTGAAACACTGAGTTTGGCAGATCACAATCATTAAGTTGTTTTCCTTCTTTATTTGCTGTTTGCATTTTGATTTGCTGAATGCACATGCAACCAGTGATTTACGTGTGCCAGGAATGATATGTCAAAAACATTTAGAAAAACTTACTGTTTTATTTTATTGAAGTCAGTCATGAATGGCATGCAGTAGATTGCAAGAGAAACCAAAAAGACAGCCATTTTCAAAGGATATATAATCTCCATGCACATGTAAAATATCTCTTACAAAAATCATTAATTTTTGTTAAAAGTGTGCCTTTTGCCTCTTTTTATACAAGTGTACATGCAATTACCTGTCCAAGCTAAAACTATTTACAAAAATTCATAGTACAATACATCTTTTAAAGTGAATAAGTGAAAGGCCAACGTTTTCTGTTGTTTTGTAACACTGTACAAGATTAAAAATAAGGCATTATAATACAGGTTTATCACAAATTAAAAATATGTTGGTTTTCACTGTAATACAAAACTCTAACTTGAAAGAACGTTATGGCTAAATAGTCCTCCTGCTTGGGCAGAACACATAGAATCTGGACTTGCTGATATAAAGAAAATGCATTCTTTCTACTACAAGCAGGAATCCAACACAGGAAAATGATTCATGCTACTCACTAATGTGTTCAGACTCTTCAAAGCACTGAAATGGCACAGGTCATACATTTACTGTTTCACTTCAAACAGTGACACCCAACTACTTTATTTTGCCTCATGGACAAATTACTGGCAAAAGTGTGAAAGAGATTTAGGTGCATGACCTACTCTTGTTTACAGTGCTGTAAAATATTCAGTTCAGTATTGACATGAGACRTTGCTATAACCCAAAGCAGAACTTGGCCTATGGAAGTTCAACTCCTGACCTTCACAAGCATTCAAACTGGTGATTGCTGCAGGTGTTGTGGATACACAAAGGATGCAAATTCAGCCCTAACAAGCTGAAGCTTTTGACTCTCACTCTCACTTACAGAAAGCAAGGGAAAATTTGTGTGTGTTTTGGTAACAAGGGAGTGTCACTTGCCACAGTAGGAAGCAGCTATAAAAAAATATGCATTTTACAGGCTGGGTAAAATACCTTTCTAATCAATGTAAATGGAATACATTTGAAAATATCAGCCAGTAATTCAATGGAATGCCAGTTTGCAATCTCAGCAGAAAATAATTCTAAAATAATTTGAAGATAAAGGGAGTACTGGAACACTYAGAAATTAGCTCCCAAGACTAAAGATCTGTGATACTTATATAAAGAATTAAAGATTTCAGTTATTAATATTATCTGAAAGAGAAAATGTGCAAACTGACATGAAATACTGTGCTTACTATTGGCAGACAGCACAAACCAAAATAGCATCACTTTATTGTATCTGTTAATTGTTTCACGCTGCTGGCTGCACAAAACAGTGAACAGAGGTACATGAGGCTATTCTGCCCACAAATCAACAAGTTAGTATCCACAGATAAACATTGGGGACTTTTGGTTGCTGTGGGGCAGACCCTTTGTGGGGTACTCCTTGATGCCCAGGAAAAAGTTGCAGCACCGGACCAGAAAATTAATATACACAAGACAGGAAATACAACTGCATGTAATGAGATGGACACAGAACAAATCCCACAGAAATCCAAGGAAATCCTTCTGATGATTTTCAGGGATATTGGAGTGGGCCACATACCATCCTAGGTGAATTGCCAGTAAAATTTTGATTATAATCTTTTCTAATTTAGCAGAAAATAAGCATTTGTGGGTTTTTGGAAGTATTACTTCCATTATTTTCCCTCTCTTTCCATCTGTAAAACATGTTAAACATGTCAAAGAATGCAGAAGAACAGAGAGATTAAATATGTCATTTAAAGGTGTCACACAAGAGCTGAAATCAAACAAATGCAGACAGAAAACGAAAATTATATGGATAGGGAGGGAAAACACAGCTTCATTATATCATGATTTCARTGGGCATTTAGCTTTCCTTGTTGAAACGGCTGCTGAATCCTGCCTATCATTTTTATATGGTATTTGRTTAATTTGTGCCTGAACTTTTTTCACAACTGTGTACAGCTCAGTTTAGGACTACACAGTAATAWATAGTTTTCCCCATAGTAAAACAAGCAACAACAACCATAAAAAATATGAAAAACACTAACGATAGGATAATGATGTTAATGATAATGAACTTAATGAGAATGATRTTAACCTGGTCTATTGGCAGGTGTCCTTGCCTATGGCAACAGGTCCCTTCAAACCAAAGCATTCTATCTATCTATGGCTTTAAGTCTGAAAAGGAACTCCAAATACACCATCATTGATTCTGTAAGCCATGACATACACACCAGCTTGCCTGCAGTACCAACATGCCATCTGGGTCCACTCAACCTGCGCTGGGAGGCACAGACCTCCTGCAAAAGTACAGAATGAGAACTGATGATGGACTGTGACTGTCTGGGCTTTCCCATTCACCATGGAAAACATTCTTACAAAAGTTGCACGCCTCAACTCTTTGGCTGTTGGAAAAGAGGATCAGGCTTGGAAAATCTTTGGACTAATTCTACTTAATTAGCACCTGGTAATAATTTAAAATGTTAACATGAATGATCTAAATTTACCTTGCCACATGATCTTCCAGTGACATTGCCAGGCTGGAAAAGAATCTGGGAAGGAGAACAGTCMCAAAAATATCAGCAGAGGGGACAATTAATTTGTGCTCACTGTCCATTTAGTAATAAAAAAAAAAAAAATGGCCTATATCTTGAGCCTAATAAAAAGAAAAACAAAAAATTTCATTGCAAGTTTTCGGTGGGTCAATGAGTGTCTGGTTGATGTGTTCACATGCTGCCAGATCTACTGCTAGGATCTGACGATGCTTTTAGTTTATTATTATCAGTGAAATGATACCAAATTCACAGATTCAAAAACTGTGTAGCACTGGCTCTTTGAGAGTGGAACTGACTGATTAATGCTGTTGCACATAATGATTCCCAACTTGGTTAAATATTTAACTTACACATGTGATGATTTAGTTCTTGTTAACCTGCTAGAAAATAACTATGTGGTATGCTTTACATAAATACCACTTATTCATTTTAATTATGTAAATAGTTGTTCCTTTAGATTTCTATTCTCTACATGTATATTTTTAAATGGTTTTGAATGCCTCAATCCATAAATAAATTATTCTGAAAGAATATCTGTGAACTGAATAGCTCTTAGGGAGACAAAGAAATGAAGTGACTTTCTTCAGATCATTCAGGGTGCATATACCCTGTACAGTACAGTTAGGAAGCATTTCTCAGGTTTTTATAATCACCTTAATCCTAGCACTACCTTTGCCAGCTTTGTAATGAAGCACCTAGCTGACAGAGTACATAAAAATTAATCTAAAACTCTGGTGAAAACTACTGAAGTCCTACTATAGCCTGATGTGGAGAACAGAAATTATTGCAACATTCCTTTAAGCCTTGGTATCTGCTGACATAGTGCTGTCATGTTATGTCACTTTCAAATAAATAATTTAACACAAATACTTTAATACATTTTAACACAAAGCAAAAAGGAGAATCTCTCAGAACCTTCTTTCCACTGAAATCTATAACAAAATAGGCCCACCGAAGGGAAATGGGACATCTATAGTACAAAAAAGTTTTCTGTTGTACAATCTGGACAACTTCTGCATTCTGGAGTGGGGTTTTTAGTTTTGTGGGTTCTTTTTGTTGTTTGGTTGGTTGGTTTCTTTTGTTTTTGTTTTTTTTTACTTTTTTTTTTTTTTTTTTTTTTTTTTTTTTTTT
>NW_026623311.1:1632069-1674339 GCF_030028575.1 Malurus melanocephalus
GGGGGGAGAGGGGATCGTTTTACTTGTTAAAAGGAAGTTTTGCATGTTTTTTAGACAATGCAAAGTTTTGCTTCTTTTTTGGAAACCAGTGAGGTTAGCCTGTGAGTCCCCATCAGGACATTCCATCCCCGAATGGAATGGAATGGAATGTCCCTCAGCAGGATCACCTTCAACTACTTCCACCCTGAGTATGGAGTTGCACTCTACATTTCCCATCCAGATCAGCATTTCAGGATGAAACTATGAACAACATGATGCGGGTTGCAGTAAAGAAAAAAGCAAGCAAAATATATACCTTTTTTATGCAGATTAAGAGCAGGCCTTGCTCTCCTGACACACTTACMAATGCTCTTCATTTGGGCAAAGTTTGACTGTGCTTGTTTCTCAGAATTAAAGCATTTTATAATTGTACAGCTTTGAAGAGTTAGTCTGGATAGAATCAAGATATAATAAAACTGTGGCATAAGTTTAAAAATCAATTAAGATGTAAAATTATGTTGGCAAACATACAAATGTCACAAAACTAGCAACAGCATGTTTGTCACCAGTATAGGACTATTCTTTGAGCTGTTTAGAATGGTAAATCCTGGACCTGAGCCACAGGACTTGTGCTATTCCTAAAAGCCTAAAATAATACTATCCTTCTGCTCCTCAGTAAAATCAGCACTGTACATAAAGGAATGTTTCTATATTGCATAAACATATTGCTATGCTTGCAGAGTGGCTCCTCTGTCTTGCACAGAGTCAAATGACCTACAAAGAGGCAGCAAATTCTAAGCTCTACCACTCTTGTATTTTTTAAAATGAAAAGACTATATATTGTTCTCCGGCCTAAAATTTAAGCATTGTGGTTTATCTACTTCATATCATAGTGTAATGGTTTGAAAGTTTTTGGAAGGTTTTGGAGCATGCAAGGAGAATTTTTAAAAATATGTAGGGTTCTGTAATTAGCTGAAACCAATCTTCATTAATCTGCCATTGACTGCACCATAAACACGGTGCCCATTGTGTTAACTCATGCACTGGGAGCACAGTTTCTTAAAGTCGTGCTGTAGSCATGGAGAGTCTCCAGGTGTCCCACATTCCATGGTTAAATGCAGCTTTGTTAATCCCAGGCCTAACAATGCTGGCTTTCACAGAAAGAGAAATCTCTTTGCGACGTCACTGCAGGTGGATGTGTAAATAAATACATGCCTTGATGTTTATAAATCTCTATTAAGTCTACACAGAACTGTTTGTATATGTGCATATATAGATTAAACCATATATATACACACACACATAAATAATTGCTTGCACATTTATCTAAGTTTTCTTCATTTACTGTTTAAAAATGACAAGAAAATATTCCTCGTTTCCAGAAAATCCCATTTTGACTTTTCCTAACAGAATTGCTAGCCCTTATATGTTCCATCCCAAGAGTTCATTACACAGTCCCCAAGTTCTCTTTGGTTGGGTTGTAGTGGTCCTTGGTTAATGCTATGGCCTATGATCTCTGACTTCTTGGAAAAATTTCAGGCAACCATTGCTTTCCACATTTACTGAAAGTGGCACAATCAGATCTCCTTTGTTCTATGCCTCCTTCACAGCTGGCACAGAGGGAAGATAATGCAGTGTTTGGTTTGTGTGAGTGGCAGATGCTTGGCCTGCTCCAAGCCCAGGTTTTACAGCAAAGCTAGCAGCTGAGGACACTGATGGACAGCTGGTGCCCAGTTTTGTTTGAATGTTTGCTCTCCCGTAAGGGTACATTTTCCGCTCTAAGTTTAAAGACCGTGTTTGGGAATTATTTCCATCAGCCTTTCCTTCCAGGAAATAGGTCAACATTTCACCTTTTCCCTTTACACTGACTTTACCCCTGCACACAAATTCATAACTGCACCTTTTTAATATCCGCTGAACTTCTTCTGTCACCTGAAGACAGAAAAAAAAAAGAACTATTACTTTTTTTTTGTTTCAAGTAATTGCTCACCCTTCTCCATTTTACTTTTCTGACATGAAATACGCATAGGTAGAATGGATTAACCCCTACAGCTGCTCTCAGGCTCACTTAGAATTTTCTTTAAGAAGTAAAGATCACTGGTCAAATTGGAATCTGAGGAGCAGAATATCTGGTCTTGAGGTAAATACATACACAGCCAGATTAAGCTCCATCCAACAGAAGTATTATCAAATTGTGTGCTGGATCCATTCCAGTGATAGTAATTTACTGCAGAAGACCTCTCAATCCCTGGAGGTTAGACAGGTATTTTGGATAAATGTCTGTAAGAGTGTACTGAGCTTTTAAGAGGCACACCATAGGTTCTAGTCAAGTCCTAGCAGAACTAAATTCTCTGCACCACCTCTCCAATCCCAAGTATCCAAGAAAGTTTTAGAGCTACATAAAATGTAATAAGATGCAAATGGACATTGATCCTTTCCTTATAGGTCTTGTGCAGGCAAAATTTCTACAGCATAGCGTCAGCATTCCCAGGCTGGCTCCAACTGTGTGCAAGGAAGAAGAGGACTCTGTTTCTTCTGATAGGAAATAATTTCTTTGAGGATTTCATTGTCTCCAAAGAGTTAAGTGTATAAGATGGAAAATAACTATACCTCTGATGGTGAGTCATCTGGGGCATGTTGCCCTCTCCATAAGAACACAATAAGGTTGCATTTTCTAAGTGGTCTTGACAATGTAACCACATGCAAAACAGGAGGTATGTAAAGTTTGCAAAGTTGTCTTAGAATGCACTCACCTGAATCTTTCCCTGCACTCCAGTACTATCCATCCGGCTGGCAACATTCACAGTGTTCCCCCAGATATCATACTGTGGTCTTCTGGCTCCAATGACTCCCGCCACTACTGGCCCAACATTAATACCTAAAATTAAACAATGAATTTGGTTTCAAACACTACAGCATATTATCTAAGGGTGACAGGAATCCTGCAAAACGGATTTGACACAAGTGTCATAGAATTTTTTTTTGGTCATAGGGTAATATAAGTTAACATCCTTAAGCTGAGTCAGGGGAGTTTTAAGTTAGATGTCAGGAAGAGKTTTTTTACCCAAAGGGTGACTGGGCACTGGAACAGTCTCTCCAGGGAAGTGGTCACAGCGACAAGCCTGACAGAATTCAAGAAGCATTTGGACAATGTTCTCAGGTATATGGTGTGACTCTTGGGCTATCTTGTGGAGGGCCAGGAGTTGGGTTTGACAGTCCTGATGGGTCCCTTAATATCCAACATATTCTATGATTCTATGATGAAATTGATGCCAAGTGGACTTCTGCATTTGTAAAAGGTTTAGAAGCACAACAAACACATTCCTCGAGATATCTTATTGGAAATGCAATATGATAAACAGCATAAAATTTGATTCTTCTGTGGATTTTGTTTGTTTAAAGAAAAGAAGAAAAGCAATGGTAGTGAAGAGTTTAGCTGTAAACACGACAAGCTGTTAAAAATCTTTGTTTCCTACAAATTCCACTGCAATTGCACATATAAAGCCTTTTAGTGGACATTTTCCAAATGGAACAGAAATAATTGTCTGGAATATACAAGGATTGAGGTAAAGGAAGTGTATCATGATGGTTGTTAGTACTAAACAACTCAGATCAGAGAGACACTTGAAGAAGACAAAAGTATGTGAAAAAGGCTCAAGAATCTTTTTTTGGGAAACTGCAGAGCTTGATTCTACATTTCTGACTGATTTTARCACCTTTTTTGGAAGATAAAAGAGGGTGCTCCTTCTGAGTGCCCTGAAGAGCTGCAGAAAATAAACCCTGCAAGAGACTGTGCAAGGGCTTTCCTAGGCAATTTATGCAGAAGAATAGGAGTTAAATATTTGATCCTTTGTGAACCTGGAAAGACCAGTTATAACAGAGTTCAAAGAGAATTTGGGGTTTATAATTATTAGGATGTACAGGAGGTCAAAGATGTGTAACTCTCCTATTGCTGCTTTTGATGTCTTTGGTCTTTCTCAATCTTCCTCTGCTCAGTTTTCCCCCTGTCTAGCCCATTCTCACAATTCAGCCATAAAATGTATCGAGAAAGAAGCTGGAGAAAACTATCAGTATTAGAATATGCAATGAAAAGAGAACAGAGCAGAAGTACCACTGGAGAGGAGCAGGATATGTGAAGAAAGGAAAGTGGGCAATTTGATCTCTAAGAAGAGTGAGAGAAAGGACATTGAGAGGTGAGACATGTAATAACAGGTAAAGGATTGAATGGGAAGGGTTGTGTTGTAAAGACCAAAGGATTTGATTTGATGGAGAAAACAGGACTAGTTAAAGGGATTCAGCATGTGTGCACAAAAAGTTCCCATTGCATTTTTAATGCAACTAAGCTTCTGCAGATGCAATTTAATACAGTCAGACCTAGTTTTCAGCAGCTTAGCAATGCAAAGCAGGGTAAGCCACAAGACTGGGTACAATAATATCATATAAAACTTGTGGTGCAGCTCCTCTTTAGGGGTGCATAGATGATTCCAGTGCATGTACACTGGAATTGTACACAATTAAAATTGCTTAAAACAAATGCACACCAACCAGCCTGCTGGCCTTCTACATGGATGTGGCTCTCTCACTAATGGAGAATTTTCAGTTTTAATCATGAGTTCAGGACAGGTAGTCCTTTGCTGACAGCACAGGAAAAAAAAAAAAAACAATGAAAAACCATCTTCTGCTTCTGTGGTAATGGTACAAACGTGACTTACCGACTCGTAGGACAAAGTCGTTGTAAGACTGATAGTTGATTTCATCAAGAACATCAAACATCTCTATTGCAAAATCTGCCAGTGTACTCAGATGAGAATAAATTGATTTTTTAGCCTAGAAACAAAATAATGTTGCATATTAGATTTATATGGCACTGAGATGCAGGTGAAATACCAAAGTGAAAAATACTGAGAAGCTCAAACAGATGACTTAGGAAAAGAATCTAACCAATTTTTCTGTTTGTGAAAGGAAACTTTGGATGGTAGCTACAGCACATGCATTTCTTTCTGCTATTTTTTTCTTCTCTCTCTCTTTTTGATTTCTGGGAAGAATGGAAAGCAAAGTTCCCATGGTAAAGTGGTTCTGTTGCTAGAGAGCTGCAGATGTTTGTTTTGAGTGTGGCAGGGAATATAACCTGCTTTCTTACAAAACTACTTTGCCTGATGATTATTAATAACTATAGTTTCTGTCCTCTTCTCCCTTTGGGACTTTTGCTAGCTCCCAGTTCCCATGGGGTGCATGCTGTTCCCATTGACAAAATTCCCATTAGGCTTAATCCTGTGAGATGCAGAACACCCCTACGTTCTTCCTTTCCAGACAAGCTGGAGGGAGTTGTTATAAAATGTATCTAAATGGATTAAAGAAAAAACCAAAAAGGATCAAATGAAATACTGAACTATTAATTAGTAAATAATATCCCAAATATAAGGAAATAATTTTTACCACTTCAGTCCAATTAAACTGTGGAGCTAATTTTCAGGGGATAATGTGGATTCAGAAACTTAGCAAGATTCTAATATAATTCTCAAGCTCATGAAAGAAATATTTGATACAAAGCAGTAAAAACCTAAGCAGCATATTATTAAAAAGTGCAAAAGAGAGGTTTGCATATTTGTTCTGTAACTCATGCCCTTTCCCCAGGATCTACCTTTAGTTAGTTGAAGACTGGTTATTAGAATAAACTTTTGGCTTGACTCAATATGACTGCTCTTATGTTCTGCCCCTCTTTGAATAAGAAATACGAATTTATGAACAAATTTTCAAAGTGAAAGTGGGCTAAAGGTAGGATATGGTGAAAGAAATGCAGGATCAGTGTGGTTTCAGTAGGGTATTGCACAACAGGACTGTGGAAGCTGGCATGAGATGAAAGCTCGCTGAGTTTTTGCCATGATAGTGAGATTTTATAAATTCAGTGCTTAAAGTGGCTGACAAACCTGAGAAGCAGGTTGCTATTTGCTTTTTTCACCTCAGTTTTAAAGGGTTGCTTCATGTGCCTGGGAAATTTACAAAAATAAAAGTGCTAACAAAAAAATTATGAAAGTCATCCATGTGCCAGTCCCAATTTTTGGGAAGAATATTTTTATTTACCTGCCTGGATGTCTGGTATTCTGCTTCTTGCAATGTGAACTAGCTAGTGCTACTCTTTTCCAGAATCACCAAGACAAAGGAAGTACAAGAATTAAGCTTAAAGAGCTGATGGATACATTTCCAACAGAGAAGGAAAAAATATTCAGTGTCTGGAGCAGGGAGGTAGTAGGGCATAGTTTTATTTGATTTCTAATCTTCTTTATGTTTCTTATCTTGCATTTCTTTGCCRTCCAATGAATGCTCTGTTTTCCTGCAATACCCTTCAGGATTGCAGGAAAAAGGACTGGTGAGAAATACTGGCTGTGCTGCAGGTGACAGATGCCTCTCAATAGGTTTAGGGCAAACTCTTGMACCTACACTGAAAGAACACCACAAAGTTAGCACCCTGGTGAAGTCAGGCTCCTGGTGAAACACAATAAATTTATATTGTACAAAAGATCTACAAAGAGCTTGGCTTGTGTGCTGCCCTGCTGATGTAACTGGTAAGCATTTATTTAAACATCAGAGGAGTAGTTACTGGAAAGACTTCCCTGAGCTTCACAGCAAAGTCACTGTGATAGAGGTAATGTGCATTTACTGGAATCACCTGCTGGAGTCAAGCTGCAGAAACAAAGAGTCCAATAAAATAAGGRATTTAATTATTTAACTTTAACTTAATCATTTAACTTAACACATGTATAAATATCCTCAGTTAAGAGAAAAATGAAACCTATCCACTACTTTCTGCTGATATCCAAATTCTAGGATGAAATTAGTGATTCACAATCAGAGGCTGTACCAGATTTTCTGTAGAAGTTGGAACACTCCGGGCAGAGGGCAGACCAGAAGCACTTGAGTGTCTTATGGCTCCCCATGGACATACATGGTTCCATGGGACTGACCAAAGAATGTGGAAAGCTGTCAGTGATCACCTGTGCATGACAGGCCAACCAGAATTATCAGACTTCTAATACATAGGTGCATGCTGAAGAAACTGGCATGTGGATGTGAGTAATTTCTATTCATTTGCATCACATGAACAGTAGGGAGAGATCACTGAAGAGCTGAAAACCTAAGTTAAAGTAAAAAACATTGGCTGTTTTATACAAGATCTTTTTTTTTCTGGAATACAGAATTTTAAATAAATTTTATAYGTACAGAAAATATCAAAATTTATCCCAAGATTTAAGAAGAAGACAGAGTATGGTACAAGATATTCTGCAGTGATTTAAAATGCATTATTGTCATATGCTCAAAGTAGTGCCTTCAGCTGAGCCTTCACTCAACAACTACAAAATACAAAACTATACAAAACCTAACATGTTTAGGTTTTGGAATATATACTGCTAAAGTTAACCAATAACACAGTTGTTTTGAGGATTATAGTTCAAAGAGCATTTATAGCAGACACACAAGTATGCCACTGCCTGTTTGCCTCAGATCACACTCTGAAAAAAATCAAAGGATCAATGTTTTTTGTCTGTCTCAGAACTCATGAGTCAAACATTTCAGAATAAATAGGCTTTTTTTTTTTGTAATACATAAATTTCCAGGAATGATACAAAGGAAAACACCAGCTGGAAATATTTTGCAGAGTAGGAAGTTAGTTGCATGTGATATACTCCAACATGATTCTAACAGCTTATTTCAATGTGGTCTTGTTTTTTATTTACTTAGCAGGGATAATTGTTGCTAGAAAGTCCACAGGGCATCTTCTGGTATTTTTTGCTTTTGCCTTCTAATTTCATGTTATTTTGCAATGCCTAAATCATATGCACAATTGTATTCAACATATGTCTACAACATACGTACATGCTTATCAGAACAAGGGAGACGTGTCTGGGAACTCTGGGCAGATGAGGTGAACCGATTACATTAATTTTCATTCTATTCTTACATTATTAATTTTACAAAATTTTTGTGATTTAGTTTTATTAGTGTAATTACTAACATGCATAGTACTGTGTATATAATTCATTTAATATAGTGCCCACAGGATTTTCTGACTTTTCAGATGTTCCTTGCAAATCTAGGAATTGTCTGTTCCAAGACAGTAACTTAAGGTAAGAATAACATTCAGGGGTGGTAAGGAGGATACAGAAGAATTGTGCCCTACAACTTTGAAATTACTTTGGCTCTTTTTATAACTGAGCAATTAAAGTGCTAAAAAGACTAACAGTAGAGCTCATTTGGAGGGACCAGGGTGAAGTGCAGCACTGTACAAAGCACAAAGTTCCTGCCCATGATGGGGGTTGGCAGAGGATGTTTCTCTTAGTTGTAGGTTATATCCAGATTTCAATATTAAAAAAAATATACGCAAAAATTGAATGTTAATACTCTTCTGCTAGTTTTGTAGCAATTCATTACACCTAGAGTCTCCCTTTCCTTGCATCTTACAAGTTCATCTAAGATACCAGGTTTAAAATACTACTACTCTGATTTAGAGGCTTTTATACTCCAATCTGTGGGGAATCCAAAGCTGCAGACAGTGAAATCACAAGTGAAGCAAGTGTGGCAGTCTTTTTTTTCAAGCTACAGCTGTTCTTTGAATTTCAGATTCCAAATGTTGTAAAAAAGTCATATAAGTTAATAATAATCACACAGAATTAGTAGTGTTTCTGATATTCCTCTGGAAATTGAAGGAAAATTGCTCCTTTACAAAAGATGCTTGTGTAAAATCCTCTTACCTTAGTTCCTGAAGTAGGTACGAGTCCCACCGCTGCCATATATGTACTTCCAATTGTCTTGATCTTTTCTATGTCCTTATAATATTCTTTGTCCATAAGCTTTGTTTAAAACATAAAACTGTTAAATATTACATAATATTTTAGACAAGCAACCATAGTTATCAGACAACATGTGCAAATTTATTAAACTGTATTATATTTGCTAAGTTGAGGCTTGCCCACTTTGAGGTCATTGAAAAACATGYCATTAACTTTCACTTTGATACTCTTCCTATCTTAGAGAAATTTTAGGTCATGTAACTAAAAGTACAAATTTGACACTTTGGAGAAGCCCAGTGGACACCAACTATTATTAAATAAGTTTACAGTACTGCTTTATTAAACAGTTCAAGACACACTGAGTTACTGCAGATAATCTCATTGACAGAAATTTGGTAGAACTGATATGGTCAAAAGACAAAGTGTTCAGACCTTACCTCATCAAAATCAGCAATAATTTCGTTTAACAGACGTAAACATTCCACTCCCATATTATTGCCATCCAATTCAATGTAGAAATCATTGAAATTTGGGATGGAAGCAAACATCACTCCCACTTGTGAATATGATTGGTAATAAAGGTCCTGTAGTTCATAAGCAGATATAATTTTTATTTTAAAATATTAATCTAAACATCATTATTACAATTCTTATTCTACTGCTAAGCAATAGCAAGGAAAAAGGCCATCAGCTTTTCTAGACAGAAAATCAGACTTCTTAAAATAATGCTGAAAGAGATGTTCACTCAAGACCACAACAGAAAATTAACACCTAAGACATTAAACCCATATWAAAAAACTTAAGTTTTCTTTTCTGTTTAGACATAGAAACAGTAAGCCAAAATTTGGAGGAAGTCTTAACAGTAATAGAACTTCTATTGTATGAGAAAAAATAATTTCATTTTCTCAATTTTGTTTTAAAATAGGAGATGGAACTATTTTATCCTGCACTACAAAAGCAACCTCACTCCTTGAAGACTTTCCAAGTGGTTTACATGCAGGTACTTGGTAACATTGAAGTTGAATGACAACTTTCCCTTATTCTGAATTTTATTAATATTCTTGAGAGAAGTAGGATCATATAGCAAAAGAAATTATCTCAAACTAATTCTTGAGCACAAATTTTTACAAAGCTTCTATTTTTATATTAGCAAAGTTTTTTCCAAGCCATTCTTGAAAACATACACTGAAAGGTGACCAAGAACACAGAGACACATCTGTACAGCATGTATTTAAATTTTATCTTGGTTTACCATATTTCTTGGATTAGACATGAGAAAGTGCTGTGCAACATGGGCCGGCAACAGGTTGAAAAGAATTCTTTTATTATCCAGCTTGACTCTCTCCATATCATCTCTCTCTTCTTCTGCCTGTCGGGATACAGGAAAAGAAAAAGCTTTCCAAAAAGAAAAAAGTTAGCTGAGCCTATCAAATAGCTTCTATTAATTCATACTTYGGAATAAAACTGAACAAAATGTAGACTAGCAAAGTAGAGTGAGAACAGTTCTCCTGTAACACACTTCTATATGAGGCAAAATCCATTTAACTCCTTAGTAATTCAAGCTAAAGTGTCTGGGTTGTTTTCAGGGTTTGATCAGCTAAGTGCATCAGTATCTTCTGTAGCTCTCTGTTCTTTTAAATAGATATGTTTACAGAGTAAGAAGCCCAAATAATTCCACTAAAGTCACATTGGCCTTGGAGGTTAATTAACTCCCAGGTAGTCCAACATAGTGACGGCAGTATTTATCTATCCTTCAAAAAAGAGAAGCCAGTGAGGAGCAGCAGTGTTTAAAGGAGATCTATGTAATTGGCAGTAAWATTGAAACAAATCTGGTAAGACAATAACTCCAACAGACAAAAAGATTTTAAAATTGAACATCTTTAAGAACTATGTACAATTAAAAAAAAACTTTTAATAAAGTTAGCTAACATTTCTAAAAACTGTTTTATTTATGCTGATGATGTTATGAAAACATATATAGTTCCTTTGCAACATAAATTTTGTTATTCATGAGAATGACAGCATTCAGAAAGAGTGCTTAGGAGTTAACACATCTGAGGTCCCTAACCCCAGATATTGGCATCTTATTACAAGTGCTTGACTCATGGGACCATAAAATAGGAAGTTATTCTAAAAATCAGACCCCTTATTTGAAAAATATTGTGTATCTAGTGATCTCATTTGGGATTCCTAGGTTTGCAAATTCCAGCTTAGACCTTTGTAGATTCATCTGCAAAATTACTTCTCCGGAATTTGCTCCATGTTGTTAGAGCAACTTCTGGTCTTGCACTTATTTCAGTTAGAGAATACTTGATCAGTATTGCATAATTAATCTCACAGAAATTACAGCTTGTTCTTTGTTCCTATATCACACTCATTAATCTTCTACTGTGATCCCTTCTACTGTGATTTTGTTTATCTAATTACAGTCAGTAGAAGACTGGGAGGCCAAATTGTCAGGCATTGTTGAGAATTACATAAACAATTTAATAAACTATTGACAAACCTTTTATAATCTTTCTTGGTGTCCCATTTATATCTGGCATTTGGTATCATGATTTATTACCAAGTCCACATAATTTCTCAATATCCATTTCTTTCTAAGTAAGGAAAATCAGTCACCTCTTGCCTTTCTTAGTCTAACAATATTATTTCATGTGATTTTTTTTTTTTTTGCAGGAAGCTAAGTTTTATTTTTCATTACAAAACTTAGGAAACAACTTTTTTATTCAAATAACACAGTCTGCTTTGCCCTGCAATTTATTCTGTATTTTTAAAAATCTTTACAAATAGAAAGAATTCTGATAGAGAATTGATTTTATTAATATAAATTCKTCAGGACTTGTTGCCTTTTAAAATAAATGCTCAGCTCCTGCTCTAATTTGTATTATAAGAAACAGAATCTATTCCAGAAATGAAATATCTGTAAACTTTAAATAGCAATTAAGTTTTGCAAGAAATATACCTGAAGCTTTTATTCCAAGCATCTATTTCTTGTTTGTGAGCTGTTTTCTTGACATTTCTTTAACTGTCTAAATTTCACATGCTCTTTTCTTAAAATGTCCTTCCCCTATTTTGTTGGTATAACTCTGACTCTACCACTTTCTATAAACATGTGAGATGGCCTCTGGCATTTAGTTTCACTGTTAGGATTTAAATGTTTTAATAGGAAGAATAAAAATATTTTTCAGCTGAAAATCCAGACCAAGCTTGCAACTCCATTTTTATATCATACTGAAATATAAGAAATTTTATTCTGACAATGGCAAAGAGCTTTGTGATATTTAATAAAATATCCATTTGTGACTCCCTTATGCATTCCTCTATTCTTTGAACAAGAACTTTCTTTGTTTCTTTCTTCCTAGGAATGTTAAGGTTCTCAGTTAACCTACCAATGTAATATGGGCAGAATGTAATCCTAAAGAACGATATCCTTTTGAGACAGAATGTAGAGATTTCTGAACTAATCAAAGGAATCCAGTAGGGGCAGGTAAGTGGAGTAAACAGTTTGATCCATTGTATGGGTGATGTTGCTCAATCACTGTCAGCTGCTGTTCATTTATGATCTGGAAATGTGTGATCAAATTCCTCTGCCTTGTCCAGTTGTGGACCAAAGTGTTCATTTTGGAAGAAATTATTGAAAAGATTCTTCAGTAAACCCATCATTATGCATGAATAACAACAAAGGTGGCAGAGCAAGGAACAGCCATGACTAAGAAGTAGAGATCAGAGCTCTTGAGTGAAGAGCTCATGGCTCAAATTAAACCATCAGAGGCATGTCTGAAGGGGTGGCAAAATTGTCTAAGCAGGGAAAGGCATTAATGATGTTACCATTGCTAATGACAGAATGCTACATTTCCAACACACCTCTTTGGATGCAAAACTGTTAACTCATGTGGACTCTGAGATTGTGGGAAAAAGACTGGAGATAAAATTAAAGATAACAGTATGGAAAATAAAGGGGGAAGAATGGTTGCTACTGTCTGGGTGGAATGCAGTCAGCACACCCCACTTTTCACACACAGTAAAATCTAGGGTGGATTAAATGGAGGGTTGAGTGGAMTGGAGATACTGCAACCAGGCTCTGTTGAAACCCTTGCAGAGGAGGGTACTCAGTGGTACTACTCAGTTGGTAAGCCACACAGCAGCTGGAAACCAAGGGACATTAAGGAAGATGTCCTGTTGTTGAATCAGCGACCATGAAAAAATCACCCTCCTCGGATTGACATATATCCCCATCCCAAGGTTTTCCCAGATACTACACTGATGTTACCCACCTTCAAGGCATGTCCACACCTAACTGAGTAACATATATGACTAATGTGACTCAGGCTTTGCATAAACCTAAAGAAATATATAAAAGTGAGTTAAGAAAGGGGAGAAGACTTGATCATAATTTCTGGGATCAGTTGGTGGGCTGAACTTCTCCCCCATTTGGATATCTAGAGAAAAAAAGTGTACCTCATGCATGCTGAATGATTACCTTTAGCTAGCTCACACTGGGGATTAGGGCTTGCCTGTATATTGCTTTGAATACACTTTTGCAGTCAGATTATATTACCAGTAATCCTCAAACCTTAACATCTCACCATGTTTTTTTATTAATAAAGAGTGTTATCCACAAACTGGTAATTGGGATCTTCAAGGGCACTAGCAGTTGACACCAGCAGGTAAAGGTGTGGAGGCCCAGAAGGAGATCTCTCTTTTGGCATGTGACTCTGAAAAAACGAGTTGAACTACTGTCTGATCTAGCAGTGAAGGGTTCCCATAACAGGATGCTATCAGACTGCTTGGCCACAAGGGTATCGGCTTTCCTGGGGCATGGTCAGACTAATCAAATGCTAAGGGTTTGAGAAAATCTTCCATTTTCATATGTAAAATCCCCTTATGTCATAGAAAGCCCTTGAATAATAATATGGTGGGTAATGGCAGCAAACCCAAATAGAGAAAAATTACGCAAACAGCAGAACAAGATCTTGTTTTTTTTGACCCCTGACCTACTTGGGGCCAAGCACCTCTTAACCAGCAGAGGGAGAGGAATGCACTCTCTCCATGTGTTCCGAGAGAAATTTGAGCTGACAATGCCCATGTGGGGCAATGCAGTGCCCTGAAGACTAATCTGTATTAGTTCTGCCTGACCTAGCCCCAGAAGTAGAAGCAGAACATTTATGAAATTAGCATAGCATTCCTTCTGAGTTACTTTCTCATGCTGAAGAGCAAAGACACATTATCTTAGAGCACCCACTGGGTCAATTCTGCTGTACAGCTTCTGGTACCCTGGATGGAGTCTATGCATGGACTGCCCTTAACCCATCCACACATGCCTGAAATCTTGCTTTATTATTGAAGCGATCTGTTAGGAATATGAACTGAAGTGCACCTCCTCCAGTACTACTGCAGAGAGCTTGAGTATTTATCCTCTTGCTTTGAACTGCCTAAGACAGCTCTCATATATCCAATTTCTCAGGAGCTGCTTGAGAAAGAGGAAAAATGTCCTTGCATCTCTCACAATGGAAGATAACTGAGTGAAGACAAGAYAAAAAAAGACTTGGCTATGTTCAACAGTGAGAACTCTAAAACTATCCCGTCACACAGATAAGTGAGAGGGAAGTAAGCTGATTACTGGTATTTTCTGGACTTTTTTTCCAGCTTTCTGCTTTCTGCCCTTCAGGGAAATGCAATGAAACTGTCCTTTCTGCTTCTGGCCCATGAACGTCTAGTGCCTACTCTTTGAGCAGTAGAGATTAAAGGATGCATAGGCATCATTTTTTTTCCCAGGCATAACACAATGAGAAGGGAGAAGGAGTGCTTAGCACTGAAAGATTAAAATAGCACAGATCACAGGTATTTACATTGCTAGTGGGAATATTATCCAAACAGCTAAATGGCATTTAAACCTTCATCTATTTGCCCCTATTCCCATTGGTTAATTWAGGAAAGCTGTCAGCATGATATTTATGCAATAGTTATTGGCTCAAAAAACAAGGCAGATTATTGTGAAAAGAAACAAGAAAGAAAATGCATTGGCATGCCCAACATAATTTTTTACATTATGATGTTTGCTTATATCTGTTTGGTATTTGTGGCAGCTAGATCATTTTGTGGAACCCAACTGCATTTGCAGAGCTGCAATATTTAAAAGCAGGCTTTATTTTTGCACTGGACATGGTGACAACATGTAAAACGTTTTTGGTACTATGACTTTTTACATCAATCTAATTAACAGCTGCTGCATTTTAGATAGTTACGCCGTATCCCAGTTTTTACAGTGCTGGTAAGTGATTACCCATCCTCTGTTTGGGACGTGGTCTGAGTAGTTTTATCACCTGTTTAATAAGCCTAAAAATGCTGTAGAAAAGTCACTGACTAAATGGATACCACATGAAAATACAGCTTTAAGATTCAGTTAAAAAGAAGCTGGACACCAGGGCCACAGGAATCTCAGGTTTTGTACCTGAAGAGGGCACTAAAGCCATAGGGAAGAGACCCCTCACATTATTTCTGTAGGGCCAGGTTTTTGAGTGGAAGKGTTAAGACACTTGGCAAGCCTTGCCTGCACAATGTAAAATTCATATTTCCTATAAGTGTAATGGACTAGAAAAGACAGCAGAATGATATTCTAGCATTCCCTAAAGAAGGCATCAATCAGTCATATCATTGTATTATTCTTATTTCCCTCCCTTGAGAAATCCTGGGTGAGTGAGCAACTACATTTTTTGGCAGTATTAGCAATTTCAACAATTTATTTCTTGCATTTTTGTCCATTCTTTCTTTTCTACCAGTTYTATTAAATAATTCGCACAATCAAAAGTGATTATCAGTCACAAAGAAGTAAAAATGCTCCTATATTTGTTATTCATAGTTATTATTGTATGAGGCACACAGAATTATTCAAGAGTGTTTTACATAAAATGGAATTCTCCTCCCACTGACTATTAAAAATATCAAGAAAACAACCAACAGATATTTTCTGAAAATACTGTGATATTCAGAAAGGTTAAATTTGACACAGGAAAAAAACCCTTGTAACACCACTGACGTGTGAACACTAAGTACAAATTTAAATGTTTTAACAGCATATCATCCATAAAAAATTGCCTTTTTTCTATATGATGTACATAAATTTTACTGTTTTATCTCTGCTTCAGTAATGCA
Organism: Malurus melanocephalus; assembly: GCF_030028575.1. Taxonomy (NCBI): domain Eukaryota; kingdom Metazoa; phylum Chordata; class Aves; order Passeriformes; family Maluridae; genus Malurus; species Malurus melanocephalus. Next base: position 1,647,990 of record NW_026623311.1, read on the forward strand.
ACCTAGATTTGTGGAAATTAGATTAACTTATCTTGAAACTATATAATTTTTCTTAATGAGCTTTTCTTGTTTGAAACTGCGCTTCTTCAAAGCACTTTTTTTCCCTGATGCGGCAAAAAAAAATGTGAGGAAGTGTGTGTTCCTCAGACCTTAGCATAGACCACTGAGTATGTATCTATGTATTCCCACTGAATAATTTCAGGATACTTCCACTGTTTAAAATATAATTTAGTACTAGACTGTTGTTCACAATGAAGTGAAATAAATTATCTATTAAAATCTTTTTATTGCCACTTATGCCACAAATGCTTTTATTCATCTGAGAACATTCTKACAGAATTAGTCCAACAAAGAACTTTACTAAAATTATGCAGAGTGCTTGAAGCTTTTCAGAATAGCCCCTGAGTCTGAAATTCTCCCAGATGTAAGCCAGCAATTGAAAAGCCTCCTAAAATGAGATGCTAAAGCCTCCTAAAATGACACGTTGGCACATCTTCACACAGCAGGAGGAACTGGCCACTAGGAAATGTGAATCCAGCTTTAGCATTTGGTTCATGCAATTCAATGGCTGCACAAAGAACCAGCATACTCACTTTGCAAAACAGAAAATCTCCAAAAGTCTTGTGCACTAAGTTGATGGTCTTTGTAAAACTTCTGTGACCAGAAATATAACCAAGTTATGCCAACATGTTTTAATGATAAGTAGTACTATGGCTGTAGAGAAACATGACCAAGATTGCTTTTAACCTTATAGAGGGCTCCTGCATCCAGCAGTGAGAGAAAACTGACATTTACTTGTCTCCTCTTAAAGGCTATTAAACAACTGCTACTCTGGAGTTTGCTATTCAAAGGCAACTTTAACATGTGGAGATTTCCAATAAACTGTATTCCCTGAGATTTTAAACTCAGATTTTTACTGTGCTGAAGAACATAACAAATACAAAGACAATGTTTTGGGATTTTTTTCATTTATCCATATGAACAGGTAAGCACCATAACCACTCCTGTAACATCCATCATGGGCAGTACTTCTGCATGTTATGTTAATTAGTCCTTGGACTAAATATCAGTTACAGCCAATACAGAGAGTGGAAAGCAGAGCACCATTCCACTTGGAATTGAGAATATGAAAGCTATACGTCCAAGTCATCTAAGATGCATGCCTTAGAAGAATCTACCCAGCATAGTGATTTCAAAGAACGGTAGTTATGCTGATCCCTAAATTCTGAATTTTCTACCCAAACTAATGTTTTTCCTTTCTCATTATTATCATGCAAGCTCACAGATGAGGTGGTACTACATAAGTCTCCGATTTGCAATTGCAAAGATCTGAAAATGGCATTTGAACTCAGATGAAAATCACTTTTTGGAATGGTACCTGAAAATGCTGCTGGACAGTATTGAAATTTGATGTCTTATCTCCCTTATTTCTCTCCTTGGAGAAAGTGCACAATGTTTTTAACAACAATGATAGATGACTAGGTATTTTTATATAACCTGTCTCCAAGAAAACAGAAGAAGTTCATATTCTTCCCTTAGCACTGTCCAAGTCCAGTTCTGGTCTTTCATTAGATGAGCATCCCATACTTCTGTATTTAAATTTTTTAAAACTAATTCATTGCTAATTAAACCCTAACTTAAAACCAAGAATCTTTAAGCAGTACTTCCATTAAGGATGCACAGTTTGCCATGCAAGTCAYAGTAGCTGGAATGATGGAAAGTATTCAAAATGCTGGAACTCACTTTTGGTCCATTGAAAGGTCACAGGATAGCAAAACTGGTACATTACTGCGACTCTATTTCAGGGCTAGGAATAACATACAGAAGGTCTTGTATTCATGGATCATATGGTGCTACATACTTCCACTGTGTGCCAACCCATATAAAGTTAACGACAGTCCAATGAGACATGTGCTGCACTAAATTTCAAAATCAGGCATTCTTTTTTTTCCATCTGAAAATTGTATTTGGCACCAGAGCAAACAGAAACTAGTATCAGTTTATCCAAAACAAGCTTCTGAGGCTGACAGACAGAGCAGCTACCAATACTGTTGGCCATAGGAMAAAAATTAAATTATTAATGATCCCACTCAGTTGAGCAGTACAGAGTTCATGGAAATTCTAGAACGAGATGATCTTAAAGCTTTAAAGAGGGGAACACAGTCTTTGACATCATGACAAACAAGAAATCCCAAGGAAGCTTAACTGCTAGGTAGAAAACCTTTTCAAGCATAAGATAGTAGTCCTAAATCACAACTGATTTCTCCATTTTATGTAACACAGTGAAGCCAAGGATGTGTTCCAGTTAGCCAGTAACCCACGTGTTTCAGTCTTGATGTTCTGTGTAAAAGCAAGTGCTATGGTGACTTGTACAATCTTCTTGAGGACACAGTTAACAGGGTGCAGATGAGAACAGAATGTGGTCTCTGCTTAACTTCCAAATGTCACCAAACRGACATATATTCAACTGTCTCTATCCCTTGGGGGCCAGTGTAAAACACTTTGGAGGTGGGAATTGGCTGTTGAGAAGTGTGGCAGCAGATGGACATATCCTGATGCCCATGTTAAGATTAATATAATTTCCATAAGTGTGGCCGTGATTATGATGGCTACGAAATATATTTTTAAAAACGGTCCCTGCACTCTAAATACATTTCTGATCTTCCTCTGAGAAGGAATTCTGTAGTTTCATTGTATGATATAGGTTTAAATATTTGCTTTTACCAGTTTTATTTGCTACTTTTCAGTTTACCTGAATGCTGATTTACTTTCATCCCTTTTTGTAATATAAGATAAAAAAAAAAAAACAAACCCATGGATTTAATTTCTTTTTCTCAAGTTTATGTTGTTAAAGTCTATTCCTAATGCACCTTGACTATAAATACATTATTTGATTAATAATATTCTGGAACAATGGCAAACAAACAAACAAACAAACAAATCACTTCTCCAGGAAAAATGAATTTTATAGGTCTGTGGAAAAAAAGTTCTAAAATAATCTTTCTCTGTGAACCCCAAAAGACATGAAGAATTTTGAGTGTCTGAATCCAAGTAATTTGCCTGGAAAGTATCTGAAAACCAAATCAAAAAGTGAGACATCATTTTGTGTGCACGGATACTATAAAGTCCTGTGATTTACCTGCACTGCCCAGAGGTAGTCCAGACGCAGTTTCAAGTCCACCTGTCTTGAGTGCAGTGCCAAAGTACAAGAAAACAGCAAAATAGCTAGTATTGGTTCATAGCCACGCATATAAAACGAGCCGCCCCTTAAAAAGAAGAAGAAAATAAATGGGTTATTCCAGATCTAATACCTAAAACTTCATATTTTTAATATCAGATCTTTTGTTTAGAACCCATGGGTACCCCCTAATCACTAACCTTTTCTGAAGAGGCTCATCTGGGCAGGGAGATGGGTGACAGTACAACTGACTAGTGCATTAGATTAATATGCAGTTTCTGGGGATTTTATAATGCTATACATTGTTGTAATGTGTGTGCATGTTTTTAATTAGGAAACATAAAAACATTTAAAAGCTTAAAAGCTTGACTGAAATCTGGATTGGTTGAGGGCTGCTGAAATATAGAAGTTTAATTTGTAACTGTGTTTTTCTATTACATCTCATAGTTAGATTACAGTGTGTTCAGCTGGGGTACATTAGCATAAAACTATAGAACAATGGGGCAACAGTTGTTAGCTCCCAAAAGCYGATCTCTTGTTTACGGATGCTATTAGATCCTACAATTGCTGGGCAGAGGATGGCTGAAATATTTTTTTATGCTAAATTGAGTCTATAACCCTAGACAGCACTGAATACTAGAGGACAACTCAGAGATAAGTAATCAGTGTGTGACTATCTATAGAAAATTATCCATTCCTTTAGTTTTACAAGATACCTACCCCACTGCTTTTCTGTAACCACTGAGTTCCAGAATAACTATGTACAAAATTGTAACAAAAAGCAGGAGAATCATTTTTGGCAAGGAAGATACTCGTAGAAATATTGCCAAGGTGAGAGTCCCCACTACACAGGAAAGGAAAGCATAGTGGGCTGTGTCACATGGAAGTTCATTCATTGTTTTATTTGTTCCACCAGGAGAAATTATAACTATTGAGCTGCTGGAATTAGTATTCCAAACCCAAGGCATGCAGCCAACCTAGAAAAGATGGGAGAGGTGAGAAGGAGAGAAAGTTAAATACAAAATAAACAGAAATGTAGTTGCTATGGAGGCTGACTGTAATTCACTTCTAATTGGAAAAATATGGCTGTGGAGATCCCACTCAGCTCAATGCTGTATTAAAATCTCCTTTTCCTGCAATGCTCCACTGAGTTTTAGGGGAGAAACATAATTTGTTAATTAGGTGCCAGTAAGGGCAAATGATTGAAGTGTGGGCTTAGTTGAATAGTTTCCCTCTTAGTGCTCAAACATAAGAGATTCTCAAGCCAGCATATTCCTGTTAAATTAAGGAACTTGAGTTAACATTTTACGTGGCCAAGCAGGTGAAAAAGGTTCTTGTACAGAGCACAGAAATAAATTTGTTTGTTGTATTATTGACTGTGCAAATCATATAAACATCAGTTACTTAAATATAGAATAAAAAATATTTAATTGAGTGAAAAAACAACCATAATATCTTTTTCTATCTCACAGCTACTTCTGCTGTCACATATGATTCAAATACAAGGACTCATCTTTAATTACCCCTGTCATTTCTGTTATCCAGGGAGTTCAATTTCCTCCTTAGACTGGAAAATAAAWTTTTTTTAGTGTATTTTTGTGGGAAATCTGGGGAAATCTAATCTTTTTCTAAAGACAATGTCATGTACATATCTCAGAGCTGTTACACAGGGAAGATAGGAATTTCTGGCAAATAGTGTAAGTCCCTAGAGCTCCAGTTTTAACTGCAGTCCAACCTTCAACTCTCACAAAGGAAAAGGATAACAGTTAGTAAAAGCAGGGAGAGTGGAATGGTAGTATGAAATTGATTTAACAGGCACTGTCACATAAGCCCTGCCCTGTACTTAAGCTTCTCTTTTGAAGTGCATTATAAGAACTTTTTATTTCATCCCAATCACTGACAATGAAATTTTATAGCATGCTGTAAAGTAATGGACAACCTGAAGGGTGACTGAACCATGTATTTTACCTGTATTTTACAGGGGGTTGTAGTAACTTAGAGAGATGAGACAATAAATAAAATGTGAGTTAAACTCATAATGGCTAACACTATGAAATGAAAGWGTGAAGTGAAAAATCCCTTTAATGTTATTTTGTTTGATATCCTTTAAAATGCTTTCATACTAAACTCATTCAAAAACATGCACATGCATGAGGGCTTCATCAATGATCTGCAATCTATCCAGGAAAAATCATCTGCTGTACAACCAGTAATGAAACCTCAATACCTACCTCTTCTGACAGATTAGAATTCTAGAGTCATTATTATTCCGGAACTAATAATTTCTACTGATCAAACATTTCTTCTTAGGTTACAAGATATTTTTGTTCAGGAAAGTATAAGGTCATATTTGTGACATATTCTAAGTTGTAACTGACGAATTACTGTCTTGTTGAAGTCAGAACTTCTGAATGCTGTCTTCTTGCACTGTTCAGAGTTGCACTAGGGGTTACCATGTCTTGTTTCTCATTTTCACCATCTCCAACTGGCAACAATGGTGCACGTGTCGTTTGGTCAAAGTAAGAGTCAGATCTTTGGAGACTGATTCACAAAGGTAATGTCAAGACTTTAACCTCAATTCCAAAGTCAAACAGAGCTTGCTGAGAAGCTAGCCTGGAGTCACTCAAAGCTCTATGCATTTTGGGCTCATGTCCACATTAAGAACTATATGTATGTCTTGTGTGCTATTAGGGCTGTGTGTTACTCACACAGCTGATGTTCAGGAATTCCCAGAAATGTCTCAACATCGGTAATTCTTGGTATCTCTCAGGACATTGGAATTCGCAGAAAAGGGATCCTCTTCCCAGTCATTTCATGGGGATAAGACTGGTATATATTCTCAGGGCAGGACAAGGGACGAATGAATACACAAAATATGAAATATTTTGCATATTGGCATCTCAGCACTAAGAATTGCTCATGTCTTAATGGTCAGAACACATTGTCAAATTCCCGCAGAGAAGCATGATTTGAAACATCTGCCTTCTCAGCATTTCCAGTCGTGTTTAGTGTGTTATTTTTGTGTGGATTCTTTCTTTTGAGTACCCTAACATATTTAATTCATTAGGAATAGCAGCCAAAATGCTGAAATTGAGTGCTAGGAATTCAACAAGACAACCAAATGACAAGTACTTAGGTGGAAATTTGAATGCTATTTGAATTCAAGTCCACTATGTTGAACACTCTTCTAATCTAAAGATTTCCAGAATGCTCAGACTGAGTACATTCACTTCATACAACAGAAGCTTTTTAGATATTAGATGTGAATGGATCATGTAAATAGCACAGTGTAAGCCCCTCTTCTTGTTACACAAAACTATCAATATTTTAAGATTTCTTTAGCTTTTCTGATCTGCCTGCACAAAAAATATCCCCCTGTTATTACACAAAAATATGTTGCGTAACATTGTCACATAGAAACAGTAATCTTGTTTTGACACCATACCTTGTCTGTCACAAAATATTAGCCACTGAAGTAGTAAGCAAGTTGAACATTTAAAAACAGTTTTCCCATAAAGCACATGACATCAGCAGTCTGCATGATGCTAAGGTTTGACATACAAATTTATATTGGTTTTGACTAGGTATCTGTGTAATTTGCTAATAGCTTTGCCATTCCTAATTCAATAACCTGTCTCAGTTCAAATTGTAGCAGAGGTTTAATCTTGAAGAAGCATGCTCTGCAAGTATGAATCATAAAATGAGTAGGAATTCATCAGGTGAGAATATGGTATATGTTTTATGGATTTGCACCAGCTTGTTCTTCAAACAGAATGCTATTTTAAGTGATAGTTGATTTAAATACTCACCACACAGCCTTGAGCCACGGAATATATTAAGATCACAATAAAAATACACAAAATTGTACGAATTTGTATTGTCAGGCACCCTGGAAAACACTAAGGAAGAAAGAAAATGTTTTATAGATAAAATATTTAAAATATTTTTAAAGTGCTGTTGTTGTTTTTTTAAGTAGCCTATAAAGAGAAGTGAATAAGGGAAATTTCACCTGTACTCTAGATTACAAAGTTGCAGTTATTGTTGTGTAAGAACTGTTGTGCAGTGTATTATTGTGTATTATTGTATTTTAATGGCAGTTGTAGTTTTGGGGACAACAAAAGTGAAACTGTTACTGCTATACATTATTTCTCACTATAATTAAAATTTAGAAATTTTAGTTGTATGTCTACTCATGATACAAACAAAATATTAGGATGGCATTTAATTTTGCTCTCATGGGGAAAATACCCAAAGCAACTTTTGCCTTGCCTTCAGCCCCAAAATGTGATCCAAGAGAACATAGTGTGATACCATAGAATTTTGGAGTGGCATATGCGTCTTCTGTTATAACAAGCATGTAAAATGCCAGGGTAGTTTTAATTATCATGATTCATAAAAACATTGAATTTGTCAGAAACAGCAGTAGAGAACAAAAAATCTGGTGAAATGCAGTCTTTTGAATGTTTTGTTTATCTCCATTTTTACCATAACTCCATTTATCACACTGTTAATTGTCAAGATCTTGGTGTTATGAGGGCTGTGTTATGAGGGCTGTGACAGAATGTGAGAGAGGAAGAGTAGGTAAATCTGTCAGGCTGTGTACAGTTCTGCAGATTGAAAGAGAAAATAAGTGCCAGATGACTGATTAAAATAGGGAAATGATTTTTTTTTTGCAATTCTACATCCATTATCCACGCCATATTAATTTAATTTTATTTATTATATAAGACAAATTTTTGTCACAAAATTTTAAATTGTGATATTCTAAGGTTTTATATTTCTCTATTTCTCCAGTGCTGGATTTAATCTTGTATAGTATTGAATCTCTAGGAGAACCTGAAACAAATACAAATTTTTTTGACTGACAAACAGATGGAACACTTCTTAAGTTTGTACTAGCTCCAGGGAAATGATGTAAAGACCAGTTACTTCCCACAAACTTCATCTGCATTTCTACCATCTAGAGAGAGGAGAACAGATAAAAAACTACTCTGCCCTAATAAAAAAAGAAAGATAACAAAATTACTCCCAAATAATTTTGTAAGTTTATAAAAAGATTCTGTTCTGTACCTGATACTCTGTTAATATACTATTTATGTTTCTGTAAAAAAACTCTTTTCTCCTGCCAAGGGCATTTTTTAAAATTAAAATTAGTGTGCGCTAATCAGCAAAGTTGATTAATTGTGTATGTGTTTTCTCCTGATATTTATCTGAAAAGACTAAATTTAGATTATTCCACTACTTTCATCAGAAAACTAGCCTGTAGATGTATTATTCTGATCTGGCAGACCTATTTCTCCCCTAAAATAACCAAATGTCCTGCATCACTACTGTTGTGAAAATATAATGCAGGAGAATTAATCATTACTAAAGGTTTTGAAAAGGCCAAGGATGGTGTGTGCAAAACCTTGTGCTTTCCTATCAAAACATCTGCTGTTTTGGCAGGAAAAAATTTGAAAACAGAGGGGAATTTAGCAGGACTTTACACCCAGATAGCAGTAGGAATTAAAAGGAGTACTAATGTGCTTTGCAGTCAGAAAGGAGTAAAACTCAGGTTAAAGCAGTTTATCTGAAGACAGTATTTAGAAGTAGGTGTTCAGGGAAGATTTAGCAAAAAAGAAAGCGTAGAATTTTACTCATGTAAAATGTCTACTTTCAGACGATTTATCTTTGGTTTTTAAGTGTTTAATACATTACTTACCAAGGAACTTTAAAGCACATAGATTTCGATCTATGAATCTGTGAAGCATATACTGGTGGCTTGAAAGGACAAACATATCACGGCCACCAAAAAGAAGAATAGTCACAAAATCTTAAATCACTTACTTGTACTCGTGTGACATGTAGATACATTATACAAGCCACTAGGAAGCATATGCAGAACACCAGGAGAACAAGAACTATGGTACTCCTAGAATCAAAACACAATAGAAGTAATGCAATTCAACTCACCAGTAGATGAGAACAAACTGCTATTTGGGGCCCTTCTGAAATACTATTTTAAATAAATGGTGGAGGATCTCCTMCTCAACCATGCTGTTATACTAATCAACACAATGGAAATTTAACAGTAAAGTCCACTGATCTCAAGACTAAGAAATTAGTAAATTCTGCGGTATATGGTCCCCCCCACTCTGACCTCAGCAAGGAGATCAAAGCACCTCAAAATTCAAATGTTTGGTATAACAGGAGATATATTTTCTAATTGTAGGCTAATGCAAAATATTCAGCATAATGACTCTTGTAAAGGGAGTATGTAACTCAATTTCTTGGCCTTGGCAGCTGTGTTAACAGTTACTAGATGCATTTTCCTTCTAATCTCTCTTTCTCAAAGATTCAGAAATCAATGGTCATTCAATTAAGACACTTATCAAGTCAAATAAAATCAGACCAGACTGCCTTCTAATGAAACACAACAACTCCTCCTTTTGAGTCTTTCTCAATGGTTAGCCAAATCTTTCACAAAGATGCTGTAATAAATTTTAAATTCCAAATCTTGCCTCTTCTGATCTATCACAATAGGCTTGYTCTTCATGAAAAGAGGGGTGCAAACCAAGAACTTTCTTTCTCCATAGAACTTCTCTTGGAAAAGCACCTTATGCCAACAAGCTGACAAAAATTAGTCCACCAGTTCTGATGCATTTGATTTCTGCTTGGGGCAGCCTGGCCCCATGCCAACCATGGAACCAGGGCTGTATGACAACAGCATAATGTGATTTTCACACCTTCTTTTCTAATGTGTGAGAACAAGCCAGGCAGTCCAGAAGCCATGTGAGCTATGGATTCAGGTAAATACATGCCCTTGACAAATACTGCGGAAAGATTGCTTACACAGGATTTCTAACAGCAGAAGTGTGCAATTCTCCTGTAGACTTTCTAACTGTTTGACTTCAAATTCATTTAACAGTTCCTATTGATACAGGAACAGGGAGAATTCTGAGGGGTAGTATGTATGCCCAGAATAGGAAGGCGACTCTGGGTGCTATCGTTGTGGATTCTGAATACAAGTATTAATTGAGGCAGGCTCCCATGCCTCTAAAGAATTCATTTGTATTCAGGATAGTAGCATGCTAGAAAAGAATACAGGAGACATGTCTTGAACATCTTATAAGGCAGCAATAGCCACATACTGACACTAGTGCTGAGCGGAACCCTGACAGGCATTTGGGTTGGCATCTAAACAGAGCTCCATTTAAAAAAAATAATCAAAAAATGAACATAGAATAAGACATTAGAAGGGTTCACAGTCAAGGCTTTTAGTGGCTACATTGCATGTGTTCCTCCATAAYTGGAGTGCTTAGGGTGACAGGAACATAGCCTTACTTTCATCAACTCCATCTGGGGATGTAAAATGAGTCTTCAGTTAAGAAGGTTTTGCTCAAATGGTGATAGAAATTGTGAGAATGGCAAGCCCATTGATTACTGCATATTTAGGCAGCAACTGACATTCATATGACATTTTCTTGCCTAGAGTTTGAACCTCCTCCTTGATATATTGTGGTATCTCACTTATCCCATTAGAAAAACATATTACAAGTCTTGTCTTGGCTTTCGCATTCTCTGGCCATATCTATATGCATACTTCGGCAATCTATGGAGCAATGTAAAGCTCCAAATTCTGGAAAGAGGGGAAATTTTCCTATACTTCCCAAGTTTTCATTTATCTCATGTTTGTATCTGTGCCACAGTGAGAGAAGGGCCCAAGAAGAACAATAACTTGGCTGTATGAAGCCACCACCCAAACACAAGAAGAAAGAACTTAGGAGCCTTCAGTGGGTGTCTTTTTTAACTAACCCAGAACTTCTTCATGACCTTCAGTGGTGATATTCTGCTGGAGCTTGAGTGTCTGTCAGATCAGGACTTAAACTGAATCTCTGTCCAGCTGTTTTTAAGTGAAAGTAGCTTTTGAAAAGGTTATTATATGATTCATAAAAATTAATTTGAGTTTCAACTACACTAATACTCTGTTTCTCCTTGTTCAAAACTTCCATGTACTGCAGCTGTAGCTTACTGCAGAAGAGGGTGAAAGGCTTCTTAATAATGCTCCAATTAGTCAGCAGAGTCATTAGCCTGGAAATGTTAACGTAAATGATGAGTCTTGTCAGTGACTTTGAGTTCTTAAGATGAAAGGTACTATATTAGAAATTAATATTTGTATTTTATTAAAGTGAAAAAAGTGTTTTTCAATCTTTCAACCAGAAATAATAGAATATAAAAGTATTATTCTGACTGGGGATTTCTTAATAGAAAAGACCATAATTTAAATGACATTTTCAAAAGCATTATGCTGTGGCCAGTTGTATTCCCACTGAAATCCTAATAATTAGTAAAAGTGAATAAAGTTTATTTTTAATATTTTGATATTCTAATCTGAAAAGAGTTCAATACTGGTAATTTTTATACCTTACACACAATTCTATCTACTTATTATAAACTCTGGATTTGAAAGTGGTCTAATTACTTTTTATTTAGCAAACATTCAGATAGAACTTACAAAATCTGAAGTAATCATTATGTAACCACTCAACAATAGGCATAGGACACTTTGCAAATACATCATTCGGTTATGTTTGCTTTAGTCCAGTCAAGGTGGGATTGCAAGTTATGTGTGCTAGCCAAACTATGTACTAGGCAGTTTATGCAGGAATACTGTTGATACCAAAAACCTCAGTGAAGGTTATAAATGCAGACCTCAATACAGATGGATGGATACTTTCAGTACTTAGTTCCCATTAAATTCTGTATGGCTTTATCTATGTTGCTATCAATACCTGAAGTACTTAATCCAAAGTACCACAAACATGTTTAGAAAAGCTGCAGTAACACCTTTTTTTTTTGTAATGCAGAAATACTTTAAGTAAGTCAAAAATAACCACTGAAATGCGATTTTTTCTAAGCGCGTCATTCTACAAAAGAAAAAAATAAGATTAAAAAGTGTCTCCTTTGGACAAATGAAAGAGATAATTAGACTGAGGGTATAATCTCCTTTGTGAGAAGATACCAACCTACGTGCCCATTCCTGTTCCAAAGACTTTAATTTTTGACCTGACAGGWTGTCTGAGGATGTTCCACTTTGAGTAAAGATGGCAAAAGACAGAAACTTACTGTGGTATTATTAGAAGGTAGACAAGGCCAAATAAGGCAGCTAGAATTAGTGAGAGAACTACAGCACTGGTGAAGTACTCATCCTGAAGCTGGTAGTACTGTTAAAGAAAGGAAGAAATTAAGACAGTAAATATTTTATATATACCCAGAAACTCATACTTGTCCATTCTCTGTAAGAAAGAACTACGTCCTAAAATAAAACAAGTCCCTACCTGGTTTACAATCATAATTTCCATGAAAAAAACAGATAAGGCAAGTCTACACAGCATTTTCCTTGACAGACTTCAGTTTCACCCTTAACTAGTCAAAATTGGGTTAGGCTCAGATATAAGGTTATCTTTTCAGGAAAGTGTTCAGCCACTTTGAACCAGAAGGGGATGGCACTTCAATCTCCTTTCTCATCATAAGAAAAGGCCAAACACCCCTTGGTTCTGCCTTCAAGAAACCCCTTAACCTCAGCTGCTCAGGACAGGACACTAATGAGTGGACATGTAGGCAGCTAGGCTCAGTTTCGAGCAGCTACTGTCCCTGATTCCACTAAGCTACCATATTAACAAGATGATTTTGAGGTGTGAAAACACATAAGTGTTTTCTCAGAAAGATCCAAAGTTCAATCTTATTTAAACTAGGAGATTTTCTATCTTGAAAAGAAAATATTACARTCAAATAATTAATTACTTTGGAAACTTGAAATCATAATTTATACTCAAAATCTTAGAAACTTTTGGTCCTTTATGGCACACAGCCTTTTAACTGAAAGAGTAGCGACATGAAATCTTAGACTGTAAAGAGATTTACAGTGGAAAAATAAATGCTACTGCCAAATTAATTCAAAACCATAACACTTTTGCTTTTTCAAACACATGAACTAAAGGCTATAAATACAAACAATTTGTATTCGTTAAAAAAAAAAACCACAAAACAAAACAAAAAAAAAAAACCCTGACCCTACAAGATAGGAATAATTGTTAGTTCATATGCATGCTTTTAAGCCTGGAGTAAATCCCCTGCTTTCAGAAGAGTCATGCTGGTATAAGATTATAATATTGTCCAGAGATTTAATTTTTTTTTAATCCATTTTCTAGACTTTCTGGATCAATGCTTCTCAGGCTACCTATGCATCTTCTTGTTATTAATACTTCTCCAGAGCAGATGAGTGAGYAGGCAGACATATCCCAATGAAACAGCATTAAACAGGTGACTCAGGCAGTTTGGAGAAGCAAAAGAAAAACCAAAACACAGAATATATAGCATGGAGTAGGATCTTGATAAGTAGGACAATACCAATCTTTCTTTTTATCCTCTTCAAGTGTTTCCTCTTAACTGAGAGACAGTCCACTGGAGTATTTAAAGATATTGAGTGGAACTTAAACGTTGCATTAAACACATACAACCCCCGATATTAGTTGGCTCATGGTCAGTGAAATTAGTAAAAATAATTTTAAACCCCCTTACTTTATTTTCACGCTCAATTTGCTTATACTTCAGGGTAATGAAGTTCAAGTCAGCCATCTCGGACTCAGTTTGCCGGGCCTCTATCAAGCGACTGATATATCTGTTTACTCGGGTTCCTGGAGTGTTGTATACAACATTGGTAGAAAAAGAGGAACGATTCCTGAGTTTTTCAGAGGCTGTCCTTAATGCTCTCCTCTGTAGTACAGATGAAAGAAGCACAGATTTTATTAGCTTTGAAATTTTTCATTGCTGTTCATATTGCTTCAAGCTCACAGAGAGGCTGTGGAATTCATTAAACAGAGCAACTAGAAAAGACAGAGTTCTTAACTCAGTGTGAATGTCACATTTTTAAAGCTCCTCAGCTGAAATCATTATAWCATTCAAATCAATCCCCACTTCATTCCAGGATTTTAATCCGAAAATTCTTTCCACATATGGCCCTGACACTCCTCTGCCACTGAGGAAATAATCAGTTTGCTCCCAATCAGGGTGACTTCACCTTGCATGACTGTTTTGTTTTAGTTTTTTTTCTTGACAGAAGACATGGAGCTCTGAACATCTTGTAGACAAGATAACCTGGTTCTTCATGATACAGAAAAAGCTCTACGGTCTAGATAACAATACATATTTCAAAAATATAGTTTACCTTAAAGTCTTGCACAGTGACCACATGTGACTACAGAGGGTCTGAAATTTCAAGTGTTGTTATCTTCAACTCAATTCAGCTGGCTCTCTTGTTTGCACCTCTTGAGTGTGCCTCAAGTGCACTTGCAGATCCAGGTGAAGCCATCCAATAAACTACCAGAGCTAACATGTGCCTTACTGGCTCCTCCATGGCTGAGATAGCACACTGATGATCACAGTCTTTTCCAATGGAAAAGATTTATCACAGAGCACATCTGAAAAGGATTTTGGAACAAGCCATCTCCCTTTTCACAGAATGCACTCATAAGACAGTGAGCAGCATCTCAGCCTGGTGGCCACCTTCCCTTGAAAGCACTTTAATCAAAACCATTATGGCTAGATCTGTACTACTGTGACTAGACAGGGGCCAAGCCTTACTTCCCAGAAGAGTTTTGACAACCAAGCTCAGGCAATTTCTACTATTTCTGTAAAGTTAAAGGAATATTTTTTACCTAATATCTGCAGAGTTCAAGATAACTGTAAACATGATGAAATAACAAGTCTACTCAGGATGTAATAAGTAGACTCTTAGAAAGATATTAAAGAAGAAAACAAAATTTCTCTCTTCAGAACACTCAGTCCTCAATAGCCCACTCTAGAGGCCATACAACATATCCTTTTAATCCAGATGGTAAAAAAAGATGGTGATCACTAAATAATCTTGCAGGAATGGCAGTTTCCTTTCTTATTTTACAAGAGATTCTTAGAAGTACCTCATCAGTGAACAAATTGTGAACTACAGCAGTTCATTACCTTGCATAGCTCATATGTATATTATATCTGAATACTCATGAATAGTGGGAAGGGCTATCAGCTGACTAATACCTTAGTTTTCTGTTTGTAAAAAAAAATGAGCCTTAGCAAAGATAAAGTAACTTTCAAAGTCTTGCTTTGCTGGCTTTACGTGTAGAGAGGAGGTTACAGCAGCAGTAAACACTTACAAGGTCACATTTTTTTTCAAACTGTTAGATCCCTTTACCTGGCAAATCCTGTGGTGTAAGAGTGAATTGTTTCAACATGAAAACTAATCTTGGGGACATATATGGATTAGACATCTTAAACTGCCAGCGAAACAACTATTTTCAGTGTTTCTAAATAGAGATGAATTTGCTGTCATGAAGAAGACATTTGTACAACTAATTTTTAGGGAAACTGAGTGCTTTTGGAATACTGTGAGACATACAAATTTTGCTCTCGATAAAGTATAATTAGTCAACATATATATTGCCTATGCTGCAGCAGAACTATATCTTCAGGGATTTTTTACAATTCAAAWTAAAGTCTACAGTATACCAACAGGGGTGAGGAAAATAGCATTTAAATAAATCTTTCTTCACTTTAAAACCTGAAATGAGGGTAGATGAATAAGAGTCTTATTCTGATATATGGAAAAAATGGTATTATCTATTCTGCCACTTTGAAACAGGGTTTAAGCTTCTATTCTTAATCAGAATAGCTGTTTCTTACCTATATCAATTTCCTCTAGGTCTCTTATTTGTATCTTTATGATTATTTCTCACAGTTGACTTATATCATGTCTTATATGCCATCAAAATCCAGTAGTTATACTTCTCATAAATGTACTGCCTTCAAGGCCTTTAAAGATGCCACCTGTTCTACATTATTTACATGATTTGAGGACTGAAGTGACACTGTGTATTTGTATTAATATAATATAAATCCATGATGTGTTCATAAAAGTTACAAAAGCTCAGAACAATAGATAGCATTGTGGAACTTCCCTGCCAACATCCTGGTATGAAAAAATTTCATCATTCATTATTTCATCATTTCATTAGTAATCCCCCTAACATGGGGATTTCCTGTGTATATTTATATGTACATATACATAAGACACAATGTAAAATATTACATATGCTTCAAAGAATGTGTGGGTTACTTCTTCTAAAACTCAAAGATAGCACTAGCTCACAATTTGAAGGCTTTCTACATGGCCAATTTCAAAATCAAAAATCTGGAGTTTCTGAGTGTCTTCATTGAAAAGCTGTTTTAAAGGAATTTATTCACTTTTCTCCCTTTTTTTCCTGCAGAGGAAACACAAGCTCATGTAAAATGCAAAATATGAAAATTCAAATGCTTTCTGAAAGTGAGATTTATAGTGAATCTTCAAAAGATGAAAAAAAAGAGAGAAAAGTTGAAGCAATCAGTCAAGCTGAATTACTGATTCCAATGCTCATGTGCCACCACTCACTGGTGAAGTGACCTGTGTAATATTGCCACCTGCTGTCAAAGAAAATGGAACAAGCAACTCTCAAAGCTTTTGTCCATAAATTTCTGASTGCATTCATAAACAGGAAATAAGCAAACCAGGCTGCTAGTATGTAAAGAAATCTTGATTTACAGCATTACCAGGCATCCAAGAAAGCTGAATTCATATTTGTATTAAGGATTTCTATGTTTAGGATTTGTATTAAGGACTAAGAGGGATTTTGGCAAATCAGTTGCCTTTCTTATTTCAGAAAACCATCTAGAGACACAAAATTATTCTGTTGGTTTGCATTTGCCACCATCAACTTCAGACATGGATGGGCAGAAGAATACATGTTTAAAAGGATAGAAACAGCCTCAGAAATTCTATTTCCTGTGAAAGAAGCCCTTAATAGAAGTCATACAGGACACCTATGCTGGCTATTTCAAGAGCAGYTCCAAATTTGAGGCCTTTTTATAATTAATTTTTGTCATTACTGTGAGAATTAGCTTGTTCTAGCTCCAGGAGGGACACTATAAACTTCTTTATCACTTGGTAACATCACGCCATATATTCTCAAAGATGGTCTGCTTGATGCAGTCCTGGAACTGATGCCCAAAAAGTGCACTCTGCTCACATGGATTACCTTATCATCATCCTCACATGTCATGACATTGGAGAAAGGGATCTCGGCTTTGAACATCTTGCGACAGTGCATGAGCTGCACAAGCAGATAGCAGACTGTCTTGAACTTCATTCTTTTGGCAGGCTTAATATCTGAGAGAATCAGTCCAGGAAATATCTGTTGGTCAGAAAAATAATATTTATAACCATGTCATTGCATTCTCATGCAGACACACAAACTTGCAGGCATTTGCACACCCTTGTGGTCAGAACAAAGCAATATTTTAGTCAAGAAACAATGCTTTTTGATAAACATCCAACATTTGCAAACAATTGCTTCATCCTTCTTCAATATCAGATGCAAAGAATCTATTGAACAGACTTCATGTAAACTCATCCTTAAAATTTTGGGAACCGTTTTTCTACTTAGAAATGTGAACTATAAAAAAGTGCATAAAAGAAAAATTCATAAAAGAGACAATATTTGTATTTCTTTAACATTCAAATGAATTTTGGGAAAATTCAGGAAAAATAAGGACAAAATTGCRTTTTTATCAATTTATATTAAAAATAAAATTTCAGTCTTTTTGTTCTTTCCTTATTTTGTTACTTCAGACATTGGCAAGTTCATTAACATCTGAAGAGGATAACTTTTGCTTTAAAGACAGACATATATGTGCCTTAAACGGAGGCTGTGAGGCCTCCATGAGGTTACATCATGACTCTTATTTCTTCAAAGCAAGAAGTGTTATACCACAGAGAAATACTCTCAAAGAATTAAGTATAATCTATTCCTTCTACCACGGAGCTGCTAGTTCAGCAAGGACAGATATATCCTTGATTAACTCTTAATCATGTATTTAACTCTTGCTGACTTCAGCAAAGCCCTAGCACATGTTCAGAGCCTTTCTCAGATCAGGATATTATATCCTCAATATTTACACGAAACTTATACATGCTTCTGGCACGTGAAATGTGTAAGCCACTGTTAACGAGAAACATGGCAGGACCCCATGCCTCTACAATATGGGAATTCAAGCTTGTAAAATTAGTATCTTCTGGAACAGCAAAATAA
Source organism: Malurus melanocephalus (assembly GCF_030028575.1). Classification (NCBI taxonomy): domain Eukaryota; kingdom Metazoa; phylum Chordata; class Aves; order Passeriformes; family Maluridae; genus Malurus; species Malurus melanocephalus. Next base: position 1,666,320 of record NW_026623311.1, read on the forward strand.
AGAAGCACACAGGATATGGTCCCTAGTTTTTGCTCAGTAAAAAAGACAGAGCGAATCACTCTCCAACAACTTCATTAAAGTGCTCTAAAAATCCACAAGTAACAATGAGAATTATCTGTGCATTATTCACAATACTATGATTTACTAGAGCTAATGTTTACATCATTACTTCAATGATTAAAGAATGAAGAAACTGAAAGCATTTGTTTCATGCATGCTTTTTTGGATACTTAAATTTAGATGGACAGGGCAAATGACACTGATTGTAATCAGAATTGCATCTCAGATATTGGTTTGTTGTAATGTTTAACACATACAACCATGTACTTGCATATTCTGGAGAATCAAGGTTATACATTATTGAATTTTCAATACCCTGTTTAGTCAGTTACTGTGCTATAAAACACAATAATGATCAAATGTGGCACTTATTTTCTTTTTCTTAGCAGACAGCCATGTTCTCAACATGTGACAGACTTCAAATGTGCCTAGGGGCTTTATTATGCACTGGAGGACCGACTGATGCCAACTAGCATCATTGCACTGCACTACACAGCAAGGTCAGCAGCCGAAATCTAAAAGGACATTAGTGTATCTAGCATGTAATCATTTGTGTAGGTGATAGCTTAACAAAAGTCAGCGTGAAGATATATRATCCCTTTCTTTCAAGGGGTTTCTGGCAGCAGACTTAGCACAGAACTGCATGGAAGATATTGTACAAGGATATTCACATACTAATCATCCTTTAGATATTCCTAAGGACACCAAGTATGTAGTTGTTAGGCTTGAGTGTGACAGATATGATCAGCTTTTGAACTACAATTCCCAACAGCTAAACCATACCTTTTTTGAGAAGTATTACACTTACATATCTTCCTAATGTAGCCATAATTCCTCTAGAAGTTCTATGTATTTTACAAAATCTCTCTATCAACCTTTTGATACAACAAAAATGAGCAACTTTCTCAAAACTCCCTCCAATTTTGCATTTTGTTTTATTTTCAGAAATTTACTGCATCTCAAGAGATCATTAGCTCTTTCTTTGCTTAAACCTTTCACAGTGGACATTGCATTAATCAGRTCAACAATTTTAGTCTTAGGTCATCCTTAGATTAGCTTGGAAAGATGATTGTAAATAAATTCAGAGACCCACAAAAACTTCCTAACAGCCTTCATTGTGGAAATGCAACACTATAGATGCAAGAGTGGCAAAGAATACAGAGAGCATCTTAAAAGCAAAAGATCCAGGAAGGCATGACTGTGAAAGGTGACCACATGGGCATGACTATATCTTCCTGCAAGGATTTGAAGTCCTATGAAAAGAGAAGAATTTAGACTTTCCTCCATGCAAACTTCTTATAATAGATGTGTTTTGAGACCAACCTGCAACTTGAAAACTTGGAATGGATACCGCCTCAGAGAGTGTGGCCCTGCCATCAACATGACTTTTCTCCAACCACATTTTCTTTCCATTTCCTGAGTTTATCTTCAAATCAGTATGGAGAACATTTTTAACTTTTAGAACCGTGTTTTTCTTGGTTTAGAAATCTTACAGGTGGATCATGTATCAACAATATACACCCTTTATGTGTTGGAAATATATTGATATTKTCCAACTATTTTGGAGTTAAATAGAAATTTCAGCTCAGGTCACTGGAAGAAATGGAGTTGTGTGAGATCCCCAGTAAAAGAAAAAGCAAAGGTTCACCAAATTTTAGCAAAGGTTCACCAAAACAATTCGTCAAGCATATGACACACAAGAAGAACCTGAGGGAATTCAGCTCATTTAGCTGGAAGAAGAGATGATTAAGGAGGGATCTACTTGCTGTCTTCAACTACTTACACAGTAGCTGTGGAGGAGACAGAGCCAGACTGATCCTGAATATTACTTAGAAGCACAAGAGGCAATGAATGTAAGGCTATACCAAGGCAAATTCCTATTTGATACAAAAAGATTAGCTGTGAGAATGTTCAAGCAATGGAGCTGGATGCCCTGAAAGGCTGCCAGTCAGAGAAACACTCAGCACTTACCCAAARGTGGATCTAACTGCAAATCCAGCCCTGCTTTGAGCAAAGAGGTCGACCACATGACCTCTAAAGGCCCCATCTAAATTCTGTTACTGTGCAGTGATATGAGTATTTGTGAACACACCTAGCTGCTGTTCTTCATGGCTGGCTAAGAACACAACCATTCAAAGGACACTGCATACACACCAGCTGGCCACAGTGATAGTTCTCAGCAGATCTTTATTTATAATTTTATTTATAATTTTGGTTGTTTGGTTGGTTTGTTTTGTTTTTTTTTTTAGTCTAGTGGTTTCAGCACATATAGATTCTGCACTGGGAGTAAGGATTTTCCATTCTACTACTATATATACACAGTATCAAAAATACAAAGGAATTTTCCCTCATTTTCATCTCACAAACCATAATCCTTTTTTATTCTTGCTTTTACAGCAGAACAATCTCAACACAGTGAACATCTCAGTGAAATATTTAAGTAATCTCACCTTCTGCTCTAAGTCTCTGATAAAGTCAAGAAATGCAGTGCAGCCTGTTAAAACAGCCTTAAAAACCCCCTCCACATGAAAAACACAACTTCACACTGTTTTTTATCTGATCTTGCTCCAGGCCAGCATTACAGGAAAGCTGGACTGCAGCATTCCCATTCCAGCTCATTTTGTCAATACATTTTACTTTCTCACATCTTTTTGGCCCTTGGTGTCACCCCTAATGTTCATTGTTCATTTAGTTCATAATTTTAGGAAAGGTTGTTTATTTGCTGCAACACAGCCAACAAATAATATTAAGAGCTGAGATTTCTAACAGCGCACTCTGAAAGACAGCCAGGGCTATCTACAGCTTTGTGAATGCAAAAAATAAACAAGCACTGATTCAAATCCTGGGGAAATACCCCAGTGTTTGAATGCTAAGTATTTAACTGATGCTCATCTGAGATTCTCAGAAATATCAGCAGACTGTTTTTTCCCAAACAATATTCAACCTCAGTACATAAAATGGCAAGGGAAAGAAGATACTAATGTCACTCAAAACACATTTACAGAAACCATACATTCTGTAGCACTGTGTCTGTGTTTTCCATTTTCAGGTAAGCAGGACCATGTCTCTTGGTAGTAGTGTTTGTTCCATGACTATCTTCAAGACATTTTGTTCTAAGAGAGATGAGCAAATTTTATTTTCTTTTTTTYTYCCCCTTCTTCCTMTCGCTAAAATCATCAGATCTTTGTTTTTTCATCCTTTTGCCCTTGTGATACATTTTACTTATCACAGCTCTGCTATCCAAAAGGAAAGCATATTAGAGATTTTTACCAGAAAATAATGCACAGTCTTCTGTAAGACAAAATTTTAACATTCAGAATAGTATGACCACTTTCTTGACACAGATGTAGAAAATGGTTTTAGCAGCTGTAAGGCTAAACGAATCTCTAGGAGATCAATAACAGAGAAAAATCTTATACCAGTGCCCTATGTCTTTCCCTTCTACAGATTCCACATTTATGGAGAAATAAAGAGACAGAACAATTCTAGCCGATTCTATCATCACTGCCAGCCCAAACAGCAGGCTTTCACATTGATGGTGATGCACTAGCAGCTTCATAGCCACTGCAGGAGGCTAAGATACATAGCAGCACACTTTGCAACACAATTATCACTCTTCTGTCTCTGTTTGCTGGGTGGTAACATAAGCAATTTGTTTCCAGTGTTTGGGTTTGTATATTCCAACAACTTGGGCAACGCAACGTTTCAGGCACAGAACAGTCCCTGTCCAGACACAAGCTCAGGCTTCCATTAAAAGGCTGCATGTCTATCTGTTAAATCAGGCCTGCTAAGGTATATCTAGCATGCTAAAATCTGAAACACCCAAGTTATGTGTTTAGATTTCTAGTTAAATTCCTTGGAAGTTGCTGTCAGTCATTATGAGCAAAGACCACCYCTGGAATGGCAGCAGTGGTAGCTGCAGGCAGTCATCAATTTGGAAGAAGAAATCATCAGTGTGTGCCTAGATATGGACTCAGATGCCTGACTTGTGGCATTTCAAATTAGAAAAATTTTGTCAAATACATTTTTTCTTGCTATGTGCTAGTAAAGGAGAGAATTTTTATGAGTAGTGCGTAAAGTTTTTACATGCCTTGCATTAACTATGAAGCTCTCTTCTTCTGCCACTGCTTACAGTTTCAGAGTCAGAGCGCCAGAACTCCATAAGGGCTGGTAAGCATTTAGTCACTTAAGTAAAAATATCATTAGAATTAATTTGTCCAGAAAATTCACAACTTACAACATGAAAATTTTCTTGAGACAAAGTAAATGGAATATTTTTAGAAGAAACAGATGCCAAAAACTTCCTAGGGATCTGTTAAGGACTCAGGTGGATTTATTGGGCCATAAGTGTTCATTGGAAAACAAATTTTAAGTGATTGGAAAAAGAAGACAAGATAAGAACAGCATTCTCCCAGACCTAACCAGAATGATTAAATCAAATGAACTTTGAAGAGAAAGAAATTTCCCACAAATACAGATGGGACTTTATTCTGAATGGAAATAATAAATTAAAAGGAATTAAGTGCAGCAATTTTAGACCTATTGTATCACTCAATTACTTCTTTCCTTCTGTAGCCTTCTTTTTCTTCTTTTAATCAGGTCAGATGAAATCAAACAAATTTCTATAAAAACTAGTAATACATAGATAATAGACATCAAATTGTTTCAATTTTAAAAGCTCAACTAGAGCATTATTAAGACATTATAGAATGCATCTCAAAAGCCGTTCTACTTGTGAAATATGCTAGTTGCTAACAGTGAATTACCAATAAAGGCAAAAAACAGGCATAAGTAGTTACTAAGTATTTCACCTATACAAGGCAAAAAAGTCATCATGAATTTATGTTGTTTTCTCTGTCGTATATTGCATAATGTTCTTTCCATACTGGGGGAAAAAAATCGAATAAGCCACAGGAAAGACATAAGCAGGCAAAACCTCTTGGCTGGCAGTGGAAAGATAGAGAGTCTAGCAATTTATTGTAACATAGATGCTTTCATGCAGCAAAGCTGTGTCCATTGTCAGTAATGGACAATGTACTCCAAGAAAAAAACACTGCGTTTTCAACAAGAGCGACGAAAAATTCGTTTTTTCTATTACTCCATGGTGAGTAATAAAATCAGAACGTTTAAAATCTCATCTGTTTATGCTAGATGGAACAACAAAATATTAAAGTCATGTGACAGCCTTTGCCACTTCTATTGCATCCATGGCATACAAATTAGAACAAGTACAGATAAGGTGATTTGGCATTGGAATGAGTTGCTCAGAGAGATGGTAGAGTCACTATCCCTGGAGGTGTTTTAGAAAAGACTGGATGTGGTACTCAGTGCCATGGTCTAGTTGACATGATGGTGCTTGGTCACAGGTCAGACTTGATTTCAGAGGTCTTTTCCAACCTAGTTAATTCTGTGTGATTCTGTCTGAATCCCAAGTTGCTGAATATCTGCCTATTTGATCATAAGTCAGAGAAATTGTGATCAACCTTTTAAGCTGTAAGTCCATCTGCAGTTGACAATAAATTATGTCACAGGTGTRTACTGTAGATAATTGCTCTAGATAATCCTGAAATTTCAAGAGTTTTTACAATTTAAATAACTTTTTGAAAGGATGCTCCTAAGCTGCATTTGCTTATTAAGAGTCTTCAATCTTTCAACTGATTTTTCCTGACATTTGTAAGACTGTCAGTAATTCTTTTCTCAAGTATTGCTTTAACGTCTCTTTTCAAATAGAGCACTGTTATTTTTGTTTGGCTATGGTTAGTTTTTGAGGTGAAAAATAAAACTGAAGTTTTAGCCATCTGCATTGGAATGTTTAGGACATGATTCAATACCATACAGGACACAGAGCAGCATACCTCTAACCAGCATCCACTTCCCTCTAGCTGGATAACTAAATAAGGATTCAGAAAAAAAAAAAAAAAAAAAAAAAAAAAAAAAAAAAAAAAAAAAAAAAAAAAAGGTATTTGATTTTCAGAATGGTCACAGAATTGCTCAGAGATTTCAGGTAAGAGAGCAGGGCTATCCAAGCTACAGAAAGGATTTTCTGAGACTGCTTGGCATGGCTTTGTATGTACATGGTAAGGTAGGAAAGAGAAACKTCAGCCTCTTCAGAAAAACAGCTGGTTTCCAAAGGGCAAAGAGATATGGTACTCACTTTCATGGATTTTTCATGACTGACCATCATTGTGTGCTATTCAAACAGTAGATGCAGATAGCATGTGATTTACACTACCACAAATAAAATATAACTTACTTATTTGAATACTCCATTGGTGAGTAGCTCACCAGCACATTAGAAGAAATTTTGCAGATGGTGATTAGCAACTTATTGGAAGCTAATTATTGATCATATTTGAGGTAGGTTGTAAAATCAAGAGACACTTATGAATATACCGGAATAATTCGTAAGTTGTATCTTAAGTGCTTCCCTATGGTTTTTGCAATTTTTATAGCCTGGACGCAGATCTATTGCTGTTAGTGGTACGCAGGATGATAGCACTATTTGTCTTTTTCTTGGCTCTGGAGCTGGTGAAGTCACACACTGAAGCAGTTTCCCTTAAGCTGGCAATGGGTAACAGTGACGGCAGGTGCCCTTCTGTAAAGGCAAAAACTAACACATTCTGAGAAATCTTTCCCTTCACGAAAACTTGATCACTTCTGATCACTGTTTGGCTGTCTGTAGAAGTATCTTTAGGAATTTTGATTAATTGGCTGTGCTGGGCTTTCTTTTTTCAGCTGGTGAAATGAGTGTTTTCAAAACTAGAGAGGTGCCACCAGAGAGTTAATTGCTGCCACAAATACAAAGAAGTGAGGACAGGTAAAAAAACACTGTAGATATCACTGAGGTCGTGCCCAAACCTTAGAGGTATTTTATTGCAGAACGTTCACACTTTCTAGAGCAACAAAAGAAATTAAGCAGGCACTCCAGCTAAGCCTACTACCTCTGCTGTGCTTCTGGGACTTAGCTATGCCAGTAGGAAAACTGAGGCAACGATATTTTGACTACTGTCAGTGCTGACAATGAAAGAACAAAGGATTCTGATGAAAAACAGATACACACTTTAAAAAAAAAATAAATTAAAATAAATTAAATTTTAGGCAAACAGTTTGAAAGTCGTAACAGGATTAGTCGTAGCTTATGATTTAAACATTTTCGTGACTGACCTCTTGCATATTATAGCAAAACTATACAAAAGCTGCAGAAAAAACCACCAAAACTTTGAATGGGACCCTGGCTATACTGCTCACTGCCCGCTGATCAAAGATAAGATATGGAACAGCTCAGAGCTGGAGGGAAGAACACATTCACAAACGGATCACGCTTAGCACTTCGGGTGGGGATCGTCCCCCCAGGGCTATCAGCTGCCAGACCAGCACAGACCCTCACCACAGAGTGGGGAGGGGAGAAGAGAGGCRTTGGGTGTGCCTGTGACCAGAGGCAGAGAAACACCCATCCTCTGCTGTGCAAAGGAACTCAGCTGTGGCTCCCTGTATCCCGGGACAAGCTGATCCAGGACAGTCGAGGGGCTGTCATGGCACATCAAAGACCCCCCGAAGGGATCCCCAGACCCTACACCAGAGATAATGCAATAAATCCACAGTGTTCCAAGAGACAGTGTCGAACCTAGCCCCCTGCAGGGGTGACACGTGGGCATTCCCAGCTGGCCCAAAACGTTTATTAATGCACTGGAGTCTGTACTCTATGGTGTGGTGGCGTGGCGGCAGCGGCGGGGACCCTCAGCACCCATAACACCGGATGGAGGAGAGCAACGAGACGTCGTTGGGACCCCCGGAAGGCTGATATATTTCCATCTAACCCCTGTCACCTTCACCCTGTCCCCCTACCTACCCCTGCCCCACGCACACTTTCTTTCTTTCTTTCTTTCTTTCTTTCTTTCTTTCTTTCTTTCTTTCTTTCTTTCTTTCTTTCTTTCTTTCTTTCTTTCTTTCTTTCTTTCTT
>NW_026623311.1:1674989-1694235 GCF_030028575.1 Malurus melanocephalus
TCTTTCTCTCTTTCTTTCTCTCTTTCTCTCTTTCTTTCTTCTCTCCTTCTTTCCCTTTGCCTATTTTACTATCAAATGAAGTATATCAATTTTTTGGCATCRACATTTAATCTCSTTTCATTTTAATCTTGTTTTGGGAATATTTTGAACATTTTTTTCATTCGGTCACTTTTTTCACAAACACTCAGTTTCCTCTGCTTTTCTGTAATTAAATTGGACCGTAACAGTTACCAAGAAATCATTACTAGAAAAATTTATTTAGCTGGTCTAAGTAGAGTTACAAAAGGGGWTGAAAAACGTTTTAAGATTAAGAGATATGGTCTTGATTTTTTTCCCCCTGAAATAAAATCCATATAAAGTAATATTTATCATAAATCACAAAGCTTATGAGTATGAATCTTGTGAATATTTAACGAATTTCATATTACATAGAAATAGATCTGTTTTTCTAATTGGATCAAATTTGGTTTAAAAGCCTAAGGCATTAATGTATATGGTCAGACTTGTGTCTACTTACATAAAATTTTCAAATTTTCTTAGTGCAGTATTTTGGTCACATGACTATAAATATTAACATCAGTATGAGATATCAYGAAGACATAATCAAACAACTTAAGAGAATTGTGATGGCTTTTAAAACCAGTAACTTTATCAGGGTACATATCAGGGAACAGGTATTGTATTTAAAAAGCATATTTGCAWAAGTTTTTTATTTAGATGGTCAGCAAAAAAGTTTCCTTTAATTAAAAAAAATCTGCCTTTGGAAATCAGATTGTTTGAGTGTGTTTAGGAGCTGAATGTAATCCAGTCAATTATGCACAAATATTACCTAATAATAATTATAATTATAATAATTATTATTATTATTATTAATAATAATAATAGTAATAGAATCATAGAATGGTTTGGAAGGGACCTTAAAATCATCTCATTCCAAACCCCTGTCATAGGTAGGAATACCTTCCACCAGTCCACGTTGTTCAAAGTCCCATCCAACCTGGCCTTGATCACTTTCAGTGTTGGGGCATCTACAAAGTCTCTGGGCAACCTGTTCCAGTGTCTCTCCACCCTCACAATAAAGAATTTTTTTTCTAACAGTTAACCTAAACCAATTCTCTTTCAGTTTGAACCYATTTCTTCTTGTCCTATCACTACAGCTYCTGCTGAAGGGTGTCTCTGGCTTCCCTGTAGGTCCCCTTCAGATACTAGAAGGTGCTGTGAGGTCTCCACACAACTTTTTCCAAGCTGAACAGCCCCAGCTTTCTCAGCCTGTGCTCATAGGGGAGGTGCTTCAGTTCTCTTGTCACCTTTGTGGTCCTCCTTTGGACTTGCTGCAACAGCTCCTTTGTACTCCTGCTGTACTGTTGGGGGTGTCAGTACACAGTGCTCCAGGTGGGATCTTACAGAGCAGAGCAGGGGGGCAGAACCATCTCCTTCAACCTGCTGGCTGTGGTCCTTTTGAGCAGCCCAGACACGGCTAGCTTTCTGGGCTCTGAGTGCACACTGCTATGTTGAGTTTTCATCAACCATTATTCCCAAGTTCTTCTCCATAGGGCTATTCTCAGTCAGTTCTCTATCCAACCTGTAGGTGTGCCTAGGATTGCCTTGACCCAGCTGTTGCTCGCTTTATTGAGCTTCATGAGGTTCACACAGTCCCACCTCTCAAGTSTGTCCAGGTCCCTCTGGATGGCATCCCTTCCTTCCTGGATGTTGACTGCACTACACAGATTGGTGTCATCAGCAAACTTGCTGGTGGTGCAGYGTCCATGTCACTGACAAAGATGCAGAACAGTACTGGCCTCACCACCAGCCCCTGCGGGATACTACTTGTCACATGTCTCCATGTGGACAATAAACAGTTGACTGCACAGACTAATAGATAATAATAGACTAATATATTATCTTCCAAAATAAAAACTGTAACAAAACAAAATTTATTCCTTCAGTGGCCACTTAGAGGTGCTCTCACATTAAAGCAGCAAGCAGATTACATCAAAAAAATATGGTCGTTAGTGGATTCAATGGAAGATTTTAAAAAATGTGAATAATTTATAATTTGTTCATATTTCAAAAGTAATTTGGTACATAAAGGAGTCATCCTGCACTGTTATTATCATTATAGGCTAGAGTGACAATGATGAAAGATTTTCCTGTCAGACCAAACATGGAAGAATGCGGTGCATGTGTCTTCTAAACAAATACTTTTAAAACAAAAAAACAAGTCTTATTTTTATAAGACTTATTATTTTTTATAAGTCTTATTTTTGCTTCAACTTCAACATATTCTTGGTCATCTGTTGCTTATAACATTGATTTTAATTCCACTTGGCATCATACCTACTGGAGTCAGTTCATGTTAATGTCAGAGACTATATATAAAGAGTAAGAAATGCATTTCAGCTGCTGAGGTTCAAGAGGGAGGAATACAATATTAAACCAGAAGATACCTGAATTCACCAAGTGAAACTCTTGTCTGTGTTTCATGGGTAGTCTTCTATTTCTGTTTCTCTGAAGAGGTAATGAATGAATTGGAGTAGGAGGGAATATCAGGTGTTTATTTAGAAGGGAAATATGCTATTAGGTAGCTCATGGTCAGTGACCAGTATGCAGATCACAGAGACCGGGGATGGCTGTGATGGACTGTGATGAACAGCATTGATATACTGATTGACCTGTGAGCCCACTGGAGAAGCAGTCAATACCAGTAAAATTTATCAAGTGTTTGTTTCTGCCAGTTTGGCTGACACGCCATTGATGCAAGCTGGAGAGTTACTGCTAGCCAAGCTGTACAGCAGCATCTGCCRCTTCTATAGACTCATTAGTGACACCCACGGGTAAGATGCCTTTTTGTTTATGTAGCTGATGACAAACTGAGCAGTTCTTCCTCAGCAACTATGTAGTTTCTCTGCAATCTTGCAAACACAAAGAAATGTGTGCTTGCACAGCAATACAGTCATTCTTGTACATTAAACATTCATTGACTTGGCTTACTTCCATATGTGATTGTCAAGCCTCTGTTCCTCAGTCACAGGTTTATATAGCAGAATTGACACAATACAGTTTCTACATGTAAAAGTCATACTGATCCCCTTTTGTCTCTGCTTGTCTTTTTGAACCAATCTACGGAACAATTTCCTGAAATTCATCTTTTAATTTCCTCAACATGAAATAAAACCTGATATATAATAACATAGAAATGAAATTATACATAATGCTGTAGGAGWGAAAACAACAGAAAATCAAGATAAACAGTCTAGCAGCAACAAGCAACACACCTATCTTAATTAAACACTCCCTTGCATTTTCTTCCTTATTGGGATTGATTAATTTAGGAAATCCTGATTTCGTAAAAAATCCTAGTTCTGATTTGAAGAAAATGCTCTCACACTGCCAAAACAGAATTTAACCCACTGTTTTTTCACCTGTTTTCTTTCATACTATTTAAAACTGAATTTAACATATATAACATATATATGAATTTAACATATATAACATATATCATATATAACAGAAGAACAAAACATGAAATTGCATGCTTTTCATGTGGATGAGAAAACTCCATCTCTCTAATAACAAAATGCTGTAGAGGAAGTACATAAAATCACTCTTTCAGCAATCTTTCCAGAATAAAACAGGAGTTTTGAATCCCAGAATCAAATTACCCTGGTGACTTCACTCCCATCATCTCCCTAAAAACACACAGAGTCATTAAATTAAGACCAAAAAAAACTGATTGCAGGTATGAAATTCAAAATGACCTTTTTCTCTGTGGTTACATTTTTTTTCCAACACTTTTTGGTTAAAACCCTCAAACATGGAGTTTAGACAGTTTGAAAACTCACTGTGCATAAAGACATCACTTTAAAAGCTAACCAATACTTTTAGAATTGGATAATTTTCCCCTTGAAGGCAAATCCCTGAATTAAATTTATTTGGACAGAATTTCAGAAGTTAAGGGTGCAAAAATCTGTATCCCACATTCTCTGGCTGAGATAAAGGGCCATAAAGTTTCTCTTGGCCTGTTAAGCATGTTATGACAGACAATTTCAAAGATAAGTCTCATGTAGTGTAGAAAATGTTTAACAAATTGAACATGTTTAAACAACAATTATGGACTTTCATGACTCCTACTGAGGTCATCAGAACCATTTTTCAGTAGAAAAAAAAGCTGCACTCAGTAACTGGTTGAGGAGGAAAGGTGTGACTGTAATCTCACCTGTTGCAAAACCACTGTCACCACCTCATTGCATGCTGAGACTCAAAATATTACCATTTCACTGCTGGATCTTCAAGAGTTTCTAAAGAGCTTTTAGGGGAAAAAAACCCCAGTATTTTTTTCTATTTCCAGAACAACACAGAGCAGTAGTTAAATTATGAAAATGTATCACTAAATAAGCTTACCTTCCTACGATGGGATGGCACAATAAAAAATGTTTCAATATTATGCTTCTTCAAGAAGCTATTCCTTTCATGACCATATCCTGGTTCTACCTCGTAGTCCCCATTTAGGCATTCTAAGGTAGTCTTTGTAATGTGAACTTTCCTGGAGAGAAAAATTAGACATTTTGTTTAAAGCAAAGATACATCATGAGCTAGTTGCTACTGAAATTCACTCCTGTGCAGAAGTTCATAAACAGGCCAATTTCAATGCAAGACCACAGGTTTGATGGAAAAAAAAATTGTCTTGTATTTTAAGCCAAATTGAATATAGAAACATTTATATTACATGTGTTTTCTAAACTTGGGGAAAGGGAACAGAAAGATAAGTGTTGGCTATTCAAACACTTGCAGATTTGATGATTTGTAGAAAGTGAATGTGAATCTTCTATGTTGTGTGGTTTTTTAAAGTTTTTACCTCATTGGTTGCTTGGAAAAACTTCCTACTGTTTGGAACCTGTGACATCACACTCCAAATCTCTCTTGCCTACAAAGGAGAAACTTTTTTCTGTTTCACTTCACACCTCTAAGTCATATCATTCACTCATTCTGTTCAGTAGGCAGCTTTCTGATTCACTTTGTTTTGGCAACACACACATCTTTGACATTATTTCTGAGTTTTCTTATCCTGAAAAAGTCTTCACATTTTCTCTCCAAAGACCCCTCATATTTGAAATGTCTTCAGAGAAGATATCTGAAAAGATTTTACTGCTTTCCTCTAATAAACTTGTGTTCAGATTTTTTTCCACTGAAAAACTTCAAGGTAATGAACACATAAAATACACTGCCAAAAGTGTCTAAAGCAGATATATACAACAAATAGAAATTAAAGGTTACATTGTCCTTCTGTACAGCAAATCATAATCTTGTAAAAATCCAAGACAGGTCCTAGTCCAAATTTGAGCCATACACAGAACACCGAGCGCCTCTGCAAATATTCACTGTGTGTATTTAAATTGTGTCTGAGGTTGTGCAATGAGTACTGAAATTTCCAGGCCGTGCCCCATGGGTTCCCTGCTGGTTTATATGCTACCGATTTGTAAATGTCATCAATATTTGCATTCATAAAATGGTATTTTATGGTATTTCTTTTCTACAGCACATGACTAGAGCTGCAAATCTTGTAATGCATAAGGAACAGAGCATCTGTCTTGCTCACTCCAAGTATAGAGGTGTGTAAGAGTGAAAAATTCCTGGAATAGCTACAGGGTTTTACTACTGTACCATGAAATGATAAGTCTAGCCTTCTTACATTCCTAGTATTGCCTCATTCCTACTTTTTATATTCAGCAACTTCTAATAACAATTTTCTTTGAAAATGTTTTGCTTCTAATCTAATCTATTACTTACACAAATGTCAAGATCATTTGGAGAATTTCAAAGGATAAGTCACATAATACATTGATTGCTCTTGCTAAACACAATGTTTCTTATCATTGTGTTTATAATCTTAACAATGCAAATGTCTCAAAAAAGGAAATAAATTCCTCATCCATACAGTTTTCTATTTCTTTTTCTACAGTTCTTTTGCACTTACCCAGGCAGTCCTCCAGCTTCCATCACATTAGCTAAAGTCACATCATTTGACCAGACATCATATTGCCATTTTCGGAGACCCAGGACCCCACAAAGCACCCTGCCTGTATGTAATCCAACTCTCATGTTGAGATCAACCTCTGTGGCTTCTGCAACAGATCTGTAATGGACAGCATCAGAATATTAATATTTAGACAATGACTGTTCCTGATTTTCTTTTATTCTCCTCCCAAAATTAACACATATATTTATACATTACTGAATAGAAAGGGCCTTTTAAAAACCTGAAATGGTATATTCAGGCACTGTTTTCTTCCTTCACTGGTTTGAAGGCCCTAGTTGTAATTTTAAAAAAAATTCTTGGTTATATTTTATTTACTGTTGAACCAAAATTTCAGTATATCTAAATATCTTGACCATTTATGTGACAAAAGAGGAATGAAGAGGCACTAGTTGAGAAGGTCAGTGTGTAAGTAACTATTCCCAATCTACTATGTCCTAATGGGTTGAATTACCCAGTTACCAGAGTACAGGACAAAGAAAATGATGAAAGCAATAAATCAGTGTGAGAAAAGCAAATGAAGAGTGATTACTCTTACAAACACTAATATCTTTYCAAAGCTCCTGCAAGAGTGGCATTAAAACAACTTGTAACTACAGTCTTGCACCTGTAAATTAAATCTAATGTTCAGAGATTTTCACTGCCTAGGTGCTAAAATACAAATTAATCTACAAAATTGTTATTAAAAGCACTTTTTCTGGTGCCACAATAAAGACAGATTCTTCATTTCTGTGAATGAAGGGCATGCTATGATTTGCACCCTGCACTAAGTTGTGAACACTGAAAAGGTACCTTGAAACTAACAGTCTTAAGCATTACATATTATGAAATAACATTGTACATAGATCTTTTCAGCTCTTTCTGCTAGAGAAACACCAGTAATTCCACAGTTCAGTTGCAGTCCAAAAAGTGATAATGTCTCTGAATAAAGGAAACTAACTCTTCAGTGTAAGAATTTGTTTTAATTAGATTCTCTAAATCTGATTTTTCTGGTGCA
Source organism: Malurus melanocephalus (assembly GCF_030028575.1). Taxonomy (NCBI): domain Eukaryota; kingdom Metazoa; phylum Chordata; class Aves; order Passeriformes; family Maluridae; genus Malurus; species Malurus melanocephalus. The sequence goes on from NW_026623311.1 coordinate 1,682,021, forward strand.
TTTAATAGAAGACCTTAAAATGAGATGCTGGGTATAATTTTCCCTTGATCTTCATTGACCAATTTTTTTTTCCAAGTATCACCCAGTTACACTTGATTTGGCAGAGAGGGCTTTAGAAATATTTTTCAACTATTTCAGAAGTTGTGCTTGTTTAAATACAACTGACAGAAAGCCCAGCACAGATCAAGATGTGGGATATGCAGCAACGATGCCTGGCCTCAATTTAAATAAGAAACTCATTACATATGAAGTTCTGAAGAATATACCACATCAACCACCACTAATGTGAGTAACATGGAGATTTCTTTGTCCCCTTAGGGAATCTGGGCATAACACATTTTTCAGTCATATTTTATGCAACAGCACAGAAAGGCTTATGCACAGCTTTCTGAAAGATTAAATAATTCCTTATACTAGTTCTACTCACTGCAAGTCAGCTTTCTTCATTCAGTGTCTGTTCCCAGTCAAGCCTCAAATATGACTTCAAGGAGAACTAAAAGGATTCTAGTGTTACAAAGCTTTGTTGTGCACACTGTCTTTTTGACAAAGCTTTGAGGAAATGAAAGACTCTAATAACATAAGGCACTGAATGATAAGCAAGCACACTTTGTATCTTCACCTGAGCATGTGTGTTGTGTCATTAACAGATTGACTTTGCACCAGGACCATACCCTGCAAGCCAAAGCCTTACACCTTGCCTGCCTATGTTCTCCTGCATAAATAAGTACCTATGTAATAATCTTCATTAATGAACCTGCAACTGTTTGAATTTCATTGTTCACAAATGTGTGGAGATTTTTTGTTGGTTTCCTCCCTCCTCTTCCATTTAAAAAAAAGTGGATAAAACTTCAGACTAAATGTATGTGGAAAGACAGTGCAATTCAGACAGCAATTCAGACACTGATAAAGCCACTCCAGCCTTTGACATTGCTTTGCCCCAACAGCTTCACTGAGTGGGGGAAATTTAATCTCCTTTTAGAAATTTGAATAGAATAACAAAAAGTAAATTAAAAGAGACAAGCAGAGAAATACATCATGGCTGATCATATTCCTTATTAAATAAGCTGAACTGTATAATGCACCAATGAATAAGAAGCAGAATCCTAAAACACTTCATGTTTTCAACAAAAAATTTACATTAGTGAAAACTCTAAATCAATAATGCATTTCTACATCTTCCTCAGAAGCTACAATGTGTTTTGGGAATGCTTTCATCATTACTAAATTTGAGTAAGAATTTTGTTTTTTAATTTTCTTGAAGACCTGTGTGCCCTTTATGGAGATAATTTCCATGAATATACCCCAACAAAAAAAAAAACAAACAAACAAAAACAAAAAAAAAACAAAAAAAAACAAAAATGAGAAATATTAGGTAATACATAAAGAACAGGCTTCAAATATAAATTCAGAGCAGTATAATGATCATATTCCCAAAAGACATCAATATTTTTACAATAAAATATCACAAAAACATTCACTGAGATATTTTAAATTACTAATGAGAAAACACTAGCACTTTACAAACAAGCCAGGAATAGGAAAAAATGTCCCAAATAAATGATTCATTATAATTTTTCTCTCAAAGGTTCCTATGTTATACTTAAGTTTCCCAAATGTTAACACAGAAGTAGGCCCAGAAGCAAATGGAAATAAAAAAATCTTTTTTTTTTTGTAACCCAGATGTGTTCAGAATCTATGCAAGTGACTAATCAGACGACCATCTACTCTGACAGCTCAAGGATCCTACAAAATTTATAAATTTTAGTTCTGCTCTTAACTACACATATTTCATGTGCTGCTACAAGCCACAAAAGTAATTTAGATCTCTTACAGAACAGCTCCAGACCCCTGCTCCTGAGCATTGGAGGAGGGAAAGAAGAAAGCTCTGCATACCATTTCTTATAATTATTTAGGTTTTTTCTTTAGATCTAAAACTATCTGCATAAATAAATGTTTCCTGGTTAGATAGATATAGATTTGATATGATTTTTGGTTCAATTACATACATTCCCCAGAGCATTGCTCAGCTGCAGCAGAGCACTAGGGTAGAGAGTCTGGGCTGTGAAGGGCTGCTGGCTTGCTTTGACTGAGGCTCAAGCTGACTAAACTTCATCACTGGTAGCTTCCTTAAAAGGCAGCTGCTAGTTCCCTCAAAGCTTGAGGTCAATTCACTCCCACCAGTTAAAACTTTCCCAGGCTCTGAACCTATGGATGACCAAGGGAAAAGCTTCAACAGTCTAACATCAGAGAAGTTAATGCTTCTGTGTATTTCCTCTGACAAAAATCACACTGGAAAACTTGGTATTTCCATTAGACTTACACAAACTGGCTACTGTAGTTCTTCTCCCTTCCCTGGTGCTTTTGGTCAGCCAGTGATCAAACCCATTGAAAGGAGACCGTTCAAGCATCAACCTCCCCAATGCTCACTGCAACCAAGCAGTAACACAGTGTGCAGGTGCAATGTAAGACAAACTTCCCTCTATGAGGTCTTACATGATGACTGGTAGGATCATTCACATAGCATTGGTGGAGTTATCCATATGGGATAAAATCACATATGTGACACACAGAATGGCTGATAAACCCCACTGGGTTGCCCAGTTCTCAAGAAGGAAGGATTCTTGGATGGTCTTCTTCATACCTCTTCAAAGCCCATAAGCAGCCGCAACATCGAATCAGAAGGTCGAATGAGACATTCTAAAGTTACCCTTCCTCTCCTTGCCACCAAAATGTGTGTAGGTTGAAGTGAAGCAGCCAGCAGCACTTGCTGTGATCCACAGACCTGCTCCTACTGTACCCCGCTTCCTGCTACTACACAGTCAGTGGTGCAGCTGTGGTGCAATTCCCTCTGAGCCAGTACTAAAATGTACAGTAATGTACTTACATCCTAGTAAAGTATTACAGGGAGAATCATCATGAAAATGCACTGTCTATGTGACACCAGGAATCACTACAGTTTTCCATCAAAGTTTTGATAAGTTTGTAAATGTTACCAATATTTTGACYCAGTACAAAATCTAGTATTTATATACTGCTCACTCACACTTATTTCTAATTGAAACACTACAGATTATTTCTTGCTAGGCAACATTATTCAATGCATGTAAATAAATCCTTCATTTCAGCACATTCCATCTTCTAAGAGGGGTTTCTGGACTGAGCCAAAGAACTGTTTAATACAATTTATATCTATTGATGAAGTGCTTTCAAGGAAAGACAAACTATTATTAACAACGTATAAAATTGCTGGCATAACACTCGCTAAAACCAGAACTCTAGAAAGAGTTTTGGAATAGAGAGGGAGGGAAGAGCTTTGTTAGCTGGGATAACTTTTCTACATGGCAATTAGCTAACAAATATATCTGTTTAGAAGGTAAAACATTGTAGTTCATGAGACTAAAACCTTCAAATGTGGGAATCAATTTAAGCAAGCTGAAGAGTGTACTGGGCCTAACACACTGTACATAAACAAGGTGAGGACATCTGCCACACTAGAGAAATACAAGACAAATCAGAGATGCTAATGAATATGATGATTTTAATTGTATTAATGTATTATATTAAGTGACTTGAAAGTAAAACAAACACCTGGTCTGTACGCAGACACTGACACAATGATTGCAGAAATTCTTTTGGATCAGAAGCAGAATACAACACTATCTGTTTTGTCAGTTTTATAAGAATAAAATCTCCTTCTCCCATAATTATTTTGGTTCTGAACTCTTGAAGAAAACACTTTGAGGAAGATGGATGAAATTGTGAGAATTACAGTTATTTTACAATACTTTGAAAATTATGTTGTCAGATGATACATGTAGCACCATGTTGTAGGATACGTAAAAACAGTTATGTGGAATATGAAGAGAATGGAATGCATCAGTTTATACGAATACATTCAACTCAATCATATAAATGGTTGAACCTTCAATCAGCCATAGAAGTTTCTATTCCTTGATTTTCCAGAAAAAAACCCACATCTTCTTGGTACATATCTCTGAGACGGACACTTTTGGCAGACCCATCACCTGAATCACAATTAAGTGACTGATTGATTGACTGATTGGTTGATTTATCCCAGGTAATATGACAAACCTATCACTAGGGATGACAAATTCCAAGCATAAATTTACAGTGCCAAGATCTGAATTCTACGGTAACGTGAATAGACTTTAAAAGGATTACCAGCTTGCATCCAGCTCTGCATGAAAGAGGGAAATTTWAAAAAAGTGACTTTGCATCTCATGGAACTGATAAACAAAAACCTAATAATCATACCAATACCAAATAACATGCTGTATTCTGTCTTGGTTTGAAAGACAAATGTATGCCAAGGAAGGCGGGGACCTCCCTTGGAGTGGAGAATATGAACCCTCTTCCCTCCAAATTATTACAACTTTGAAATCATTGGGCTTTCAGGCAAAGATATGAGAAAAGAAATAACAGTTCTTTACTAGTATGTATAACAAGGGAAAGAAATAACAGCAACAACAGCAGCAACAACAAAGCAACCAGAAACCCAGTGACAGCGTTCTCTGGGCTGTTGCGCGCSCTCCCCTGTGGTGCAGTTATGGTCACAGCCGGCAGGGGCGCTGGTGGGTCCCAGCGGGGCAGGGCAGGGGCGCTGATTCCCCCGCGCCGGCAGAGGACGCTGTGGCGCGGGTTAAGCCGGGTCTCCCCAAGCGGTAATGGCGGGCGCGGCCGGTAGAAACGGATGGAGAAAGGGTTTCATTTACGAACTCACAGGGGGAGGCGTTCCCGGTGCCCCCTCTGGATAGCAAAAGGAGCCTCGGAGTAGCAAGCTGGGAAGGCAGGGATGAGCAAAGTCCCAGACTGATAGATAAGATATATCAAAAACTCGGCAGAGGTAGCTGGAAGCGGGGTGTTCCAGCAGGGCGCGGGGTACGAGTTACGGTGTGGCAAAGAAACCTCGGAGCAGTGTCACAGAAACAGCGGCGGCTGGGCAGTGGCCCCCCGGTACCTGAATATGGCCCCTTGGAGGGGGAGGGGGCTCGGGGATCCCGGGGTTTCCCGTGAGGCACGCCAGCAGGTGTTGGAGGGTTCTTTGGTGAGGTCGGGTGTTCATGTCCCAATGCAGCGGCTGTTCATAGCAGCAAAGGCCCACCCCAGCAGGACGCTGCGCTCCGACGGCAGCAGTGAATTCCTCCCCCCAAGCAGCAGCTCCACTATCCTCCTCCAAAGCCGAGAGAGCAAAAGGACTAGCATCTGCCCCGACCCCCCACCCCCGCCCCTTTTCCCAGCCCAATTCTCTTGCTATCTCTGCTCTTCTCAGAGAAACCCTCAGGTAAGAGAAGTGCAGCCAAGTGCCTGCCTCCCCTGAGGGTGGCAACTTCTTTTGTCTTTCTTGAGTACCCAGTCGTTATTGTTCCTTAGTAACAAAATGGGGGAAAATTCCCTAAGAGAAAGAAAGACAAAAGGAAAAGCTCTAACTTCCAACACATTCTAACTTCACTGTCAGAAGCTTCTGACTTCTCCTTTTTCATTTACTAAACATATTTTAAAACAAATTAAGCTGGGAAATCTATCTTCTAACTTTGGTTTCTGTGAAGGAGAGAGACTAATTGTGTTTTTGCACAAAGGATGCAGAATAGGTCCCTAGCTATCCAACAACCTCGAATAACTCTGACACTGTCTTACAGCCTTACTGTTATCCATGTTGTCCTCTYACCATGCTCTGACCACTGACTACACAAAAGATAAAAAAATCATTAATTTTTAAAAAGATAAAATTCTGAAATTACCAGTTATCTTCTGCCACAAGCTCTGACTAACCGTGTCTAGATAACACACTGGAGCTCATTCACTTAAAATCGCAAAGTTGCTGGTACTACAAGGGGCCTTGGGAAATCATCTAGACCAACAGACCTGCTCAGAGAACAGTCAGCTACAGAAAATTACCTAGAACTGTGCCCCGCTGTGTTTCAAATCTCTCCAAGCACACAAATGCCACAGCTTTCCAGTGGAACCTCTCAAGTATCTGACCAGCTCCACAATAAAACAGGTTTTTTTTATTTTTAAATGGAATTTCTTGTATTTCAGTTTGCCCAGTTCCTCTTGCACTGGCACTGAATGTCACTGAGAAAAGTTTGTCCTGTTTACTGCCTCTCAGTAGGTATTTGCCAAACTCCCTCTGAGCCTTCTACAGGATGAAGAGTCCCAGGTCATTTCTTTCTATTCAACTTCTTTATCAAGTTTACATTATCATGTCAGTAGCCAATAAAATACACTATAAAAAGGGAACATGTTAATTTCTAATATTATAAACTGAAACATTCTAAAGAGGAAAGTTCCAACAGTATATCAATACCTCATTTCTATACATGAAATACAGCACAACTAATGAATTAAAGATTCATAGGTTTAAAAGAGGATGAGAGCATCATCAACTGCTTTTCAGAGATTAAAAATAATCAGAAACAAACCAAAGGGCTTTYAAAAAATCTGTACAAGACCTGTACATCTCAATATGTTTCTGAAGGTTAGGGCTTTCTTATAAATGGAATATCCATACACTGCTGAAAGAATACACATATTATTTTAGGATTTTATATTATCATGGACTGTAATAAACTACAGATTAAGATATTACAAGGTACKTTATCAATTTTACAATGCTTATAAATGTGATTGAACTTGCATTGAATGAGAGGGAGAAAATTAATTCATTTACCCAACTCTTCACACTGAGAGATTTTGTAGTATGTTTAGCAAAGGAGAAGGAGAAATGGACAATACAGTAGTGAAGAAATTTTCCGTTTTTATCCTTTCCTTCCTATGTAATGAAATGGATCTCCAGCATTGACTCAAAGCTCATTCACAGTTCTCTCACATCTGTATTTTTTAATAGCCTCGACAAAATAATGATCAGTGAAGAGTTTTCAAGTATAAAAAAATCTGATCAGCAAAGTGCATTTCACATTGCATTTCTGAAAAGCAGAATAAATGAAAGGTTTAAACATTGCAAAAAGAAAGGACTAATCAGCAAGCTATTATTTTCAGATTGCAAGCACATAAAACAGGCATACATCAGGATTGGTTGTGAGTTTACATACTGGTGGGCAAAATGAGCAGTGTTTATCACTGTGAAACAAGAAATTTTACTCCTTTCTTCATGACAATTGGCAATAAGGTATATTTTGTTATTTCCCAGCATCTTTCTGCCACTTATTCAGTACATGCATGTKCTTCTGCATGCTGAACTTGCATACTTATCCTTACGGAGATTAAATGGAGTGGAAAATCAATGTCTAGAATGGCCCTTCCTGAAGTCAGTGTCCTGAATGCAAGAGTGTGACTCCCCAGGGGAGCAGTGCTGGCAGGCACTGCTATTTCTTTAAGAACACAAGTCCTGAACACCACATAGGAGTTGTCACAGCATTCCTGTCATGGTTCACCATGATTGATACTTACGTAATCGTGTCAATCATATCCAGTCCCATTTCAACACAGCAATGGGCATGATCTGTTTTGGGCTGAGTCAATCCTGATACACAGTAGTAACAGTCTCCTAGGATTTTTATTCTTCTGCAATGATTTTCCTTTTATGAAAACAGAATGGGAAAGGTTTTACTATTCATATAAATATTCCAATATTAACAGGATAAAATTTTCTCCAATAGTCCAATAATTCAGGGAATCTTTCTGTTATCAAGTGAGGTAATTTACAGTTCATGAAATCTGGGTTCCCTGTACACAACAGTGATGCACACATTTGTTTATTTATTTATTTATTAATAGACRCACATATACTGGACATCAGTCCTCCATTGTTCAACACACATGGGTTAACATGTTAAAGCTTAAAGCTATAGTTCTGAACAAATATGCCCTCGTGCTAGGTCAGTATGAATTCAAGTCTTGCAATGAGACGGTTTCTGTAGGAACCCAAAGCAGARGATTGAAGCCAAGCCACTACTGAATATTGGGAAATGTTTGCATTCTGAGGAACTTTTGTTTCAAATTTAGTTCCAATTTACCAGGAAAGATTATGTATTTATCTGTAAAGGTACACACATTTTTGCATTACCTATTCATAAACCACAATTTACAAATACAGCATGATCAGTATGACAGACTTGCAGATCAGAAGCCACAGTCAGTTTGCATTACAATCAAATTTATCTCCTGTTTGCATGAAGTTTAATTTCTACAGCCAAAGAGATCTGTCTAAAACTCTCCCATTTAAAAAAAAAACACAAACACTGATGGCATGTGATAATTGCAACATCTGTCTGAGCAGAAAGTTCATACCTAAACAGAGAGCATATAAGAAAATGTCTTTAAAAAAGCAGTACCTTTAACTAATAACCAATGAGAAGACACAAAGAGATGATGGTATCTTTTGTAACTAGACTATGGTAACGTCTACACATTTCAGGTTTGGAACAGAAAAGTGAATAACCTGATAAAGTAAATCCAACTTACACAGCTGGGACTATGCCAGTAAGCACCATGAGAAATTAACTGTTGTGAATATGATGGGAGGGGATTCACAAAAATCTTGATTCCTTCCCCATCAGTGTGCTATATAGACTTAACTTCAGCACCACAGAAAGAGGGAAAAAAAAGAGACGGTAGAAAGAGGGAAAAAAAGAGAGGGTAGTGGTGATGGAATTTTAAATTTGGGAAAAAAACCCTGTTATCATACAATCATACTTATATAGACGTATATTTTCATTCAATCTCCTGCCTACAAGAATTAAAGCCTTTTTGAGTTGACCACATTCTCCACATCATTACCCACATTCCAGCCCAGAAGCAATGATTATGCCTACAGTGATCCTTTTCTCTCTGACATGTCACTATGTATRCCAGCATTTGGRCTCGTTATTACACRCTCCTCCCTCTGCAGGCATTCCAATGCTTCTCTTCTTTGTAAATGGTATCAGTATTGAAAAAATATAACAAAATAARTACAAATACTATACGTGCACTGTTCATGCATGGAAGAAGGCACCGTTTAAGAAAGTCGGTTTGTCTACTTTTTTTATAAATTAATCAACAAATGCAAATCTCGAATGAAAGAAGAGAGCTAAAGTAGTATGCTAAAGCAGTAGAAAAGGCTTTTCCAATTGTGACTAGCATTTCTTCTGTTGTACAGCAGGATTTAAAATATACCATTAATTATCATTGCWTATATATATTATAATGAATACAAACATGATTATTTTAGGGGAATTATCATGAGGGCCCCTAAGAGTATTCCCACAGCCTATAGYCAAAAATGTCTCACCAATTTTACTCATTTTTAAAAAATCCTTGGCTAAATACTGTTATATAAGTAAAATAATTATTGATGCACACAAAGTAATATGCAGATCTCAAAATCTACCTTAGTACAGAACACTCCTTTTAATTCAAGGGTTTTGGACAGAAATCACTATGTTTTTTAATAGAAACCACAAAGTTTTTTTACTAGATACACTATCACTACTAGATACACTATTTACCTCTAGATTACACTATCAAAAAAAGCCCTTTTTTTCCCCTCTAATTTTGAGCAGATCTTGAAGCACTAGAGAGTACTCAGTAGATAAAGCTGAAGGCTGCTTTCAAAAATGAATTCAGTTTTGGCCCACTTTAAAATCCTCTATAAGACTCTTTTCATCTTCAAATTCAGTATGCATGACTTGTGGCTAGACAATGTCTATATGACACTTAGGAAAGCTATTCAGAAAAGCTATTTCAGTAATCTGGAGTGAGCAATACATWAGTTAATCAGTGATATTTCCTATTAGTGTCTACCTCACATATGGTTCATTTCTAATGACTTGATAACATACTGATAGACAGTTTAAGAAAGAAAAACAAAAAAAACCAAAACTGATCTTACTCCATTACCACTTTTCCAAGTCAATTTATTATTCATGCAGGAGGAAAAAAAAAAAAAAAAGAAGAAGAAGAAGAAGAAGAAAATAAATACAACAGTATTTTCTGGGGAGATATTTATTTTGATAGAAGACATATAGCTAAATCACCTGCTGTTTTTGAAATTCCCAGTCTGTTTGTTCCTTATCAGATCTTATCTTCACTGTCCTGATTTATAACAGTCAATTAATATACAGTAATCTCTAGAAAAATCGTTTGTTTTCTTTTTCTTAACATGTGAGGCAGACTTCCAGGAAAGAGCCACAGTGCRGTTTTGAAAAAGCAATATTTTTAAGCACTGATACAGAAAATTAATAAAACAARCTCTTTCTCTGTCTTTGTTTCCTTGGCAACTTCTAAAGAATCATTCTCTCATCAATATTTTTCACATTTGTGACACTGATGAATTCATGTGTGAGAGTTACAAATTCTGGTCACAATGTCTGTTTAGAAACAACAGATGATTTGGTTTTATATACATGATAAAAAGTGCTAGAGATTGCCCGCCCTGCATTAGCCATGCAGCTTGCCCACCTGTGGTGCCTTACTAAGACATTTGCGGATCTGCAGAAATCCCTCTGGCACAACTGTCAGTCACAGGGTTAGTCAGTGTGTAGCGGAGGCCCAACTCAGAAAGCAGAGAACACTTCAAAGTTGCTAAGATCTCTCTTCACACTTTCAGAAAAGCTCTTCATAAAGCAGTTTATTATCTTTATCTGTTAGGCAAAGCTAGGAGATGGGCTTGGTTGCCAACAACTCTGGGGTTTGTTGTTGCTGTAGTTCTTTATTTAATGCATTTTGCATAAGGAGTGAAGTCTGTTAACTCTCACTGAAAACTGAACTTTCAGAACATTAAGTCCACATTATTGTACTATGCAAGACAAATGTTTTTTTGATATAGCCAGGATAAGATTCTTTTTTAAAGGAAAAGATTTTACAGGTTGTAAAAGAAATTTATACCTATATATATATTTATATATGTTGTCTCAAAGAAATAATAAAGAAGCTGTCAGAATTCTCCCAGGAAAATCCATAGGCATGACAGTCAGATGTTCTCAAGAATAGAGAGATTTTTATACTGAATAGTGATTTTTGTACTTTGTATGGAATAAGTACAAAGCCATTTAAAGGAGAATCTTTCTCACATATCAGATTGCGACAATCCTTACTGTCACTGTTGRGACTTTTGTTAGTTTTCTTTTATTAATATGCTATCCAAGTAAGTAATTGTTATGTGAACACACCCAAAATCAGAATCAATTTTTGCTGCTTGTAACTCTGTCTGGTAGAAGAGTTTCTTTAAAGCTTTTGTTTATTTGGGAGATGGCAAACGCTAATGCTGGAATGAGTCCCTGGTCTTCCTTCTGTCATCATTGCAACAATCTGTGTATTTCTGCATACTCATGTGTCATTATGGTATGGGATATCTGTAAAAGTGAGCCAAAAAAGGAAGGTCTGATAGACTACAACTTTAAAATGCAGGATTTTTCTTTCTTGTACCTCCATTAACTGCAGTGGAATTGTGCCAACAGCGACCCTGACCCTGTGTGATTTAATTGCAATATATTTTATGCTTATTATACTCATCCATTTCTATGTCTGCAATTCTGAAAGCAACCTGACGTGCAGGTGTACTTTTCAGACTTTTATTGTCCTAACCTCCTGTAATCACAATCTATGACTAGGYGAGACTTTATTTATCCATATATTAGAAAGACACATATTTGGTACTCCAAAAAAAAAAGTGCATCATCTAAGGTTCAAAGATGTTCTTTACCATATCCAGCCACTTTGGATTTAGTTATGCTTCGCAGAGTAAGAGAAAGGATTAATAAGGCCTACAAAAAGATGCGTAATTAGTGTTTCCCTTTTCCCCCCACTCTGACCATGTCAGTCTTGCACTCCCTCATAATGCTACGGACATGAGCAATAACAACATTTCATTTTGCTTAGTCTACAAAAATGGGAACATGAGTTTGATCAGTACCTACAATGCTTAGCAATTGCAAAGGTAGTTTTAAAGAAAAAAAAATAGTTTTATAGCCCACACATATTCAGCTATTTAAATGCTGAGGCATGAGGGAGGAGATTTATTAGGCCTGGACTTACAGATGGCTTTGCAGTTTCAGGGCAAGGCTTCAACATCCTCACCATATCGGACTTCAGCTATAGTGAGATCTCTGGATATTGCCTGGGCAAATTAGTACAGGAGCATCACTKAATGCAGCAAGAAGTGTGGCAGGGGATGGATGCACTGGCAGCATAGGAAACAGTTCTGGAGCTCCAAACCCCTTCATGCCTCTTCCATCCATTCATTGCCTGAAGTTGTT
>NW_026623311.1:1694279-1775196 GCF_030028575.1 Malurus melanocephalus
AAAAAAATCTTGTTAGCTCAATGTTTTCTTCCCATATGGAAGTCTGGGATCGAGGGAAACCACGAAATGCAAATACCTGATAGCTCAGTTTTCACTGAAGCAGAGTTAACTCAGGGCCAAAGTGGTGAACTATAATGGCTGAAAAAGGTACATAGATGAATCTTCCAGCTCTGCTGACAAGGGTTTCATCAGAGGGGCCAGGCAGTGCCACAGAGGGTCATGGTCACCTTCCTTACAGGTGTCAGTGAGTCAAAAGGAAATCAGTGACCCTCAGGAAAGGACCCTTCATGAAAGTATTTCTGGGGGTTTTTCCCTTCATAGTTGTCTTCTTTTCTTTCTTGTTGGACTATCAGTCATTTTCATTTTGAAAGCTCCATTTCAACAGCTTCCTCTGAGCAGCTTGCTGTACTCAGAGCTGAATTTTTATCAGGTAGGCAAAGGGGATCAAATTTTGAGTCCATATYTATCAACATGGCATTATGTGTTTCAGGGGAACTACACTAATTTATACAGCTGTTCCCCTAGTTCTCAGGGACTCAAGACATAATTCAATAATACAGGCTAACCACATCACAGTTACAGCCCTTTCTTAGTTACTTCTGTGTAAAATGACAATTGGGAAAGAAAATTCAAAGCATCTCTAAAACTCCCTGAAGACAAAAAAGAACAATAAAATGCATTCCTTATTTATCTCTCTTCRCAAACCTGGAATTTCATTCTGTTTCCAAAGAGGTGTCCAGGGAGGACAAAATAGGATTTACCACTGTTACCATTGCATCTTATTTCCAATGTGTATAGCATGTGCAGCATATTTAACATTTATAGCACTTTCTGCCAAAATACTACTAATCCCAGTAGAAAATTGGATTAGAAAGCTTTGAATCACTGTAGAAGTTATCATTTACTACAGATGTGTATGTAGAGGCAAAAGGCTTGCAGAAGGAACTGTACTTTCTGCTACATCCTCTGAAGATGAGATTATGTCTTTATTCAATTACATTATGGTGTTCATTAGATTGGAAMAAAATCATAAAAGTCTATATATTAGCTATCATACTGTATAGATATGTGCATCCATCCATGCACGTGTATGCAYGTATGTGAATTATGAGATGTAGACACACAGTTCTGTAAATTTACCTACACCCTCTTGCACATACACAACATTATGGAATAAAGGCCAATTTTAATGTTCATTCTATGGAGTACTAATCATGGTGGCTCAGCTTGACAGTTATGGGCCAGATACCAGCTTTGACCTCCCCATTTCAAAAGATTTTAATACAGACTGGTGGAAGATATTTGGGTATTGATAGCTCTTTGTGGGATTACTAGTCCACTCATTCCTTTAAGCAGAGATAGAGTGAGTGTCTTACTGCTCCACGTGTCTATGGAAGGACATAGAACAGTGTTCTTCTGTTAAGGGAATGATGAAGCACAAATCACCCTCCTTCAAGGTCATAAAAGAAAAGGCTGTGAATTGGATGGTGTTAGTTGGAAGGCTGTACAATGTAACTATAAGCTCAATGCATGATGACAGGGATTCTTTGTAAGTAATCAGTTTACATTTTTTGACATTTAAACTTTATTAGTATATTTATATATCATAGTCCCTTATAAAATTAAGTAAAACATTTTTAAAAAATCTATTTTTTCCTCAGCTGTAACTCTCACGCTTCTAAGACCTTTAGAGAAAAACAAAACTGAAAGCATTCCACAGAAAGTATAACCAAGCGAATGTCTTCTAGATTGTAGCAGTATTCTCAAAAGATACAGCGAGGTGCACAAAAAGAGGAAAACGTGGGTTTAGATTGACGTGAAAAACGATTAGGAACTCTACCTCAATACCCCTTTGAAAGTTTCATTTTAAAAACTTTTGTCCCTTTATCCTACAGACCCTGGTCTGTAAAAGTCCTTGCTGACTTTTATAAGCCCCCTTTTATATATTGAAAGGCCACAGTAAGATCTCCCTGGAGTCTTCTTCTCCAGGCAACCTTCCCTGCCTTTCTTCACAGGAGTGATGTTCTAGCCCTCTGATCATTTTTGTTACTGTCTTCTGGACCCCCTCTAAGAGATCCAGGTCTCTGTTGTGCTGAAAGCCCCAGAGCTGGATGCAGTTTACTCACACCATCTGCAACTTTCATTAGTGACAAACAAAAATTTCACTTATCCTATTACTTTTTCTTTTCCGYAAAACAAATGCGATCTACCAACATGATTTCTCTCAATAGCATCTAAATCTATTTTAATAACTATGTTGAATGTGGGCCACAATGTGAGAGATTATTGAAACCAGCTTATCAGATGAACTTCATAGTCAAATYCTAACTGTAATGAAGTGTCATGGAGATTATCACTAGCTCTATTGCTTTGCAGTGTGCCAATAGTGATAATACACTTATGAAAACTATATAGCCCACTAGAAAATTCCATTGGACCCTGTCATTCACTACATACAGGTTTTACCTTTTTTTTTCACACAGGTTTTACAGGTTTCAAAGTGTGAGTTTAAAAATTTAAACAATTATTTTAATAACCTTTTAATGGAATAAATCCTGCAAATAATAACTTTATAACTTACATTAGCTCTTGCACATCTGCTAGTCCCAGCATAAAAAGCCTTGAGAATGAGCAAACTGCAATACTCCACAGAGTTTGATTTACCAGAGTGATGGAGACATACTTATTCCAATAAGAGTTAGTATAGACTTAAAAAGAAAGGCTTCTACAGTGGCAGAAAATACTCAAGGAAAACAAATATGGCTACAGTGTAAGAAGTGCCACTGAAAATTACTTGATAGGCAATGATTGACTAAAGTTGGCCATCTCCATATGAGCATTTGTATATTTTTAATTTAGAAATGTGTTTGTGAAGTCATTACAAATTATCCACCATAATGGGAGCCATATAATGCATTAACAAATGTAGAATTATTCAGGATATCTATAAAAAAGGATGACATTTATTTCAAATGCTTTCCTTCAATTTTATTGGCACTTATATATGCTAACCTAAAATGATCAACTGGTTCTTGGCCTAACTTTTCTGTGCATTCTCATTCTCACAACAACTTCTTTCCTTACTTCACATGGAGTGTAATTTTACAAAACAAGAATGTTAAATACTTTTAGTTCTGGAGAGTGAAACCCCATTTAACAGTCATATATATTAATTTATTTGGAAATGAAAAATAATTTTACCAAGAATATTTTAAACAATCTTCATGTCTGACATGCATGCTTGTCTCCTTCCTAGCTTTTTTAAAGTATCATTTCATATTCTGTCTTTTTATGAAGATATATTCCAGGAGAAGCAAGCCTAAAACAAATACAGTATAAAATGCTGAAAAATTAATCTCTAAATTTCAGGAAATTTTTCCAGATTCTAGAAATACTTTTCTCCAGGCTAACTGCACAACAGGTCAAAACAGTAAGCATCAGTACATATGCCCACACTTCAAGCACTTGAGGCTGATTGGAACAATCTAATACAGTCCTGTACAATGATGCAAACTACAGATTTGCAGCATACAAATTCAGGAAGAATTTGGTAATTTACCACAAGCATACAAATTATGACAACAATTGTGACCAAGAATTAGCATACCAAGTACAATATGTTCTTACCTAAAACATGCTGTAAAATAGGCAAGACCTACTCTCTGTGGTACTTGCCCATTTTTATGTTCCTACAACACTTTTAGTGTGTRAAGTTAACTTTCAGCGTAGAAAACTGTCAGCAGACACTTACTTTAGCTTCCCACCATACATATATCATCATTCCCTGATCCTATAGAGTCACAGGCATATTAATTAAGACCACTTTAATTTAAGAAAGTTTACTTCCTTTGGTCTCTCTAGGAGACCTCTCCAGATGGCTGTTCAGAACTGGATTTAAACTTATATGGTGATCTGCCTCAGTGGGAACCTGTGTCTGTGCTGGCTTTCTAGGGGAAATGAGGAGACAAGTCTCCTTAAAATTAGCCTATATTAATATCCACCCCCAGTGCACACTAATTTTCTCAAAGAAGGGTTACTTGCTGTAAGTTTATACCTATGTTTTCCACCCCTCATTTTCCCATCTTAACCGGGCCACAAAACTTGGTTCATTTTATATTTTAAAAATACATCATAATTACCCTAATATAAGCTAAAAACATTCTATAGATGCAATATAAGCAATTTTTTGAGTTATTACTACTAGGAAAATCTAGTTCAATGCTCAGCAAAGAGCTGACTGTTCTTGACAGATAACAAACACACAAGTTGGTTAAAAATATTACTTACTAATTCTTTGCTTAAGGCTCAGAAACAATATTTTTTAGTTCAGTACCTTTGAGCCTGAACTGGCAGAGGTCRCCACTTCATTAATGTTGAAATATGCAAAGTAAAAATTGTTAAATGCTAAAAAGACAATCAGGGAATGATACTAAATTAATATGGAAAGAAATAAAAATAGACTCAGTCTACAAATATTGACAAAGCCTGGAGGTATGCATAACTGTAAATGGAAAGAACAGGGAAGTGGTGTGTGTCTACCTAACAGATGAGACACCAAAAGTGGCACGAAAAAATAAGAACTTTTATTCAGACTATTAAAATCCTTTTCTAATTATGTCCTTTGAAAAGCACCTAAAATTCATTTACCCTCATCTGTTTAGAAATGAAAAGTCTTAGAAGTCCAAGATGCCACAAGACAAATGCTGAAAGGGAAATATCTGACTTTCCAAAGAAAAATAATCAATCCCCCATGTAGATTAGAGGCAGGAAGTATGTGTGAAAAAAATTACCAAAGAAAAAAGCAATTAAATAGAAACTTCTCTAAAAATCAAACCTGTTTCATTAAAATGCAGGATGCTGTAGAACTGTCTCCTCTTTTCTATTAAGATGACATAATACAAATAAAATATTTGGGGCATGTCTAAACTGCAACAAAACATAATAGAACTTTGACCATGATGGCATAATACAAATGATTATATCTCATTGAAATTTGCCACTCTTACAAGTAAGCTGAAGAATGACAAACTGAAAGCTAGCTGTAGTATCAAAGGCTGATTTGCATGGCATCTGAAGCCCTCATTCAAAGACCAGTTGCTTGAAGCATTTATAGATAATATGTAATGCAGAATGACTATCAACCGGGCCAAATCTCAGACTGCACGAGGCTACTCTTGTTTAACAGAAGGAAACCAAAAAACACCAAAGTAACACCCAGAGCAAAAAAAAAACTAAGACGGAGTGGCAGATAAAATCCAAAAGAAATAATTTTTTTTGAGTTCAAGAATTCATAGGCCTTATGAGAAACTTCACCAAGTTTGTGTTCAGGACAGTGCCTATTATTYTTATGCCCAAGTGAACCCTTGCAAGGACAAATGTATCCAAAATGCTTATATCAGGGTGCCCAGAGACAGTGACATTACAAAATTTCAGTAATCAGACATATAAATGAACCCCGAGGCATTCACAACAGCACCTTCCCATGTTGATTCTCTGATAATCTGTCTAGGATGAAGTTACACTCCTTCAAAAATACTAATAATGACACTCATTTTTGTTTATATTTTTGGGACTCACATTCCTTTCTTCAAAGTGACTGAAGTTGGCCTTAGGACTTAAAGTTATTGAAGAGTCCACAAAATTCTCTGTGAAATATGATTACTTTAGACTGTTTCTTTAAGAAACCAAACAGTGCTATTGTGAAAAAGAAAACAGAAATCATGCCATCATTTTCAGGGACAATCTGGACAATGCTCTTAGTCAAATGGTTTAGCTTTAAGTAGTACTGCAAGGAGCAGGGATTTTGATTTGATGGTCTTTATGTGTCCCTGCCAACTCAAGGTATTTTATGATTCTATGATTTCAAATACTATGTTCTGACCATCTCTTCCCTAGTAGTCTTCCCAAAAATTCAGTGATTTGCAAGGTAAWATACAGTGTGCAAGGTAAGTGTTTAAAAACCATACTTTCTCTGGAGGTGAATAAACATGAAAGGACATGATAGAAATGGAAATTAATTACAGGAGGAAGTAAGATCAGGATATTTTCCCCCTCTCTATTAGCAGAATGCTAAAGTACATTTTCAAAGGAATTGAATGACAATATATTGAAACTGAAGGTTTGCCTTCAGAACTCCCTATCATGAATTGTAGCGATATTTGAAGCTAATGTGATTTAAAAAAAAAGATGAAGCATTTCCAAGAGAGCAAAACTATGTGCCTTACCAATGTCAGGACAAATTTTAGCAGAACTATACTGTCAAAAAGCAAAGACTCACTATTCCTACAATGTGTCAATGTGCCAAAGCGCCAAGATTCTCATGAGGCTCCCAGCAAATACATGCTGCCTTATACTTATTACACTTTTCACAGTCGTGATGGGGATTCTTTTCAAGTATTATATTTTTAAGACAGAGCAATTGTTTTAATAAGGGTTGTCATAAATATGCACCTTCCAGTTGACATTGTTTGCCATTAAATAGCACACAACATGCACACTCACAGATTGCACTTTAATAGTCACAGGGAGCATACCTAACACTGTTACAWTTTTCTTCAAAATCTCTGCAGTTTCCTCTGTAATCATGCTGAATACTAAAGCACAGCAGTTTTAAAATCAGCTCAGTTCTCTGTTTTGACCTAATAGCTGATATCTAGAAAGTGCTTTAACCAATAGATCAGAATGCTTCTGAAAAGCTACATTTCTCAGCACATTTCTCTGACTGCAGGAGACACAATTACAAGTCCCCCTCAATCACATACAAGSTGCTAAGGAAAGCTTGTATATCTGTCCTTAATCACACCTCAGACAAGCACAATTTGAACTGAAAGTACCCCTAAGCAGCAAATCTTCCTCACATAGCTGAAAGAAAACATGGGATTTATTTAAAATTTGAAAAAATGATCCTTGCAGGTTCAACAGAAAAACTAGGCTTTTTTGCTCTTCTGCTGTCCCCAAACTGCTTCTTCATTGACCAACAAGTGACCTTGCACCAAAAGCTGGTATCTGCCTAGTATCTGCCTTTTGCTGTCACTGACATCTCCTGTTGGCAGCACGTGGCCACTGCTAAGAGAGCAGGCATGGCAGGCTAGCTCATCGGCTTCAGTGCGAGGACACATCATAGGCTTAGGTATTTCTTTGCGCACATGTGATCTTGTGTTATGTTACAGTACTTCCATGTTTATTACACGGCTGTGTATTTCATAGCTATGAAGACTCCACAAATAATAGCATTATAAGTTTTAAAAGAGCTTATTAGAAGTCCGGTTGACATACAAAGGATAAAATTCAGTAATGAAATCAAAATGAAATCAAAGTAAGGAGGCAATCTGAACTTCTTAAGCCACTTAAGCTGTTACCACTGACTAGCTAAATGGAAGTCAATTTTTATTTCTAAGGCATAAATCTATGAAGGACAGTGGGCTAGGGAACTGTGCTCTCTGTGAGGCRCTGCCAGTAGTTCCAGTAATGTATTGGTTACACAAATTCATGCCAAAAACCCCTATAATTCTGTTGCATTTCTACTAAGCATCTAAGTTAATCTGCTTTTCTTGGGAAAAAGGGAACGTACAATTTTTTTCTGTTATTACTTGAACATCTATGCAAATCAGAGTATAGCACTCGATCAAACCCACTTAATTAAATCTTTCTCATCCCTAGCATCTTGTGGAGCAGAAGATTTCTTTCTCTTTGGGGTCCTTGAGAGTTGTTYATCAAAAGRGAGAAAAAGATGCAAAATGTCCACACACTTTAAATCTCTCATGTAAAAGACTGCATCAAGAAGTGAGTTTGGACTGAAAAAATGTGGATGCTGTTTATGTTGAGGGCTTAAACCAATATGTTCCCCAGACTGCTGCACAGAGTCTGAAGGCAAAATAGCTGGACAATGAAGAAGCATAATTTATGTGGAAGTGCAATGTGGTTTTAAGGACAGCTGGCAAATAAGATAGATTTGATGAAGCTCCACTTTGTTCAGGGGGAAAACACATTTTCAGCATCTTGTTAAATTAATTTGAAACAAGATGCGTGACTTTTTCTGGCACAGCTATTCCCCTCATTTCCCATCAAATGTTTCCTGTCAAATTAGACTGCTTGGAGTTATCGGCCAGGAATATTTCTCTCATTTTCTCTTCCTTGGGGAATCTAGTACAATGTAAGTGCAACAACCAAAACACAGGCATCAGTTATGATATGGGTCCTATTTTGCCTACAGTAACCTCTGAAAAGCTACCATCATTTCTATGTAAAGGAGTGCTCTCTGTGAAGAATGAATTTTACTCTCTATCTTATTTTCACAGATTTTATGCCAAACTGCCAATATTTGTATTTTCCATTATTCTGATTTTTTTCAATGTAAATATTAAAAAATTGTCTCTATTTTATGCAAACAAAACCAATGAAGAACTCTGATGGACTGCATGAAGGAGGAAGAAAAGTATACTTTAAAACAGCACTTACACTTCTTCCCTAAACAATTAAGAGGTTTTTTTTCTCTAAAATATTAATAGGAAGTTTTAGAAATTCGTGACATGTGGGGCTAAATCAGTCTATTACAGGTTTCTAACATGTGTAACTCATGCATCATTTTCCAGAAGGAAACGCAAATTAAATGAAATAACAATGTTGTACTTACTGTAGCTAATTCATCAAATTTTCCAAAAAGCTCATTCAGCAGTTTTACCAGCTCTTGGGCAGTACACTGTGATGCCAAACTAGTGAATCCCACAATATCTGCAAACAAAATGCTGTGAAGAAAGAAAAATACACAGATAAATCAGTATAGAAGCATCTTCACATTCTTGTTGCTCTCCTTCATAGCATGAATGTGACCCAAAGCACAAACTCCAATAAATTCTGAAATGCTACCAATGAAGTGCTAGCTGGGAAAAAAATGGCAAAGATTCAGAAAAATAARCATTAGTCTGGGGCTGTCAGCTGTCGTAGAGGACCCTCAGATGCTTTCAATGGCTACATACCTACCTGGCAGATGAGGCAATGCACCTCATTCATGGAGTACCCAATGAGTACTCTAGGAGCACGGTGACCAATTTATTCTCTTTGCAGCTGGGATCTCTCCGGCTAAATTGGTTCCAGAGACAGCTCTGTACTGCTAGAGTTCCACAGCCAGACAGACAAACCTTGTATGACATTAACTAAGTACTGAAAGCCAGGGGTTAATAATTTGTATGTACTGTAAGACCACACATCAACTCTGTGATGTGGTCTCACAGTAGCTGCCTGTGAGACGCTGGCAGAGCACAGACCTTCACTCTTTAAATAAAATAGCAATACTAGAAAAGCAGGCCTAATAAGTCTACTGTTTTGCATTCTCCACAAGCAAGTCTTAGCTCTTCTAGTATGTTATGAAAGAAAGGCAAATACAACTCTTGACTCTGACCCTTCTTCTATAATTTCATTTAAGCCAGCTGTTTAAATCCCTTGTCCACCACAGCAGATTAAGTAGTATATCCCAGCACAAAACAAACTCATCCAAAGCTCACTGGCTTTAGTCTACAGAAGAGAGTCTATGTTGTCATGTTAATCCTTGGGTCAGTGTCTACCCAGTACTCCTTGAAGCATCCATTTTGAGAACACTGCTCAAGATGGCCCTGGTTCAAGAAAAAAATAGTTATTCCATTCCCAGGCTGTTTAAACACAACAAAAAAGCTTCTTACAATAAAAAGTCAGCATTTAGTTAATTTTGCTGATTCACATCTCTGCTATCATAAAGGTGAACCAGTCAAGTGATGGGTAAAGTTAAACACAGAGTTCAGTATTAACAGAGTTCAGTAACACCAGCAAAGTGATCTACATATTTTCCCTGAAAGACCTACTTATTCTCTTAMTTCTGGATTGACATCCTTCTTGTTTGACAGCCTTAGGTTGGTCTTTCTGGAAATTCATAAGTTAGTATGAAATCATTCCCCTAAACTCCATGAAAATTTTCAAAAGTACTTGAATGTTCATTRATGTCTTTCATACATTTTGCTTTATGGCTGTTTTGCTTTATGACCTAAGTTCACATCAGAATTGATATAGTTAAAAAGACACAGAGGAAAAAACAATAACTACAATTGTTGCCATCTGATATGTCACGTAGTTTCCTGATTTTAATTCAATACTGTCAACACGGAGGGTGAGTGGAGATGTTACTTTATAATAATAACTTCTGATCRCCTCTCCGCTATTTTACATCACATCTATTCTACACCTTCTATGTTTTCATTGTTTTTATTTCTCCATTTCAATTTTAAATATGGCAGTCCACTTTTTTTWCACTGTTTAACTACGCATTCAGTAACAGTAATATTTCCAGCAGCACCATGCTGGAAGTCTACTTGCAAARAAAGCCCATGGGATGACTAAGGCCTTTAAGGTAATGAGAACCTTATCTGTTTATCAAGGTCTTTAACAATGAGGAACATCTATATACATGCAAACCAGAGATGTTCTGTGTTTGCAGAAACTGTCTTTTCAGCTAACTGAGCAACCATTTTAATGCTGACATATACACTTACATCAGTACCTCTCTGTTAGTGAAGCACAGAGTACAGGAAACAGGTCCACACATATTTGTTCASTTAAGCATAAAGTTATTTTACACAAGGGGACCCTCAGTTTAATCCTTTAAATATTTWAAAAAAACTTAGTTTTCAGCATTTGAATCAAAACTCTGGTAATTGTACAAAAATGTGAAGTCCATGAAAGTAGCCATTATACAGAACCAAACATGCAATTGAAAATCTAGATAAAATATGTAGTTATTGTATGCTGACAGACTGGTGTTGTTCAATTATGTTTGTGAACTTTAATACTGTAGTTAACTGCATGTATACATTTTTAAGCTAATGGAATAGGTTAGGTAATATGATTATTTTTACACTTGMATTTTTTTACAAATTCCTCTTTTAATACAGTATTCTTAAAAGTATAACTGTCATGTCTGGACATGGGACAGATGGGGAGATGCTGTGAGAAGAAGCTCTCCCTTTTATTAATGAAAAATCTCCACCTTTTTACCACCATGAAATGTTAACAACCACAGCAACTGCTGCACTGTGTTTGAAAATAGGCTGAAATACCAGTGACCAAATCTGATTTTGCAGCAGCAACGGTAGGAAACAGCCAGTTGAAGAGCAGGGGATTTCCATTACCAAAGTGCAACCGAGACTGCAAGCCTTTTGCTTCTTTGGTCTGTTCTCAGGGGTGGCAGTCCTGAGGAAAGTGACCCCCTCTCACACACACAGAGCTCTACTATTCTAAAACACACAGAYGGTTCATTTTATTTTAGCTGGTGCACTGACCAATATTATCTTTTGTCCTTCTTCACCCATCTGTGTCCATCTTCAGCCTCTTTCCTTACCACTTGGACTACAAATATTGTGGGGCAGCACCAACACTTACTCTTCATTGTACAAAATCTAAAAGAAATTAGGACAGCATTTTGGTCTGTGATGTGGAGTCAAATCACCCAYCTGATGAAATAAACTTTTTTTGCCTTTTATGTTCTGCTCAGTTTTATGGAAAACAGAGGACAAGAAGGCCTTTATAAAATCAGTCACAGGAATGAGAACAGAAAAGATCTGAAACTTTGCTATGGCCATGAAATTCATAACAGTACTATAGAGAGCAATTATAAGATATACCAGAATTCAGTCATATACCTGAACKGTTTCCAGGGCTAAATATATTCAAATATTTTCAAAGTCCAAGTCCCCAGATTGGCACTGAAATTCACTTTCCTCTGATTTGGATATATTATTCATGCAAAAATACTGAAAGCCTTAAATTTAAGCCATGTCTAACATACTCAGAAAAGTTTAAAAAAAGCARCTACAGGAGTGAATCAGTATCAAARCACATGTATCACTGCTGTAGATACAGTCATTCAGAGCAAACTAGACTTGATTCACTTACTTTATCAGCAATTGACATGGAGGTTCACATCCTCAGAGAGGATTAAACTAGAGTAAACTAGGGCTACCTTATTTATGCGTGGAAGATTCCTCATAATGATATGGTATACAAAAGGACACTTTATAGTGATTGCTGAGTAATTTTATTTAAAAAAAAAAAAAGTAAATGTTAGCATTTATAGAAACAAGAAGAGAGAAACTACCAATTAACAATTGCTTCTCTTAATGATCTTTCAGGGATGTGACTGTCCCTACTTTCATTCCACAGAATTAAACAATTTGATTCCACTGAATTAATAATGCCATTTGGGCACTTTTGTGAAAAACCAAAAAAAAACAAAACAAAACAAAACAAACAAACAAAAAAAAACCAATCTCAAACTACATCTTTTAATGAAAGAAGAGAAATGAAGGTGAAAACAAAGGACAAAGGTTACCCCTGCTTGCTCAGCAGCATAGCTTGCATATGATTCAAGCACTGCTCTTCACTAAAGCGATATGAATAAGTCGGTTCAGAAGGTGAGATAGCAGTTACAGTGCTGAGGCTGGTGTGGCCTCATTGCCCAGGGGTTCAGCAGTGCTCCATCATCTTGCACGACACAGAGGTGAGACTGACTGGACTGCAGTTCTCCAGATCTTCTGCTTTCTCCTTTTTAAAAYTGAGGGTTGGATTTCCCTTATTTTCAGTTATCATGGCTGACTGCCATGACTTTTCAAATATGATGGAGAGTGGCTCAGTAGCTTAGTCTGCCATTCCTCAGGGCCCACAGATTAATCTCATCGGGTCCCATGGATCTGTGCACATTCAGGTTCCTTAGCTGGTATTGAAACTGATCCTCTCTTACAGTGGGCTCAGGGTCTTCATTCTCCCAGTCCCTGCATTTGTCTTTTTTTGACCTGGGTGGCATGGCTGGAGTACATGCTGTTGAAGAATGAGGAACAGAAGTCTTTGAGAACCTCAGACTTCTCTTTGTCCAGGGTAGTCAGGTCTCCCACTTTCTATCAGAGAGAGCCCACATTATCTCTATTCTTTCTTTYGTTTGCAACATACCTATAGAAACCCTTTCTGTTATCCTTAGTATCCATGTCCAGACTCAGTTCTAACCAGATCTTGACTTACCTAACCTTGTTCTAAGTTCCTGTACAATTCCTCTGTTTTCTTTCCAGGCCACCTGTCCATTTTTCACTTTCTGAAAGCTTCTTTTTTTTKGCTCTGGGTTTGTTCAGCAGCTCCTTATTTATCCATGAAGGCCTCTGAGCATTTTTGCCTGATTTCCTCTTTGTTGGGCTGCATAGTTCCTGCTCTTGGAAGAGGTGATCCTTGAAATTCAGCCAGCATTCTTGGGCCCCTTTGCCTTCCAGGGCTCTATYTCATGGAAGGATAGAGCAGATCCTTGAAGAGGCTGAAGTCTGCTCTCCCAAAGTCCAGGGCAGTGGACTTGCTGTGAACTTTCCTCACTGCCCTGAGGTTCTTAAGCTTCTCAATCTTGTGGTCACTGCAGCCAAGGCTGCCTTGGAACACTGCATCCCCCACCAGCTCCTCCCTCTTGGTGAACACAAGGTCCAGCATGGCACCTTCTCGGCTCCTCAATTGCTTGTGTCAGGTAATTGTTGTTGACACATGCGAGGAACCTTGGGGACTTTTCATGTCCTGCTGTGTTGTCTCTCCAACAGATATCAGGGTGGTTGAAATCCATGAAGACCAGGGCTTGTGAATGTGAGGCTGCTCCTGTCTGCCTACAGATGGCTTCATCCATACTATCCTCCTGACTGAGGGACCTGTAGTGGACCCCCTGCTCCTGCCCTCCCTTAAATCTTCACACACAAGCTCTTCACTGGATCTTTTTCCAGGCAGAGTTCCACATTGTCCAACTGGTTATTGACATAGGRGCTACATGCCCTTCTCGTCTCCCTAGCCTGTCTTTCCTAAAAAGCCCAAAACCTTCCATTCCAAAGCTCCAGTCATAGGAGCCCTCCCACCATGTCTCCATGAGGGCCATGGTATCATATCCACACAGGCATATGCACATCTATAGTTCTTCGTGTTTGTTCCCCACACTACTTGCATTTGTACAGCGGTGTCTAAGCCAGATTCCTGATAAAGCTGACTCACTGTTTGGAGTACCTGGAATGCCTTTGCACTGTTCTGGGCATCCATTACAGGTGTTGGCACCTGAATGGCAGGATGGGGAAGAATAGGTGCCCCCTCCCCTGACTAATCTAGTTTAAGGCCCCCTGCGCTAGTYTGGCAGGTCCCTGACCCAATATGGTTTTTCCCTTCTTTGTTAGATGAATCCCATGATCCCTCAGAAAATCAGGCTTGGCAAAGTGAGTTCCATGGTCTGAGTAACCAAAACCCTGGCTTACCAACCCTGACACACCAGGGTTTTACTAGTAAGTTTACAGGATCTGAAAATTTAGCTAATCTGGCAAAARCTTAAATAATTTTGGCTTTTAGACAAATTATTAGCAAACTTAAGTTGTAACAGCAAATCAATATTCTAATTATATCCTAGGGGGAAAAATAATCAATTGTTGAGCAGAGCTTTTTGAAATTTCTGCTGTGCTCTTGATTTTAAAGTCTGTGTGATGCCACTGTGTTTCAGAAGCAATGCTGTCTTGTGTTAGAGGCTTGCTTGCTCCTAATGCTCCTTGTTTGCTTACAAAAGCTGAGAGAACATATCCCAAGTGCTACCAAAGTGCAAGACAGTTGCAGAAGGAGACWAGCTTGAAATATTTCCTTCTGATTACCTTTTTTGAGATGCAAGGCACACTTTTTTTCACTGGTTTCCTCTTTCAAGGCAAAAGCTATGGTTTCTCTTTCTGTGACTTAAAATCCCCATTGCTTCTTTACCACCTTCTGCTCATAGAGAATAATCACAATAATCACTTGTTGATGCAGCTACACTACATTAGTATTGCCTTTTTTTTTCCAGCACTCCCACAGTGAGGCTAAAAGTTAACTCTCCAGTCTTCTGCTCTTACTGTCATCTACTAAAATAAGTGTAAAGCTACTCGGATTTTTAGATTTTCTGTATTTTCATTTAAGTGAAAAAATAAAATATTGATACCCAGAGTGTAGCTTAAATACTCCCCACTGAAAACATGGCCTGTCTTTACATAGTCACCTACATTTGCTAGGAAAATTAGCCTATTTTTGATAGAAAGCTACACAATTTCTTTCATTAATACATGATATACACAAATGGCTTGGTTTAGTTACCAACAAAACAAAATGATCTTAAAATATTTATGTCCAAAACATTTTAAAACATGCATTATGTTAAAAAGGGGATTATGCAACTGTGAAATCAACAACTTTCCAAATAAATTTCTTCAGAGGAATTCAGTTTGCTACATTTCTTATTACAATTTGTCTGTCTGTCTGATTTTAGAATACTTCCTTCTTAATAAAATGCATCTAGATTTGTGGAAAGATAACTTTTTTTAAAAAAAAAAAAAGATTGTAAAGACAGTTCTTTCAAGTAAAGTGTTACAAGGAATTACACCTACAGCTACTGCTGAAGAGYTTCTGTTAGACACTAGACATGGAAAATACATCTAAACTAACTAAAACATAAACTAAACTAAAATTGACATTAATTTAGTATGACTGCATTCCCCACAGAGTACTGCAACAAAGAATATATGATAGATACCTGCATCTTAATGTGTAAATACAGATTTGTAAGCATTGAAAAGCAGTGTTTTTCTTTTGACTTTTCATTTCCCTCCTTACTTACAAATGACACAGGAAGTTAATGCACCATCTGCAAGTTTGTGAATGACACTTAGYGATGTGGTGTAGTCGACAGCACTGGAGGGCAGGGATGCCATCCAAAGGGACCTGGATGGGCTGGAGAGGCGGGCTTGAGCAAGCCTCATGAACTTTGATAAGGACATGTTCAGGGCCCTGCACCTGGGTTAGGGTAATCCCGAACATGGATACAGATTGAAGCAATTATAGTTAAGACCAGCACTGCATGGAGGGCTTGGGGATACAGGTGGATGACATATTGAATGTGTGTCAGCACCATATGCTTGCGGCCCGAAAAGCCAAATGTATCGTGTTACACATAAAAGGAAGAGTGGCCAGAAGGTGGAGGGAGTGATTCTGTTCCTCTCATGAGACCTGGATTTTCAGGACAGGAAAGACATGGATTTTTTAGAGTGTGGTTGTTCAGTGTGGAGAAGAGAGGGTTGCAGGAAGACCTTACAGCAGCCTTTCAGAGCCTAAAGGGGGTCTACAGCAGAGCTGGAGATGGGCTTTTTGTCAGGGTCTCTACTGAAAGGACAAGGGGGAATGGTTTTAAACTAAATTTGGGTAGATGAAGATCAGATGCAATSAAGAAATTCTTTACTATGAGGGCTTATGGAACAGGTTTCCCAGAGAAGCTGTGGATACCCCATCTCTGGAAATATTCAGTCTCAGGCTTTTGAACAACCTTATGTCATGAAGATGAACCTGACCAGGACTCGCTCCAACTCAAACATTCTACCACTCCATGATTCTAATGTTTAAGAGAAGTATTCTAAGGAYTTGTTTTTAAAGCTACTTGGACTACTCACTACTCAGTTTGAAATGCCAACATCTATTTCTAACTGCTTCTGCTATAAAAATTCTGAAGAAAAGCMAAGCAGTAGAACAGTGAGCAAGTTCAGGAAAAAAAAAGCATTTTAAGCAGTCATTTCACTCCTCTGTCACAAAGAGCCAAGCTGGTTGGCTCTCATACAGGCATATGAGTTTCATACACCATTTTCTCACACTCCTTGACAATCTGGAGCATTTCGGTGTTAACAAGCCCTGAGTCATCGCTCCAGRACCTTCTGTATTCCTGTTTTCTCCCTCCATGATCCCTGAAGTCAGGCAGAGCCAGCATCTGCCCAGTGACTGCAGCCCTCCTGCAGCACAGTGGGAAGCAGCTGCACCTGATAGAACTGAATACAGAATGCCTGTAGCTTGGTTTAAGGGATTTAAGCTGCTTCCCAAATGTCAGTATTGACAGAGCAACCTTTTTCTAGGTCACTCTATGGGGCATTCAGAAGGGAAATCCTGCCAAGTTACACAAGAGGTTTGACAGCTTATAGGTGGTAAATGTTCACTTTTAACAGTGCTCATTCATGTGCTTTGTGCACTTGAATAGTCCTGCTTTTTCAATGGAGCCATTTGAATAACTAAGTACTCTGCAAAATAAGGAGGGGTTGTATGCCCTGTTTTTTTACTTCCATTTGGGCCATTTGTTTAATTAAAATAAAACTTACAGTAAAAATGGTATTTTAATGACACATGGTGCATCAGAAAGGAACTTGTAGGRCTCTTTTTGCCTCAGAGGGCAAACACAAGGAAAGATTATTAATAATTTCATGTATGACTCACTTCAATGTCTAAGAGAAAAGTGCTCTCTGAAATGAAGGAGGGCTGTTAAATATAAAAACAAAGGGAGGGTGTGTTTTTTACATAATAATAATTTATGAAAACTAGTTCACCGCCAAGTCTTAGAAGTTCAGAAAGACTACATACAAAAGTCTGTTCATAGGCATCATGATCACAGCTTTTAAAAACACTGGAATKGGTAAGTTAAATTCAAAGATTATTTAATTTCAGATAGTTTCTGAAAGATGGGACAGACCAGAAATATTTGCACATAAATATCTGCAGATTGTGCTCTGGCTTCAGACTGGGTCTCAAGAACTTTTAAAATTCCATAAGGAATCTTTTTATTGGTAGCTTTGAATCAGGCAGTGTGTTTCCTAAAATTAATATCTCTTCTTGCAAAGCATCCAGTTGTATTACATGCTTGTAAAAATAAGGCTAAATTAAACTGCTCCATCAGAGACCCAAGAAATTCTTAGCTGTTCAATATTCTTCCTTCTTACCTCTTCAACATTATTTGAGTCACAGAATGAAGTAAGAAGTTGTGTGTTAATATAGCAAGTCAGCCATATCCTTACCCATCCATGTGTTGAAACAGCTTCATAAATATCTAATGGATGGGAAATGTCCATTCCAAAAGAGAGAAACAACAAAATGTGCTGAGGTCTCCACAGGGCATATATTTTTACTGAAACGCAATTTTAAATTTTCTTAATTGAATTGTGGCTCCATGGAGAGATTGAGGCTCCGTGGAGAGATTGAGGCAGGACTAATGGGTTTTTACAGTAGTCATTGTACCTACATATGTGATSTGTAAATTCCTCAGCCCTGTAGCTTAAGAAAACAAGGAAATATGAATCTTACATTTCTGAACCAAATCTCAGAAAAAAACATTTCTCCTTCATGCTGCAAACCATATTTCTGAGCACTACAGAAGAGCTGGTCTGTTCGGTAGCCTTTCCGTGTAACCTGACAACAGGTTTTGACATCTTTCATGGTGTCCTTGGCTGAGACTACCCCAGTAAAATAACGCTTGTACTGTGTTGAAACAAGTCCTGGACCATATACAGACTTATTTTCTTCTGATAAGCCACACATATTATATTAGTTGTAATTATTTTACTTTCCTTATGGTTGAATTTATTGTCCTCACTGGGTTAAAGCTATATTGTTTATGTATTTGCATATTTTGTTTTGCATATTTCGTTTGCATTTGCATTGTTTGTCTCCATTTAAAACACATGCCTTCATTTCTTACTGCCCAGCAATTCTGTTAAAAAAAAACTTTACAAGGTAGCAGATGTACTACAGATCTGGGAAGAGCTGATCACATGACACATTCCCCTCCAAAGGCACAGTCAGTTGCCAGCAGTCATTCAACAGCTATATGGTAGTTGGTGAAATATTCCCCAACTAACTGAAAAACCAGGGCTGTTGCCATGGTTATTTGAAATATGCCAGAACTTTTTCCCAGTCCATTATTCACTTCTCCACTGTAATATATCTACCTGTGTTTTTCTGGGAGGAGGTAAAGAAGGTAGCTGTATGAATATCTTATTTTTACATGTAAGATCAAATATGCTTTGGAAAGATTAAATATTCTTTGGCTTTTTTTTTCAGGCAGCTATTTAGAAGACTGAAACAGATGCTTTATTCTACCTATGAGGCTGKTTTTTTTTGCTGTTGGGGAGTTTTGTTGTTTTGCTTTTTTCAACAGATAARGAATGGAAAAATCATGTCATTTACTAATTGCATGCCTGCCTTCTTCAGACTATCTTTTTTGAAGGATAATGCTCTGACACTTCCAGGTATTCATCAGAGGAGAAAAAGAAAGCATTACGAGAGGAAAAGTAAAAGAGCAGCTAATTTTCTATTTTCCACTGTGTAGCTTTGGCATTAAAAACCCCTGGAGGATAGAATTATAGAGGGGTTTTTCGTTGGTTTAATAGTAGCA
The DNA here is from genome assembly GCF_030028575.1 of Malurus melanocephalus. Taxonomy (NCBI): domain Eukaryota; kingdom Metazoa; phylum Chordata; class Aves; order Passeriformes; family Maluridae; genus Malurus; species Malurus melanocephalus. The sequence continues at coordinate 1,713,523 of NW_026623311.1, forward strand.
CTTAACAGAACACTTGATGTGAAGAGGACAAGTCATGAGAATATAGGAATAATCTCTCAGGTTTACCTGTTCAAGCCCTGAACTGCCACTACCCAGAAGAAAAAAGAAGTTGTTTTCATCTCCTTAAGAAAGTAACACAAACACTTATTGGCACTGGCCACCAGCAGCCCTCCCAAAGGGATGCCATAGTGCTGTTCTTCACACTGGTGTCAGGCTGGCACCTGCTGGGAGTTCCCCTTTATCCTTCAGATTGACACAGTCATGAAACATCCAGGGGGAAACTCTGGCCTGCTGGGATCTGCTGGCCACAGATTGCTGGGTATTTGCGGGACGCTCTTTCACCCCATATATATWTTTTTAAATTGTAATTATAGAGTATTTGCATTACTGAAATAAAAGGTAATACAGTTTCTTATAAGTACAGATAATGAAGGGAGATCTATTTTCAGTTCTCTTCCCTGAGGACCTTACCTTTGACATTAAGATGACCCCATCTTACCTAGGCTTCATTTGACCCAAAAGTACCTTCTTAATGTCAGAGAATGAATTCACCTGCTCRGACAGGGTGTCAAAGACATTTATGAACTCCACATCAAAGCAGTGAATACGCCACAGAAGTTTTGGTAGTTATGTGAAAAAACATGTCATGTAGGAAAAAAAGACTGCTCCAGAGGTTATATTTCAAAAAGATCTCAGCAAAAAAAAAAAACACTCAGAAGCATTATAATCAACTGCAAAACAATGCTGTTTAAGATGACTACACAAACTGTAATGAATGCAGAGACTTGTGACACATACAAGGTATAAATATASTTACTAATAATGATATAATTATCATTGGCTTGCCTTGACCCTGAATATAAGGGTAACCAGCAGCATTATACAAGTACCTCATAGCACTGTGAGGGCATAATTTTTAGACACAATTTTTTAAAGTACATTAAGGATTGTGATCAACAAAGGGCCAAAGTAAAATATACCCAAGCACCAAAACCTGGCATACATGAGACCTGATTAGCACAACTGACTGTAAATAGAGAGGATATCATTCAAAGATGGAACACAGGCAAGAACAGGAAAAAAATACAAATAGTGTTTGTGGGGTGTGCAACAAGATAAAACCATGTGACATAAACAAGGAAAAGTGAGGGAGTAAGGCAGCTCACTTGGACTTTGAGTGTGTCCTTCAGGAGCTCTCAAGTCAAACTTCAACAGCTGAGGACCATCAGAGACTGTAAACAGCACTGTCAGCTTTGCAGCATCAGCTCTGGGGTACTGTGCACTTAGAACCAATTTTAAACTGATTTTTAAAGACCAACAGTTTTGTATGCAGAGTGATCAGATTAACATTATGTAAGATTTAACCATTAGCATGAAGTGAGCTACTAATTTTTAATTCACTAATGTTAAATTTGACAACGTAAAGCTGACCTAATTTCGCAGTCTTCTGAACACTCCCATAACAGCCATCTCTGATTCCCTCTGTGACAGAAATGCTTTTAGTTGCAACAACTTAGTCACTAGGAAGGGGTCCTTGCAAATCTGAAAACCAGCTCAACGGGAGGTTGATTAARCCTTGAGAGAAGAAACTTATCAGTGGATGAAGAAGAGAAGGTGCTGATGGCATTTACTCCTTTGGTACATGAGGATCCCATGCAAATCAAGGCAGGTCTGTGGCATAACTTACTAAGACTGCACCTTGCTTAGTGCAAGGGTGACACCAACTGAACTTCTTTGATGCTGTTTTTGATGTGGAAGCAAGGTACTTGGCAGTAGTGTGATAAAGCACAATTTTTTTTCTGGAGGCAAAGAAGAATAACAAATGAGAATGTGTGTTAAGAACAAGCAATATAAATGACAGCACTTGCATTCAGTCAACTACTGTACAAGAGGAAGAAGGAGAACTGAGCCTCAGTCAATAAGCTCTGAGGGGGAATACTCATGTGGTGTGGACAAATACACATTTCTTTAAGTTTATATCATGCTTTCTTTTTGTGTTCCCATGCTATTATCCAGAAAAACCTATTACATTAGAAATAATTCATCTTACTATTAGAAAATATAAATATGTAAAAACTACCATTCAGAATAAATATTTCTATTTACCCAAAACATAAAACAGTAYAAAACCAATGACTAGTCATTTGGAAGAAGTTGTCAGTCTCCCAGCACTACTATTCTAAGGCATTTATTGATTCATGATTATCTCCTCAGAAGACTATTAAATCCTCCTGGTGCACCCATTCTCCCATGCTGCATAACTCTTCAGTATACTGCTTTTTTTTTTTTTTTTTTTTTTTTTTCTCTGAAACCTGACTACAATTATTCATCACTGTCCTTGCACTAAATATACTCTATAGTTTAGAGTATATAGTTTATTTCATGGGCTACATCAATCCTACCTAACATTATCATGCCTTTGTATGTAAATCTTGTGGAAAATCCTTTCAGGAGGCTTCAGGAAGTCTTCCTTCATTTCCATTGCAACATTCCTGGGCAAAAGGCTCATCAAGAGACGTTCCTAAAAGAAAACATAAACAACATCAGTTTTGTGGTATAGTGTGTGGCCATTTTTTAAACTAGTAAACTAGACAAGCTTCTCTTAATCTGCTTCCTTAAAATGTCTGCTGCTGCATAAACAATATGAACCATGAATCTCAAAATCCTGCAAACTGTGTGGGTGACTTTTTTTAATCTTCTGCACTAAAAAAAAAAAAAAAAAAAAAAAAAAAAAAAAAAAAAAAAAAAAAAAAAAAAAAAAAAAAAAAAAAAAAAAAAAAAAAAAAACCACCAAAAACAAAAACAACCACACACACAAAAAAACCCTACACAAAAAAAAGCCAGCTACAAGGGCATATAATTGCCCATGTTTTTCATTAACATCACAGTTCTAGTAACAACTTACTTCCTTCGTAGTAGCATTTATCTGTCTGGGAAAGACTTCCCAGGATCATTTACTATCCTTTTGTGGTCCTATTTCTTCTTGGATGCAATGAAAGTGTTACATTAGGAGGACTATGACAGCTGGTTATTAAGCAGTGAGAGTGGATGAAGGATTTATCCACTGTYAAATTCAGTGGAACAGTAACAGAAGCACAGTTTTAATGTCATCTTATTCAGTGTGGCAATGTCTGTAATGARCTGCATCAGTACAAAATGCTGGCTAAACACATTTTCTTGCTGTATTCACAGAGAAATTTTTAGCATGGATCACTGATCTTTATAAAAAGGGTCTCTAATGTTATGGATCTTGCCAGTATTGACTGTAAGCCCCTTGATGTTTTTCCATGTATTCTGGCACACTTGCAGGTGCCATCTGGAAAATCTAAAGCTGCTGCTCTTAGATGTTGTAAGATGTCCTTAGATGCCTACCCAAGTTGTGTTTTCACCCAGAAAATGCTTGCCATTTAAAATGCAGTTCCAAGCTTATGCATCAGACTTGCTAGTTTCTGCCATGGCAACAGTCTGAATGAATTCACCTAAACACGTCTGATGTGATTCAGGCATCTCAGGTTCCAGACAACGAGGGATGAGGCTAGAGCAAGGAAGATGCACCCTTGGTGGAAAGGATTAGGTCAGGGAATACTTAGGCAAACWGGATAGATGGAAGTCCATGGTCGCTTACAGGACACATCCACAAACCCTGAGTGAGTTGGCAGATGTCACTGTAAAGCTACTCCTGGTAGTCAAATGTGGTGACTGGGAAAAGTGAGGGAAGACTGGAAAAAGAAAATGTCACTTCTATATCCAAGAAGGGCAAGCAGGAGGATATAGGGAACTACAGKCCTGTCAGATTCACCTTGGCTCCTGGAAAGTGATGAAGATTCTCATCCTGGAAACCAAGGTGGTTAGACCAGATGACTTCCAGAGTTCCCTTCCTACCTAAACTATTCTGTGATTCTGTTATCTGACTATCAAGACCCACTGTAGTGGCAGCTGTGAGATGTCACAGAAGTGCATATTTYGGCCCACCCATATCGTCCTTTTACTTAATTGATATTAAAGAAATAAGGAGTAAAAATTAACACTTAGAAGAGGGTGTCTGCAAGTGCTTTGTGTTGCTCACATGCACAGATTCRCATTTGATAAAGCCATCAAATAATACTCAGTTTATTCAAAGTTTTTTTTTACAGTTTCTTCCAGAAGATACATCAAAAGATGGAATGTTTAACTTTGCAAAACTGTGCTTGAGAACTTTAAAGTTCTGTCATATATTTGTGGYAATCATGTTGTCTTGAGGCTAAGGATCATTAACTAAGTCTATTTCCTACTGTTCTTATACCAAGAGTATTGCAAAGAACATGATGGAATTAAATATTTGTTGGCACTTTATAACATACAGCAATTTCCAATTTTTAATTATCCAAAGAATATCACATCACTAGAAAATGGTTATTCACTATAATTTTCATGTTGATTTCATTAAGTATGCTTGTACTTCTACAGCAGAATTATTTTTGGGTAACCCGAATTTTGGGTTACAATCCAAGTATTTTGTCAACAGTGGATCTCATGAAGCTCTGTTGACTGCTTTTTGTGTCCTAAAGTTGATTTACTGTGTTAAGAGAAATATACTGGAGTTATAAAATGAGCTGACCACCTGTCAGACAATAAAGAACCGATACAGAGGTATACACCTGTCAGACAATAAAGAACCATGAGAGGAATTTGGACTGATGGTTAAATTCTCTGGTGCTCAAGATAGAATAGGTGGTGCTGAAATTTCATAAGTACTGCTCTGGATACAAAATTTACAATGTCTAAAGACTAAATGTTCTCTGTAGCTTCTCTTCAGCGAACATATTAAAAAAGGTCTTTGCCTTTTTGCTGAAATGGGTTAGTAAATTCCAAGACTGTTATGGAAAAAGTGGGTTTTAAACTTCTGTTCCATAGAAGACTTAACCAGACAAACGAGCAAACAAAAATTACACTGACAGGCTCTTCCAGGGACAAGTGCTGACTGAATAGTTCTTCTGTGGCCTACAAACAATTGCAATGCAAGATATGAATAAAAAGCTCACAGATAACATCTGCAGTACATGGCAAATAACATGGAATCCAGGGCAGTAATAARAATCATTACCTTGAAGGCAGCATTGGAGACCTGTAGGATGCAGCATTTGACAGCACTGAGACATGCATGTCAGATGTATTAAGGGAGGCTACAGAAATAATGATTCCTTTATGTGTTACATTGACTATAACAAGACCTGAAGGGAGCATATGAAAATCCTCTGTTAAATTGTGATTGCTTGCTTTTTTCATTAGAGCTGAGAAAAACAACAACAAAAAAAAGGTGGATGACTGCTGAAGAATTGTAGAGTCTATACAAGGAGGGTTGGCAGCCTCAGGCTCGCCAAGTGAGGAAAGACTCAATTATGGCTTTCTCAAAGGGCAGCCACTGCTGACCTTTCAGACCAAGAAGGGAAGCAGCATCATGACTGTAAGGATTTGTCACTGAATGGGAGATTGGAAAATGTAAGAAAGAACACTGCAGTGTAAAGTATCAAAACACTGAAAATAAATGAATGACAGCATCCAGCTCTCTAGAAAGATTATAAGAAAAGTCTCTTCTATTTTTATCAAAAGCTCATCTGTCAAGCAAAGTGGTGTTGCCCTTCAGGTCAGCCTAAGGAATACCCAAGGTCAGCCCAAGGAACTCAGAGTTTTGGAGCAGCAAGAGTGAATCCATGTACACAAAATATAGCTGTTGAAATGTTTTGGAAAGTGCTCTGCCTTGTCCAGTTTTTTCTTTTGCTCCTGTATGGCTGATCTGATTATAAAAATCATCTGAAAACCAGACTAAAAGGAAAACTACATGTGTATGACTGTGCAATGCATTGAATGGAACAAGTGACAGAACTAAAGGATGACCATTCACATTTATGCTGATGTTCATACTCGAGTGGTTGTTGCCTCTAACAGGGGTGGGTAATGAGAGGAATAAATGGAAAGTTAACACAAGGAACACTAATCGATTAGCAATAACTTTTAACAAAATAAAACAGCACTCATATTGTAAACCTTCTAACTGGTAACAAATGATTTTGTATTGAGGTAGCCTCAACACGTGACATATTCCTAAACACAAGGTCTAGTAGAAATAAAGTATTTCCATATTTTAATCCTTCTCACTGATTCACAATGCTGTTTAGGGTTATAACAGCTGTTTTCTACACAAAACAATAAATTTTGGTCCTATGACCAACTTACACTATTTTAGGAATTTGTACACTTTTCTGCTGTAAATTTCACTCAAGCACTAAMACAGTCTAAAGTGAAATCACATGCTGAAAAAGCAGATTATTTTCAGAGACCGCAATTGTCAGTCAATGATTTTGCATTCCCTGCAGAAATCTCACTAAGAGAAGAAAATTACAAATGAGGACCTCCTTCATTCACAGCAATTTACACTCCCAGTCCTGTTCTGGGATTTTGAATGCCAAACTAGACTGCCTCTAGACTAGACAATTTTATTATTCTCATTAATAAGGATTTCTTTTTTAAAAGGACACTCAATTTATAAAAAAGATTTCTACCACAGCAATGCAGCATCACTAGAAATTAGAGGATGAACAAACATTCTTTTTGACCCCAAGGAAATTAAAATGTGCATACCAAACCAATTAGGAATCGATCAGTGTTACCTTGGCCCTATTCGACATCTAGTACCATTATGCACATGACAAAGAAAATATGCAAAGGTGGGAAACGGATAAGGAAAAAGTTTTTCCCATTGTTAATGAACAAAAAGACCCTATATTACTACTTGTAACATTCTCAACCCTACTTGCAAGTACAAGATCCTGGACTGCAACTTTCACTCCCAGTTGGACCCAAGTTAAAACTTTTAAAAGTTATTCAACAGAGCCACAGTTGACCAGACCTGGTCTTGCTGGCAGTCCTGCTTTGAGGGAGCATTCGGCCTGGATGATCTCCAGAGGTTCCCTTTGACTGTTGTATACCAAAGGGGGCAGCAGCACAAGGACAAGGAGCAGAGGCCTGAAGCCATCTTGCTATCTTGCCACCCATGAAAATAGCAGAGGAGGTCAAGGCTCAGCATTCTCTAGCAGTTGTGTGATTTCTCATTTCTGAGAAGGGAGAGAATCAGCAAGCAGTGATTACTGAGGGAACAAAATCCCTCATTTGCATGCTCTATTCTGCCCTAACACTCTATTCAACTTTCTACAATTTGGAGGTTTCTCACTATCCCCATCTGCTCTGGACAGCCTCTCCCACCAGCAACCCAGTTCTGCTTTTATGGGAGTCCCCAGTGCATGTTGTTAATATATTTCTTGTGTCTGCCTCCAAATGAAGATGCCCATCTCCCTCTCATTTTGAAAACCATCTTTTTTTTCTCATTTTACTGCTGTTTCCAAATACTTATAACTTATTCAAAATCCTTTAAAAATTTCACCTTGATTTAGAATCATTTCATGCAGCTCTCCAAACAACATTATGCAGCTATTCCTAATACACAAAATTATTCATTTTGAYATCTGTATGGCAAATGATTGTGATGCATTTTCAAATTCTTTCAGCAGGCTGTAAATAATTTCATAAATCCACACCCCCTTCATCAGAAAAAAAAAAAGGCTCAAAAGCACATAAATATCTTAAATGTTCCTAGTCAGCATCCTCTTCTTTCTTTCCAGTTTTCTAGTGTGCAACTAAAAGACTCCTCAAAAAATTTCTACACAAAATATGGATAAGCTTAGCTTCCCCATGCTAAGCTGTGCTTCCCCATGCTAAGTTGTATTCCTGTATGTTATCATGAAAGATATAAAGAAAACAAAATGTAAATATKGTTTATAGTCAGAGCAGACTACTTTATCAAAGGATAAGCAACCAAGATGAGAGAAGCAGCAAAGGGAACTGTAGCATTGCCTCAGAGCTTCAGGCTCTTATGYTTTTCTGATTCTTTGAATCTCATTGCTCATTGTCCTCTCATCTTACTGTACATGTGTATCTGCTGCAATTCATTTCGAGAATGAAGTTATAATCTGGAAGGGACATGTAGAAAAATTTACTACTTTGCATGTTTTTTAGTTCCATGAGAACAGGTAATGGATACAGCTCCATTTCTTTCAGTCAGCTTTATTAATTTCCTCCTGAACTCTCCTTCCAGCCAGCATTCTGGCACTGCCCTCACCCATCAGGGAGTCTGGCCCCTACAACTGGATGGCTCTTGTGGAACTTGGTCTGAATGGGACTGGGAGATTCCCAGGGACATCCTGGGGAAAACAGTTAGTCTGGATGGCACTCCAGATCCTGATCCCTTTTTACTCTCCCTTACACTGAACCACATTGTTCAGGATAGACTTCGTGCGTGTGTTACCTTGTTTTTTGCATTTTCATAGGGACTTCAGAAAGGAAGAAATTAAAAAATAAATATGTGGAAAAATCGTAATTGTTTCTTGGTTGAAAAAACATGAATGTTTTTGTTATAGTAACAGTCCAACAATGATGACAAATAGGAAAAGGAGCTCACAGAAGAAAGAAAATTTGGATCATCTCCTCTACAGTATGGAACATGAAATCTAACCCAACAATTTTTGCAGTCTATCACAGATCTTTTGTTTTTACTATACTTAAAAGTGCCACCACATTTTAAAACAAATTTTTCTCCCTAGAGAAGAGAAGCATCAGACATGTGTATAAGAAATTAATAAGACTGTTTCAGAGTTAATTCATCTATAYAATCTTGAGATATTCAGTTTCTAGTTAGTCAGCATTTAGGATGTACTTCACTCTGGAGTACATCCTAAATATTAACACCTAGTACCAATAATACCATGATACCATGCTCAATTTTTCATAATTTTAAAATCTACTTTTTAGTGGGTTCACAGTCTCTGTCACCTTTATATTACACTGCACAGCCATTTTAATTCCCTTTAAGGAAAAACAAAAGAAAAAGGAGAAAGAAAAGAAGCCTAGTGCAATGCATGGAAGAACAATTTTGAGTAAAACTATTAGGATTCATTTACATTTCCTGTAAGCTGGAAAACAAAGGCAGCATATTATACTAGTCAATTATTCAAATAATTCAAATGTTATGCCATTTCTTCCAACTAAGTACGTGAAAYAGAGCTGTTAAAGGTGGCGGTCTTCCAGGAGCCACAAGGTGGCAATGTTTCAGAACGGTCCTGAGATTTCTCAGAAAATTTTATTTTTCAGCAACACATTACTACAATAATAATCATTAAAAAAAAAAGAATCCATAAAAGACTAGACACCTAATGCACAGATTTTGAGYAGTAAGAGGATGGCTAACAACACAGGTATGGTAGATGATCAATGCACTATGCAACTGCAAAATGCATTAAGTCTGAATAGACCTGTATCAGACCAATTTGACATCTTTCTGCGGTTAAGTGATTATTTTTGTTTAAATAAAGGAAAAAAAAGGATGTATCAACAGAATAGTGTTCAATGAGGCATTGCAAATTTCCTCATGGAACATTGTTAGCTACAATGGAGATGGTAGGGCCTTGGGGAAGAATTAGGAGAACGTGAAGTCTTGGCTAAAATAGAGGCCAATGRGCTGCATGGAATGCAGAAGCATAGGGATGGAGAGTGGGCATAAACAGATCATAAAACTGCTCAAATGTATAAACTTCACAAGACAGCCGTTAAGAAATAGCATGGTAAGAATGAGAAAAATTTGGTAGCATATTGAACTTTTTAGGTACCATCCAGAAAACACATGAGCTGAATAAGTTGAAAACCTCTACATGTAAAAAAGCCCCAGATTTCCAGATCACAGAGTATCTATGGAATATGTAAGTGACACTACCCTAAAAAAGCAAGTGTGATTCCTGAAAGGACTAGAGGGTTAATGGTAGAGTGAGTGGAAATCAGCTACACAAATCTTGTACGAATAGGAATGAGAGCTGAGAAAGGCTATGAGAATAAACAAGGAAATTGAAAGCATAAAAAGAATACCCTGTCTTCCTTGTTATCCTCATATCTATTAACTCCGAGTGCTCTAGAAATACATCAGTAAAGATTAATCATCAGAAAGCCTACCTAACAGTTGATCCACATATAAATGTGCAATGAATAAATCAAGCAGCATCGAAACTACTGTTAGTCTTTTTACTTTCATCTTGTATTTTTGGTATTCACTMCCTCTAAAACCTATGAAACTGGCAATATCCAATGCATCCACAAAACCGTTACAGAAACCTGACAGTAAAAGGATTATACTCATTTCAGTAAATGGAGATCTTCCTACTGAAAGTGAACTTGAGTGAGAAGAAGCTAAATTCTCATAACCAAACAGTGTCTTTATAGTTAAGGCATATGTATTTGCCTCACTTTAGTGCAGGCAAGCAGCCATACAGATATAATCAGACAATCCTCTACAGCAGATAACTTGAAAACCTCCTATGCTTGACAGGGAAGAAGGAAGAACATTGCTGCAGTACATTGCCTCATCCCTGGTGTACTTAGTTTCCTCTCTACAGCCAAGTCTGGTTTGTTCCACCAATGTAACATTGAATACCTTGATTAGGCAAGGATATATTCCTCAGGAAGAGAAAGTCAGAAGGCTCAACCTTCGGCAAGACAGGCACATCCCCCTCTTCTGCTCTTGTTAATCCTCCAGCCCCCAGCTAGTACAGTTTTTGTTGAAGAACATGCTACATGTTACAACTCAGGTTGGTACTGGGACTGTGTCACGCTCTGATTTTCCTCCAGCCCATGAGTTATGACATTCTCCTTCGCTACACTCCTCCAAAACCAAGATATCTCCACCAACTCTACACAGATATGTGGCAAATCTCTGTGGTCTCCTCTGGCACCTTGCTGAGAAATGGARCCAACATAGGGAAGCAGTGGAAGAAAAGACACTGACAACTTCAGTCTTCTTGCCTTGCTGCTGGAGCCAGCAGAATCTGTAGCTGAGAGTCCAGAACCAATGGAACTTTGAGGGCACAGTGCTGCACTAGAACCAGTGCTTCACACCACTGCTATCCCTTGATAGACCAGGCATTCATTTTGAGTTGAGGCAGCCACCCAGTATCAGCACGTGGAGGAACAAGCATGAACTCTTCAGTAAAGATAAACTCATTGATTGCTAGTGATAGAAACAGCCCACTAGTGCGTGTAAGCAGACCAAGGATTGAAAAAAAGCCAGTAACCTGATGTCAAAAGGAGTAATTTTAGAACCTAACAAAGACATAGTTAGTGACAAACAGTTAGCATTTCCTTTTTCAAAGGCCATAAATGCCTTCAGTATAGCAATAGGAAAGAAAATCATGGCACAAAACAGTAAAATAGAATAGATGCCTGAATATCCAAAGATGAAGATATAAATATGGTTTGCTTTGAAAAATCTAGACTTTTTTTCTAATTTCGATCAGAAAAATCTAAAAGCCTTTGTCCTTTGCTACTTGTCCTCATTTTATCTCTTTACAGAGTGGGGAAGTGAGTCTAATCCATAGCAGAAATCCCATTACCTTCCAAAATGGAAAAACAAGGACCAATCACTAATATGCTAAGGAAGCAATAAGGGTATTCGCTCACTCAAAATAGCAAGCGTGACTTGGATTTAGTTCATTATTTCCTTGTCAAACTGGGAAATTTCTAATCAAATGTGCCCGAAGGGGAGCAAAACTCCAAATTAAATAATTTWATATTGAAGAGGTAATGGGAAGAGAAACCTTGGAAAGAATTTAAATTACATAACAGATGGAAGTCCATTTAGAATGGCAAAACTGAAAAAACAATCTTACTTTAGAATGTATTTATTTTGCCAGTTAATGGGGTGTAGTCTAGCTCTATTCTTCCACATAAATTTGTCCAAAAGAAACAGGCAAAAAATACTCTCATATACTAGAAAGAAAGTTAAGTGCCCAGCTCAGTACCCTGTTCATGCAGATAATCTGTGCTTAAGCAGTAACATATAATTTGGCAAACTGCACATGTGGTAAGGCMAGCTGCTATGATGTCAAAAAGCTACGTGACAAAATGGTCTATGGTGGAATCAGCTGGTGTTGGAAGACTGGCACAGGAAAAGTGTTAAGCTTGTGTAAAGCATTAGCTAGGCTTTTGTTACAGTTCAAACTCTTCTAGAAGAGAAAAAAAAATCTGGGAACAGCAGTAAAATTACATGTAAGAGGACTTTTCTAATGACATTCTAAACCTTTCTRTGAATTCCTGCTGTTGAGGGAAGAACATGAGGATTCACTCCTGAGGTTGTTTTACTTCATACTGTTGCATCCTACTAAAATGAATAAAAACATTGCATTAATGTCCACCCAGCACTGCTGTTATAGATATTACTCTAAATTTAGAAATAAGCCATATGAAACTCTTTTGAATTATTTGTCTTACAATTTAACTTAATAATCTGATGCACTGTAGCCAGTGTGATTAATTATGATAATTTGCCTTGGCAATTGTTAATCCATGGTGTTATCTGCTGAGAACTGTATGGCTGTGCATTTTTAATCATCTAATAATGATGGGTTTGRGTGATCTTGTTTATCCCTCCTCCTCCATTCTCCCTAATGGAAAATACACAATGCAAGTAGGAAAAATAAACTGAACAATTCAGAGTCAAACACTACCATATTTGATTGACAGTTTCTTAAAAGAGCGTCTACTATAAATTTCCCATTATTTATTCTAAAACTCCTAACAGCAAAAGTATTGACAGAATTATTATATGATTATATAAACACTCATTTTTAAATAATGAATTTATCACAGAATCATTTAGGTTGGAAGAAACCTCTGAGATCATCAAGTCCAATCTTTGGCCAGATAATACTTTGTCAACTATACCATGGCACTGAGTTTTAACACCTCCAATGATGATGACTCCACCACCTCCCTGGACAGCCCATTCCAATGCTTGCCAACCATTTCTGTGAAGAAATTCTTCCTGTTATCCAACCTTAACCTCCCCTGGCACAGCTTGAGGCCATATCTTCTTGTCACTTGTTACCTGGGAGAAGAAACTGACCCCCACCTGGCTACMACCTCCTTTCAGGCAGCTATAGCGATCAGTCTGCCTTAAGCCTCCTTTTCTGCAGGCTCCAAGAGCCCCAAGCTCCCACGGCAATTCTTCATAGGACTCACCCTCTAGACCCTTCCTCAACTCAACTGCCCTTCTCTGGAAACACTCCAGCACCTCAGTGTCCTTCTTGTAGTGGGGAAGTGGGGCCTCACCAGTGCCAAATACATGGGGACAATCCCTGTCCTGGTCCTGCTGGCCTCACTATTGCTGATACAGGCCAGGATGCCTTTGGCCTTCTTGGCCGCCATGGCACTGCTGGCCCATGTTCAGCTGCTGACCAGTGAGCCCAGGTCTTTATCATCAGGCAGCTTTCCAGCCACTCTGCCCCAAGTCTGTAGCTCTGCAAGGGCAGGTTCTGGCACTTGGCCTTGTTGAACCTTGGTCCATCTATGTAGCCTGTCCAGATCCCTCTGCAGAGCCTTCCTATTCTCTATCAGAGAGAGACCTATACTTCCACCTAAAAGTTTATCTATTGTACTCAGAGTAAGCCAACATCCATTCCATATAAGTGCTCAACACGAGTGGCATGACTGTATGTCATGCATGCATCTATGAAAAAAAACCTGACTGCAACAAACAGTTCAAGACATCTTCTTGTGTAGCCTGAATATAAGTGACTGCATGTATACCGAAAAAAAAATAAATTCATATGCCCTCTTTTAATCTTTATGAATTTATAAAAAAATTTTATAAAGAGGTGTTTAACTTCATAAATCTTTACATTTTTGACACTCTGTGACATAAAATGGAATGGCTGATAACCTATTTAATTGACATATTTAATGTGCTTTTTTTTAATAGGCATAGAGTTATTTTTCTTCACAATGGCTAGTAGGGGGCTGTGCTTTGGACTTGTGCTGAAAACAGTGTTGATAATACAGGGATATTTTAKTTATTGGTGAGCAGAGTTTATTCAGAGCCAAGGGCTTTTCTGCATCTCACACCATCGTGCCAGCGAGGCTTTAGATGCACAAGAAGCTGTCAGGGGATGCCGCTGAGACAGCTGACCCCAACTAACTAAAGGGATTTTCCACAATGTATGGTGCCATGCTCAGCATATAAGCTGGTGGAAAAAGGAGCAAGGGGGCAAGATGATATTTAGAGTCATGGCAAGTGACCRTTCCATGTGATGAAACTCTACTTTGCCAGGAATGGCTGAATACCTGCCTGCCAATGGGAAGCAGTGAATTCATTCCTTGTTTTGACTTGCTGAAACCAAACTGTTATGGTAATGATCTGGCCTGTTCTTATGTGTGGCTTTTTAGGTTTTCCTAAGTTTCATTTTGTAAAATAAAGGCATGTAGCTAAAGTAGAATTAAAATGGAATTAAAATACATGAACTTTATATGATTCAAAACAAAATGTTTTTATTGCATGTTACCCACTTTATTGGAAGTTTCTACACTTTGGCATTCAAAGTCCAGTAGCAATGTACATCTCTGTCTTGGTTTGAGACAATGTTTTCAGAGAGAAAAGTTACAGGATAAATGTTTCCTCTGAAGCAAAAAGTTTGATATATTTTTTTCACCAATATGAAACGGAAGTTTGGGCAAATGTGAAGAGAAAAATAGTTTATTAACAAAACAAGGTACCCACAGGACACAGATTAAAGAAACTGAGTAACTGTTGGACATTTAAAACTCAGGAATGCACACCGCCCCCTTTCCCCCACAGCCGCTTGGCACATGGTGAGGAGAAAAGATGGCGCAGCTCCTGTCTYGGGAAGAAAAAAAAAAGAAAAAAGAATAAGTCCATATGGTCGCTCGGGCAACAGCGGAAAACCTGGTGGTAGTCCTCTCCTCATGGTGGATTAAACAGAGGGCTTGGTGTGCTTTTTSTCTGGCCGGCTTGGCTTCTCTTCTCTGGAGTCTGGGACAGAGCAGCACCCGCAGCTTGACCCCCSCCCCGGCCCCTGGCTGGTCGGTGCTTGTCTCCTGGTTCTTGGACCGCAGCCCTGCCAATCCGCTCCAGAAAATCACAGGAGTCACAGAAGGGGTAGCAGTCCAGGGAGAGCTGTTTGCCCAAGCTAACAAACCCGAGTTAGCTAAGTGGCACCAACGTAAGTCCCCTGCACTCAGCGAGCAGAACTCCCGCAGYGCCAAGCTGAGCTCCCAAAAGCCCACGGCAGCGTGGTAGCCCCAGCTTTTAATTGCCTGCACTGCCTTTCCAGCCACCCCTGCCCCTTCTTCCAGGTCACATTTAAAGGCACAGACACCTTTTGGGCRTACAAGCAGACGGAATATAGAAATAGAGTRTTATCATAAAATCAACCCAAGACAATCTCTCATCCTATAGTGGCGCAGCCCTAAGTTGAGGTGTCCTCTTGTAACCACTTCCAAAGAAAGACCTCATCTTATCTTTGTCAAGGAGTTCGGGATAGAAGGACTGAATGTGCTTGGATGTGCCTGTTACTATGAGGGATTGTTGCCTGTAGGTTAGAAGGTTAAATTACCAGCCTCACTTTCACTTGCCCAAGGTCASGTAAGGGGAATCCTGGTGGTATGCCAAGCAATGTAGCTTCTTGCATTAGCTGCACTCAGATGAGATATTCTGCATAACAAGAGGTGCAAGAGAGCTGTAAAATTAAAACACTTTTTTTGTTTGCTATACCTTTCTTTGCAAGGGATTACAAACAACTCCTAATGACTTCAGGTTGAAGATGAAGCCTTCCACCTAGATATTTTAATTTCACCTGAGTCATCCTCAGCTTTTTTATTTGCTCTATAAGGACAGACACAGGTCTGGAGACTAAGAGTTGCTGGTCAGTAGAAAGCTTCTGGGAAATTATTGCTGTGTGGGAGAGAGAAATGTGTCTCCATGTCTTTTTTTACCTGTAAAAGGTGGAAGTTGGGCCAGGGATGACATATAGCACAGTAAAGGTAGCCAACATTGTGCAAAGATCTAAGCAGCCTAATGGGGCAAATGAAACAGACAGCAAGACAAGTTACCATCTCTGATACTGCTGTGTGGCTAAGAGGCACTGGTGGCCAGCTGGCACAAGTGGGCCTGAAGTCTGTCCTTAAACAGAGAGCCTGAAATTGCAACACTCCTTATTTTCTGGTTTTCCTGATCCTAGTAAAGAATAAATAGATTTTTGAAGATGGAATTTCCTGTGTAAAATTGTGATTTGATGACAGAAGTGATACAATTTTAAGCTGCCCTCTAACACAGAACATAGCAGTAATGTGGTACAGGCTCAACATGTCAGCTATAATTAGATAGTCCATCTATGTTTTTCAAAGATCACACTGGCTTGCTTTTGCAGRGGATTAGGTATCATCACACACCCTGCAATTTGTACAAAATCAGCATCACTTCCCCATTACACACTAGATAATTTGATAAGAACATGCTTTTGCATCCACATGTGATCCAGGTGAAATTTTTGCTGCAGGGTAATTTGCTGATGCACTCAGCCAGTGTGAATGGTTATTTAAACAAGGCCTGTATTTTAATTATAAACTTCATATATTCTTCTTCATGGTAATGAAAAAAAAAATGCAAGATGCTGAGAATAAAAAGTACTGGAAACATGAGAAGGAACCTGATAAGCATACTGTCAGGCACTCTAGAAATTACTTCTGCCTGGGGCTGTGCAAATAACTAATTCCTCATTTTGGCTGCTGAGCTGCAAGGATAAAAACCTCAGCAAACTATTATCTAGTATCAAAACAAAGTCCAACATGGTTTGCTTTATTCAAACTTAATGTAATTTTTTTCTCTTTCTTCATAAGTGCTTGAAATTAAACACAGACAAAACCACTGGAGGGTTTCTGTGGGTGTCATCTTTTTACTCAAAGATACGGGAAGTAGTACACATATGAAAAATGTGTAATGTCTAGATTAAATGGTTTTAAAGGGGAATCTTAATGCAGCAGGGAATTTGAACCCAAGACACCCTAAGCAGCAGTTCAAAGTATTGCGTACTGAGACTCGTCTATCTTTTGTTGACACCTTTTCCATTTCTATGAATAGTTATTAATCAAATCTCTGACTCAGAGATGACCCAGTTAATACATGCAATGTTAAGGACATTGCCCTAAATTGCAGAAGACACTTGGAATGCAGACACATATGCATGCAGACATTTGCAAACACAGTTCAGTACTGCAGGAGGAAAATTTAGCTAGCTGCACATGATGTGGTGGACATGTATGGAAGCACTGCAGAGCACCACCAAAGTGCCAGTCTGTCTCCTGGAGCCAGCATTACTGCAGTAGCATGGTGCTGAGCAATCCTTTCTCTCAGAAAAGCCGATTAGTTGGAGTGGCAGGCTTCTGGTCCTGAAGCTAGATACAGAGTTGGCTGTCTCTGCCCCACTCTTCCTAACTCCCAGTTCTTTTCAAGTGTTTTTTTCAGTTTATTCTGTTAAATAAATATAAATTTCATGCATTATAGAGAAGTACACAACTATTTCATGAAAGACGGATGCCACCAATAAATATATTTCTCCACTTCCAGTGGTTTGAAAAACTAGATGTGATTTCATGAATAGTTTTTAAGATAGCAAATCCCCCATTGTGGAGATGCTGCTATTCTCCAGTTGATTACTGTGTTGGTTTTGCTTGGCCCAGTTTTTGGAAGTGGGGGGGGGGCCAAAAAGATGGTGCCTGTGAGAAGCTTCTGGAAGCTTCCACCATGTCCAGCAGAGCTAATTGCTGTTTGCTCTGAGGATGATGGACATGCCACTGACCAAACCAGGGCCAATTAAAGATAGTGGTTACGCCTCTGTGAAAACATATTTAAGAATAAATCAAAACAAAGGGAGGACACAGTAGTTTTGCCAGTGGAGGAGGCTGAGAAATATGTGAAAGAATGCAGACACCAAGGTCAGGGGAGGAGGGGGAGGAGCTGCTCCAGGYGCCGGAGCTGGGATTCCTTTGCAGRCCGTGGTGACGACCATGGTGGAGCAGGCTGTCCTCYTGCAGCCCATGGGGTCCACAGAGGGTGCAGAGATCCACCTGCAGCCTGTGGAGGAGGGAGGTCCCCACGCCGGAGCGGGCAGACACGGGAAGGGGGCTGTGTCCAGCAGGAGACCCATGGAGAGAGAGGCCTTGCTCCCGAGATAGAACAGCCTGGCCTTCTGCCTGTACCGGGTGGACGAGAGAGCCCATGGTGCAGCAGTTTGGGCACGACTGTCTGCTCGTGGGGGTACTCACAATGCAGCAGATGTGTGTGGACTGCTGCTTGTGAGAGTGGAACCACGCTGGAGAGATTCACCGAGAACTTTCTCCCGTGGGAGGGACCCCACGGCAATGCAAGGGAAGGACTCTTCTCCCTCAGCAGCTGCAGATCGATCCGGTGATGAACTGACCAACCCCACATCCTGTTCCGTTCCTGCTGCTTTGTTGTGTGTGGGAAGGGGGGAGGGAGTGGAGAGAAGATTGGTGTCTTTGAGGGTTGTATTTTATTTCTCATTCTCCTCCTCTGACTTTGYTAGTAATAAATTCACTTGATAATTTAAGTAGTGCCTGTTTTGTCCATCAAGTGTTTCCTCCCCGTTCCTTATCTCAACTCATGAACCTTTTTGTTAGTTTTTTTTCCCCTTCGCTCTTCTCTACCCGGTGTGGTAGTGGGGGAGAGTGAATGAGCAGGTGTTGTGGGTGCCTGGCTTTTGGCCAGCATTCTRAACCACAACAATTTCCCACCATCATTTCTAATTGTGAGGAAGTACAAAAGTGACATTTAGGAAGGAAGGAAAGATCTAAACAAGTAGTTTGAAAGATGGTCTTTATTTTGCAACCACATTTGCATGTACTTATGCAATACATAACCAGTGAAGGCATCTAAGGTTGTTTTGTGGGCTTTGAAGGTTTGCATGAAGTCAAATKTTTTCCTGGCCTTCCTTGAAAGCAACATATGAAAGCAACAGGCACTTTTCACATTAATCTGTGCTACAAATGCATTTGCATTTCACCAAGGTAAATTATATGCTTTATTCCCAAATTCAGTGCATGAATATGCATTAAAATATTCTTATTGTCAGGGCAAGGAATGAAGGATATGATTAAGATTCATTACAAATCTGGCAATATTGGGATATCAAGAGACCAAAGACMCTACAGGTCTTTTGGAAAGAGATGAGCAGAGTTCTGAAAATCTATAGTGTTGTGAGTGGCATGGAAGAGGTTTCTGAAGGATCATTACCCATGTCCCAAAACAAAAGCTAGAGAGCACACGATCAGTTAATCAGACAACAAGTCTATGACAAATAAAAGAAAGTTCAGTTTCACACATAATTAGAATATTAATTAGTAAATAGAGCGATGACCACAAAACTGGGGGACAGAAAAGCTATACAGAAGCTGAAAGAGACACTTGGAAAATGGGAGTCTACAGGTCTTTAAAGACAGTAGCTGCTTTTGAAGTTAAGATGGCCTCATAAGTACAACAGATCTCTTCCTTGGAGTACAGCTCCGCTTCACGAGCCACTATGCCCGGAATTAATACATGGTGAGCCACATTTTCCTTATTCTTACCCCCTCTTAGAGGCAATCAGCTCAATCAGCAACAGACATTTTCTATGCTGTATACATATCCCCCATTTACCATCCCTGCTTGCTCTTTTCTTTCTTACCTGAGATAGGTGAAGTCTAGAAGATCAGCTGGGATGTCTAACACGAGAAGTCATTAAGGGAGCTGGCTGACAGTATTTTTTTGCTGTATGGACAAAGGATGATCTGGAATTAAGGAAGTGGACACAGAGAGATAGTGCAGTGGGACTGAGGGGAAGTGTTCACTGAGCTCTGATTGAGCAAGAACAGAAAAAAGCACCATTCTGGGGAACAGAATCCATGTCACAATAATTATTCTTATCTGTTTGCTCTGCAGAGGATGGCTTGCTGCTGAGATTTATAGATAATAAGAGAAGAAGCTTATCTCAAGTGAATGTTCATAATTATTTGCTCGTTATCTAAAACTTATTTGATTCTTGTCCTTTTCTTCTGGTGGAATTGCAGTCTAATAACATTCAGCAATGCAACAAATGGATGATGCCACCATCAAGGGCAGTTGTTCATTGTGACCACAGAGAACAAGATAACAGGGTGAGCATTACACTGAAGTTAAAAATAAACAGAGCCTGTCTGTTCCCCATCTCCCCAGCAAGACTTTCAAAGCAAGACTTTCAAAAGTATTTTTGATTCCAAAAATACTACAACATGAGATATTTACTCTTGCTCATAAAAATAGTTTTATCAAAACTACCACATGGGACGACTACTACAAATGCATCCCATGAGGAGAATTCACTGTAAGTAGGACAGAGGAAGAAATCTCACTTACAATTTCAGCTGTGATATCTATCTCACATACTCAACATTTTAACTTCAGAAAGCTGTGTATGTTCAAAAGCCAAGAACATGTTCATTCCTTTCCACTTTAGAGACGTGCATAGAAATATCAGGGAAAGATTTTAGCATTTCGGATTACAATTTTCAGTGTTAAAGGGCTATTTGTTTTAGGGCAGAGCATGTGGATAAGAAAAGAAAGTCTGATGAAAACATTCAGCCATTTTTAACATGTAGTGTTGATACTTTAGAGAGCAAAAATACAAAAATTGAACTAGSTCAGCAGTTTTTCTGCTCCTTTCAAAGCACTCTTGAGTGTTGCCAGCTGGAAACTCAGGGTATGTTATGCCACAGCAGTTGCAGAATAATTTTGTAGCTTGTAATCAATAATTCTTACTCTGGTTTTAGAGGTATGCTAAGATTGGGTGAGAATAGCCACAGAAGGTATTTTGGTGGTACTTCTGATAGCTAATGAGTATATTTCACTACTACACTGAGTTTTACACTGCAATGATTAATTTCACAAACGTAGGAGAAAAGTTTATTCTCTTCCTTGATCTGTACACTGCATTGGAAAAACATTTGTGGTATTATCTAGGTACYCTGTCAACAATAATGGCATTTATGTGTAATGTTTTTGCTTTTGTTATGCTTCTATATGCATGGATAATATATAGAATAAGACAGGTTGCTAATGTGCTAACAATAGAAACAAAAAAAATCAATTTTGTTTTCATGGTGRATCCCAGAAGTAGGTTTTCAAAGGCACAAATGGCAGGCTTGTCTAAATCCCATGGAAATTCAGTTATGGAAAGGCAGTTATTTATGCCTTTAAAAATCTGCAGCTTTGGATCACAAAAGACCAGAATTAAATCTAAAGGCTTTGATCCTAATACCATTTTTACACAGCCAGCAAAGATAYGCAGTTGTTCAAAGAGATATCTACTTATTACAGAGTATGTTCAAGTCATAAAAACACATTCATTTAATTCGTAACAGAAAGTAGTTAAGGACCTGCATTATTCCACACACAGGAATAGACTTGCTAGATAAATTGTGAATGAGGGGAGGTAAAATTGGGGTACACAAGCTTTAAGGGCCTTGACATCTTGTTTGGAGTAAGTAACCACCATGCCACAGAGGTCAATCCAGATGTTCCAGTGTGGCCCTCTGCTATCACTTCTACAGAAAGGAAAAGCTAGTCCAAACCMTAGAGAGCAACAGATCATAGTAGGTTTGAACCTCAGACCTGTGAGTCACAACAGTGAGCTCCACAATATGGCTGTTAGATAAAATCATGTGAAATAAACCATCAAATAACTGAGGTGATTTTTGAGAAGAGATATTGATCACTATCACAGTTATTCTTGTTATTAGTTGTGCAAAAATATAATATAGACATTCTTGTTATCAATTTTACTTATTCAGTGCAGCTCCTCGTGCCCAAAATGTTGACTTTTTTAATAGGTGTCATGAATGCAAACAGGTTATAGCATACTCAGCCAAAAGAAAAGTTTTTACAGCGCATTTAACACCCACCAAAAACATCCATGCAGATAAATAACCACAATCTTATATTACAATAAGACATTAGCTTTGACTCAGCCCTAGAACAGGTCCCCTCTGGCATTGGAGCAGACAAKAGCTGTGGGGTCAGCCTGCACCTTCTCTGAGCGCTGTAGATGAAGAGTGAAGAATGTGCATGCACTGGGGAGGAAGAGCTGGAGCAGCTGGAAGAAGGGAATGCTTCCTTCACAATGGAAATGCACACATGCCCTAGCATACTTTTGGCAASAGTGTCCTAACCTGTGGTTCACAGAACTACAGTCATCTCAGGAGAAACAGAGAAAAATAAGTAAGACTTAGAAACTGACCTGTTTTTCATTTTCATCCTCCAGCCTCAGCCTGTCCTCAATGCAGTTCCTGGCCTGAAGGAATGCCTTTCTCTGAGCCCTTTCTGTCAAAATCCTCACAAAGACCCCATACAAATTTACACTGACAAAAAGGATTGCATTGGCCACAAGCTGTAAGAAAGAAAGAAAAATAAATTAGTATTTTGAAATACAGATTTTTATTTTACATTTCTTCTTAGCAAAATACATATTAAAAAAAAGAACTGTTTGAAAATTGTGCCTTGCTACGCATGTCACTGATACCACTTCCTGCAGTGAAACAATTACAGCAGGTATCACAAATCCGGAGAAGCATTATTCCATAATACAGAATTTTGCATTTGCTGAAGTTAATTTCTTTTATGATGATCTGTAGATGTAGATTGTAACCTTCATTCATCATAATTTATTTCATCATCCCATTGGCAGGTCTAATAAGGAGAGCAGTATCATCAGTATCTGTTCATAATAGACTAAAAAACTGAAATCGTTTTCCTATGCCTTTGTAAAATAAGGAAATTATTGTCACTTATTCTATAGTGGAGAAACAAGACACTGACAAACCTGTGACTGAATAAAAATGTGTGCCTATGTACCCCAAGCTTTCATGTTGTGTAGATTGCACTTGGAAAATCTGTTTCTCTTCCCCTATCTATTGTTAGTCACCATATTGCATTTTTTGACAAATTATCCAAAATATTGTTGATGCTATCCTGCAGCAGATCACTCAGAAAGTGGTAAGTGATATATCCTCCCTCAGTTATTAAAAGGAAAAAAAGAAAAAAAAACAAAAAAACAAAACACAACTATCTCACAAGAGATAACAGCAGTAAAGATTGGTGTTACAGCTTCCTCCTGAGAATGGCAAAAAGCATGTTCAGGCGCATTCAGATGAATTTTAACCTAAMAATCTCATAAACCACTTACTTACATGCCGCTTCTGATGATAATATAGATGGTAATGAGCATATTATTTCATGACACAGGCTGAGCATAAACGATCTGCAATTCCTATCTGGCTTTATTTTGCTTGATCACAGAGAGCTGTTCGAGGTATATAAGTTTTTATCACAAATTAACACCTACTAAAATGAAATTAGTGTAGAAATTCGAGTGGAATCCTATTTTTAGACATGAATGCAGCCACACTCACTTTATCCCTCCATCCTTATCATGCCAAAATGCAGCAATAACAGTGTATTTTAAAGCTAATTCCTAGCAGTGCAATGGAATAAAAATAGAAAGTATTTTTAAAGGTTGTATTCAAAGACAGTGAAGAGAGCCCACAGAATGAACAGAGTTGACAGCTACAGACAGTGCAACTTCTTGACCCTGTCTGAACACAAAACAGCTGTTAATAACACAGAGTGAAAAACTATCTTTATGTACTGAATCAAAGTGGCTCAAGACATAAATAATTACCTCTACAGACAATTAAAAAAAGTCAACTCAGTTTCTGGATTTCAACAGGAGGCAGTAAAAACCATATATTGTAATATTCTGGCAGCTGTTTTGGGACTGTCATGATGATTTTACTCAAGCAATAGTGATCACCTGGACTGGAGGTAATCAGTAGGTGGGTTCCTGCTACTTGCAGGCTCAGCAGGCTCTGAGTCATTTTCCGACATGTTTTGAACAGTTTAAGATAAAACAGAGACTTAGCTGTCAGCTCTGTCCTGCAGGGAATCAGGAAAGTGATAAAGCAAGTAAAAGATTCATAGATTTTTAAATGTGAGAAAAGAAAGTAGGGCAGGTTGTCTCCTGAGGTAAGAGTTCCTTTCTACCACAACCCATTTCTACTTAATTACTATTTTTCCCCCAATTGCAACTAAATACTACTCTTTCTCTCTAGTTTTCTCAAATGTGTGCCATTTTCCAGTCCCTTTAATTTTAATATGTACCTCTATATCTACACACATGCATCCCTACATGCATATAAACATACATATATGCATACATACACATAGTTCATGCATTGTGTGCTGTAATTCCAGGAAAGACTGTGAGACTTGCTGTTAAAACAAAGGAGAACTGAAGAGGAACTAAGGCATGCAGAACTGCTGAAATATCAAGGATTTTAATTATCACCATTCCTACATTATTTACTATACTACTGTTTAGTAGCCAAAAGAATGCTCTACAGGTTTCACCTTCACCTTCTATTCACAGAAAAAATAACAATTTACTTGGTGCAACACAAAGACAATTTTATGCTGCAGACTTTCAAATGATGTTATTCTTTCAATCCATAATGAGATTACAGGTCAGCCAGATTTTTTAAAAAAGGGTATCAGGGTCGTGAAAAGATGTTCCTAAAATTATTTTTTTTAATTTATCACTGTCAGTGAATCTCTTATCATGCATTCTGTCTATTGCAGCACATCAGTATGAACAAACTTAGCTTTAAGCTTCTCTAGTCCTTAGTAGGTTACACTCCCAGTCACTGGATTAATTCTGGCTTGGTTACTTGGATGAGTGTGGATTAGTGTGTTACCAAAGGCAGATTTCCAGTACAGCTAAACCTTGTGGGCTGCCTAGTCAGTGAAGAGGGACTGGAAGCTCCAGCAGGTATTTCAACCAAATATCTGTCTGCCTCTCCTGTTTATTTCCCCATTGTATTTTTTAGGGCTCAATTTACTTTTGGAAGGCAACTTGAATTGTGCAATACAGCAACACCTATCTAGGAGTG
Organism: Malurus melanocephalus; assembly: GCF_030028575.1. NCBI lineage: Eukaryota > Metazoa > Chordata > Aves > Passeriformes > Maluridae > Malurus > Malurus melanocephalus. The sequence goes on from NW_026623311.1 coordinate 1,738,423, forward strand.
AGAAAATAATTCTAGTAGTAGACATATGTAACATGCACGTGCTACACAGGTCTTGAGGCGTTTAATTAAAGATCTCCTTTTTATACCCCAGATTCATCTCCCACTTCTGGAGTCTCCAGTAGGATTAGTTGAGACTCTTTGAAGACTCTTTTAAAACTTTTTTCTCTATTCCAGATAGGATTTATTCTCCAATTCTCTTTCTTTCAAAGCAAGAAATCTCATGTGTACATTCACAGACACACTTGCTCTTTCTCAAACAGATGGTGAAAAACTACTCTACATGTTACTGTTTTCCTTTTGAGAGGACTCTGCTTAGTCAGCAGACTAATTCTGTTATCAGGTTAACAGCTGAATAGTAGATGGCTCAAATCTGATACTGGTTTTCATTGGGGAGTAGCTTTGTGTACAACAAAATTGTCTCAGTAAAATGAGGTGTAAGTTACTCCTGGATCACAGAACACTTTTTTACAAAGTGGTATTCATACAGATGATTATTGAAGTGCCCAACTGAAGTAGATTAAATGACAAACATGAATAATCAGTGAGGGAATCTTCAGAAGACTCCCTCAGAATTTCATTGTGCTTTCTAAAAGGTGGACTTTTGGTGTAAGTAGGACTGAAAATGGAATAAAATAATTACCACACTCAGAATTATAATTTAGTGGCTTAATATCAATATTCRATTTATTATCAGAAGCATGAGTTCTCATGAGAATACATGAAGTGGAGTGGAATATGTAGGAAATATGGCCAGCATTTCCACTTGAAAATTGAAATTTGCAGGAAAAAAAAAATATCAATGAAATTCCCATATGTCTTAATCCTTATATATCTGACGAGAGGTATGGTGGGTCTAAATTCTACTTCCAGCTTTCTCCATTAATTGAATTTTACTGCARGTAATTTCTGTGCCACTATTGTTGTTCCTGTTATACAGATAATGTAATATTTATTCATTCTGTCAAAACTCTGATAATGTAACATTTATTCATTTTGTCAAAATACTTTGAGATATGACAATGAAATGCATTACTTTAAAATATGAATATCTATTGTCAGAGGAAGGAGCTGTGAACAGCTTACAAAAATGAGTCAGTGCTTCTATCATTAAAACACTTGAAGGGCAAGAGAAGACTGTGCTCTTTATGAAAAGTGTTGGTATCATGAACAAAAGCTTAAAAAAATAGTTTATCATTCTCCTGTCATGGAAAATATTATCATTAGAGCAGTGCTTTATTTATAATGCTAGATTGTACAGAGGAGAATGCAAAACTGCCTCTTGATTCTGASATGGTTTTGTTAAGTTCAGTAATTCATTTAATCAACTCACTTTGAAACCTTTTGAGCATACTTAATTAGGGAATCTGCTCCCTCTGTTGAAGTAATGTAACACAAGAAAGTGAACTTCTTCTTAGTTCCTCACAGTGTCCCAGAAAGAACACCCTCCTACCAGAGGATGCAGCTGAACAATTTTTCTCCAAATAGATGTATTCCCATTTTGAACATAACTCTATTATTATTGTAAAGTTTTAGTTCCAGCTGGCTTATATCATATGCTAAGGAAATACTGTTCTGCTGTGCTTTCCGCGTTCATTTGTACCTCCCTGAATCTACAGCTTACCTAAAAGGAAATGAGTGAGCAGTTATTTCAGTAGTAATGAGTCCAGATGTCACTGTTGAGGAAGCAACAGTAGTGCTGGGGTGCCTATAACCATACATGTAAAGAGAAATTTTTACAGTATCTRGGATGCTAAATCCGCTAACCACAGCCAGTTTTTCTGTAGTGTACACTCACAATGTGTTGTTACAGAAATCCACTGTCTCTCCCTTTGTTTGCTTACCTGTTTGACCAAAGTAAAAGACAYGATTTATAAACACAGTTTAAAATACATGCCATACACCTCTGGAAAAAAAATGCCCTCTACAAATGAAGAGTCACTGAGACCCATCTAACACTACAGTGTTAAAAATTTCACCTTTTCTATATTTCTCCAAAGGTTATGTCATTTTATCCTGGAAGTATGCTTTTGGCAGAAATTAAATCTTTATTCTGATGTACCTAGACTTCCGGTTTTGGTTTCCTTGTTGTTTGTTTTGTTGTTTCCTTGTTAGAAAGAATGAAAGCAGGACTTATGCACAGAAACTTTCATTTTTTCTGCTTTTTTAATGAAGAAAGAAGGCTGATTTTCAGGGAATAGGAAAACTACCATACAAAAGACTCACAAGTAACCTATAATAGAGCACTGATATATGAAATTTCACAAAAAAGAAATATGGAAAATACTGGATGGAAAATACAGGCTGAAATACCTTTAAGCATAACTTCTAAATCACTTCAAACCTTTCAAAGAATGAATGACTTCATAAAAGCTGTATTCCTGGGAACAAAACATAAAGCAATATTCTTTTATAAATGGTTAGTGGAGCTGCAATAGTACTATTTGAAACTCGCCAAGCATGATACTGTGCTGCTGCATTTCAGATGTTTTACAAAAAAAAAAAAAAAAAAAAAAAAAAAAAAAAATAAAATTTAACAAAAAAAAAAAAAAAAAAAAAAAAAAAAAAAAAAAAAAAAAAAAAGGAATTGGTATTGTCTCCATCTGATGCCTGTTTTTTTACATTATGTGTACTTGTTGATACACATCTGTGTTATTGACATGACATGAACAATATAATAATTTCTCTTGATCTCATAAATATGTTTGCACAAGCCCAACTGATGCTAGTACCAACAACCTTCCCATAAATCAAATTAGAACTTAAGACAGATAACCAGAGGTTACTTCTACATGAAGCAACAAGCTCTCTTCAAAGACCCCAGAAGTGGGGCWATTCAGAAGAGAATGTCTGAAGAATATTATCTGTGAAGCAAATATAATTTCCCAGTCATCTATATTAATGTCTGTGTAGACAGGAGAACAACCTTTCCACAGTTTTTCACCATACAAAAGGCTACAAATGCCTCTCAGAGAAGATATAGCAGACACCATAACTCAGCTGTAGCTTTCTCTTGCTGTTATTGTGTACTGCGCTCCAGAGTGTGTAACAAGCTCACAGCACAACACATACCCTACATACAATAATATGGTCTCAGTCACTTCTATCTATGGAAAGATGACATAATGAGCTACCCAGAAAAACCTGAAAATATTTGTACTAATGACTTAATGTCACACCCCCATATTTCTTAGTTTTGAGAAGACACAGGCAAATGTTACTGACATGGTTTAGGAATGGTTTTCCCCAATTTAGTGCCCCACTGAAACACTCCAAACCCTATACAGCTCTCTCACTCACTCTCTTCACCCCCTCCCTATCCTCCTGCAGCAGCTGGAGAGGAGAACTGGATGCACAAAAGACAAAGATCATGAGTGGAGATAAGAACAATTTACCAGAAACAGTAATGAAATAAGAGAGGTAACAACAGCAATATCAATGACAGAGTGCACAAGAGAGACACGATTCACACACAATTGCTCAGCACCGGCAATACCCCTGAGCACCTGGAGGGAACCCTTCCTCTGCCCTGGAAATGATGGGAGGTGGTTTAGGATAACCTCTGGGTCCCAACCATGCCCCTTGTGACTACTGCAGACATCAACCCTTTCCTAGCTGGAGTCAGTTCTGTTTACTTATATTTCTTYTCCTGATTTAGCTGTTGCATTATTTTACACTATATTTTAAACCATCATAGAACAAATAAGCCCTCAGTTCTTTACTATACTGGAAGTGAACTAGTATACACTTCTGTACACTGGGTGGGGTTTGGGATTTTTGGACATTGCAATTGCTCCCAAGCATTATGAATAGCTGCTATTATCTATCACAAAATAGTAGGAATATGTTATCAAAGACATTTCAAATATTTTTTAATAAACTGTGGCAAATATTTTTATTTAGTTATACATGCTATTTAATTCACAGAGTCCAAGTCATCAGCCCTTGAATCTATTCTGTATCAACCCAGATTCTGGAGCTTTTGCCCTTTTTCYTATCAGTTAGCATATTGCTATGTTGTGCAATTAGACCATAGTGCAGTAACCTATTGTCCAAAATATATTTGCATTTGATATATGCAATAAATGGCTCCTTCCCCCACAAGGATTGATCTGAACTTTTTTTTTTTTTTTAAGATGCAGTAAATAAATACATCAAGATTTTGGGGATATAAAACCCAAGCTAGTTGGAAACCTTTGGTGGCACCATAGTTGCTAGGTGACTGGACCTTCAGACCTTAAGTGCAATTTTTCTTCATTTAAGTCTTGCGCATGGCTGAGAAACAGCATGCAGTGGCCTCAGTCTGGTGTCAAGTTGGTGCAGACAGGAAGCGTTTCTTATCTAGAGTACAGCTCTTAGACTACAGATGCAGAATGAGGCCATGGTTCCAGTTCGGCATCAGCAGACACATTTTCAGAGTGTTCCTGTAATACCCCAAGGAGGAAGACCRCCCAGTCTGAGTGGGGCAGCTGCCTTCCCAGGCTCTCTGCCATGCACCTTTCACAGCCCATCATGTGCCACAGTTGGAGTGAACTCGCTGTTGCCTCATATTGCTGTGATATGATCTGGATACACACATAAAATGTGCGTCCCGCTACAGTATTCCCCAACTAGAACCTGGCTCACTGAAGAGTGACAGATAGGAGTTGAGATCCTGAAAGTTCTGACAGCTGGAACATGCTTCCAGTTTTTCACTTAGGACCTCTCAGTCAGTAGCTTTAGTTTAGTTATCAAAGTGAGTTCTGTGAAAACTCAAAAGTGCAATACAAAGTTTTGCCATTAAACAGTGCTGGGGCAGAGGGCTGTTCTGCCAGCCAACGATAGAGGCGGTGATAAAACATGGGTTTTCCAAGTTTGACCTCTGTTCTCTAGTGTTCAAGCTTGGACTTGTCAAGCCTAGTAACTGGGCTGCTGGGGATGAAATACTGTCCCCAGGCCTACCATGCATGCTGCCCAGCTACTGTACCTTCTATCTGTTACTGGAGTAGGGCTCTTCTGTGCTATACACTGGCTATTTCCAAAGAGGACTTGAATTTTATTCCTGTAAAGCTGGGTGCGTAAAACCTASGAAATATAACACCAATGCCTAAAACCACTGAATGCCTTTTATTAATTCCGCTTCATGGTACTTTTTCAAGGTCTGGGAGACAGCCATGGATGCAGTCAGGTTCCCAAGTCTGTGTGTTTGTTAGGTATAATCACAGATATATTGCAGATGAGAAAATAAACACAGATTAAGCTTAAGCAAACATCCAAATATTACACTGTAATGACCTCATGGTCAGGAAATCATGCTGAAATGCATTACTTAAGATCCTACATAGCAAATTCCAGTAATTTTTTGTGACCCAAGCAGTGCCAGGTACACATTTTTCATATCAAATATGGAACCTCATATTTATTTCATGCCACCAAAATAAGTTTGCCCCCAAAATGTCCAGAAGTATATAGAAGTCTTCTAACAAATCATCTCGAAGTTAAATTGAATGACAAAACTGTGAGGCCTTGGTTGTCCCTCACTGCTGAAACACCTGGTCCTTTTCCAGATGAATGAAGCCAGTTGGAGATAGAGRGGAAAAAGAGCATGTCCTGTTGTCCTGGCTGTCTGTGCACTGTTAAATGAAAACATGACTGCATTAGGACTAAACTGATTGCAGGCACTTTCCCCTTGCAGCAAAAGGATTGCCTGCTGGACCTGACAACTGTCCTCTTGTATCACTTTTTTTTTGCCTCTATGCAGACATTTGAAGCAGTTGGTGAATGATGTCACTTCTGGTCAATTGCCCCAAAAAGATGAAAGTGTTTGCCTTACGGAAACCATGTTCTATTATACAGAGCCCGGTTACTTTTTTCTTGTTGTGCTTTACAACTTGCAAGAGCTGTCTTTACAGATAATAAGATTTTGCTCTGCAGGGTCATTTAAGCTACAGTGTCTTCTGTCAGTGTTGGCATTTGAGAGCTTTAATATTGTCAGCATTGCAAAAGAGCAGCTTAAGAAGAGATGGAGAATGCTAGGCATTTTCTTGCTCAACTTTGAAAATTATTTTTGCAGTGAGAAACCAGATCTACAATATGTCACTAAGAAACTCATTAAACAAGAAATTGATACAAGAATTAACGAAACAAATTCTGATCACATTTGTATGTGATAGATGGACTGGTTAGGAAAATATTCCTCTGTTTAATTATTGTAATTAAAATTTAATCAATCAGTCATTTTTTTCAAGAGAAGCCAAAGAAATTGTAATGATTTAGGATCAAGGGACCAAAACTTACTAATTTTCAGTTACTGACCCTAAAAATCAAGTTTACTGTTGGAAACTCTACATGGTAATGATTCAAAATAGACTGTGTGTGCTAAAAAATGGAGGCATGATTCCATGGTTGGGAATTTGGGTAGTGTTCCAAACTGATTCACATCATCCTCATTGCTGGATCAGGACCTTAGTAAAAACAACGTGCCAATTTTGTACAATGTGCCAATGTGAGCAACTGAGTACTTTGAAAGACATAATGACACATAAGATTTATAAATTCTTGCATTATATGCTTGTCTTGTTGTGTGTATATTTTCTGATTCTGTTTTATTGTAACACAATTTAAATGCAAAAAAAGTATTTTGGAAAAAAGTCACAAAATATTTGGAAAAAAGTATTATGAATGCCAATCATACAAAAAGTCACAATACTGTGAATCATATAAAAACACTAAGTTGAACTGCAGAAATAATTAAAATATTAACTCAAAAACCTGAAGGCATAACAGGATAAAATCAAGGGGTTATTTTCTGAGAGAGGAGGATTAAATGGTAGAAAAGGCAAAAGAGAAAAAGGAAAAAGCAAAATAATGGAGTGGAACTGAAACACACCTATTCTGAACAGAATAGTAGAATAATAATCAAGGGGCTAAAATTACAGGTATGATGCCAAATTAATACAGTTGTGAAGACTGTGCTGCGTTGTTTTTTTCTTTCTTTTGTTTGGGGTGGGTTATTTTCACATTTTAATTTTCTTTTTTTGCCAATGTCATATTATTTGGTCTRCCTTGTAAGAGAGGGGTTTGAAACATCTTGTGTTAAATGAAAGAGATAGGTAAAGATTATGGACTGSTATTCTTTGATTTCCAAACAAGGTGCCTTTGTGGTTTTGGGTTTTTTTYGTTGCCATAGCTACCAAAATACTCAGACACTCACCTCAACCTTCATTTATGTACCTCCTACTTACAAACTGGCTAGTGGGTCTATTTTATGTTTTGAATGTCTTTTCAGTTGTAGTTAGCTTCAGTTTGTCCATCAAATTAAGATTGTATGACCTTAAGAGAAATGGTGCTCTTTCCACATACATATTATAAAAGATTGCAAACAGCAGAATTTTATGCCTTAGAAAAGACAAGAGTGGTATTTAACTGTGTTATTGAGTATTCTGAATATTTCTTCTTCTGGTCCACAACAAATGAAAAAGGAGAGAGAATATGTTAAAAGCCAAAGCAAGTTGTTCACTGGTAACCAAATAGCAAAAGTCAGGTGCCACTACTGTAACATGTAATATTATGTCATATTAAATCTMTCTTAACTGTACACAAATCCCTTCTTAAGGGTTTGCTGATTGCACYCTTTATTGCAGAAGAAAATAACAAATAACAAATACAGAATAAGACATGTACTCTACAGTGCTGCTGTATTTTTGCCTTCTTTTGGTGTGGGCTTTGCTTGCTGTCTGACCTCAAAGCTGCAGGAGTATAGGAAATCCAGGACTGTATTTGGCAATGTTTACAACAGCAAGCAAAATGCCYAACAGGTGTTCAATGTGCAGTGGGAAAGGTGCTCACAGGAGGTGCTCAGGATGCCCACAATAGGTGCATTTTGGAAAAGGTTACTTTGGACCAGCTCTAGTCTGCCTGCTTTCCACGGCAATCTCTGGTTTTAAAGACACAAGATGCAATATCAGAGTGCAGACAAGACATGCAGGCTTTTTTTTTTTTCTTTACCCCCACCCCCGTCCCAGTACAGCAAAATATAGAGATTACATTTCTAAATTACCCACTACTCCGTAAAGTCTCAAAGGATTTGTATCATAAAGCATGTACAGGTAGAGAAAAAGATGACATCATAGAGGCATGTGCTGAATCATGCTGATGTAAATGTGTTTAAGAAGAGTTCATAACAAAAAGTAAATATAGTACTGTTGGTTATACTCATGTATATGAACAACCTACAATATAGAGAAAAGTCTGAGATGTCTCGGGTTGAGACAATGTTTTCAGAGAAAAATGTTACAAAGTAAATATTTCCTCTGAAGTGAAAAATTGGATAATTYTTTTTCCCACCAACATGAAATAGATGTTCAGGCAAAAGTGAAGAGAAAAAAAAGGAAGTACTTTATTACCAAAAAACAGTGCCCATAGGACACAGATAAAAAGTAACTGTTAGATATTTACAACTCAGGAACACATGCCGCTGCCTCCCCCACAGCCGTGAAATCCTGTGGTGAGGAGAAAAAAAAAAAAAAAAAGGCAGCTCCCATCCTGGGAAAAAGAAACAAAAGGAAAAGGTCCACGTGGCCGCTCTGGCAACAGTGGAAAAAAAAAAAAACCTGATGATATTCCTCACTGTGGATGAAACAGACGGTTTGGTGTGTTTTTCTATTGCCAGCTTGGCTTCTTCCGGATTCCAGGACGAGACGGAGCCTCASGGCTTCTCCCTACCGGCCGCCGAATTGCTCCAGAAGAAAAACCACATGAGTCGGAGAAAAGGGTGGCGGTCCAGGGAAAAGCTCTTTGCCCAAGCTAAGAAACCCAAGCTAGCTAAACGGCAACACGTAACTCCCCTGCACGCATGGAGCAGGACCTCCCACAGCGCTGAGCTGAGCTCAAAAGCAAACAGCTGTGCAGCAGCCCCGGCTTTTAAAATGCCTGTGCTGCCCCTGCCCCTTCTTCCAGGTCGCATTTAAAGGCGCAGACACCTTTTGGGCACACAAGCCAACGGAATAGGAAGAGATAATTGGCACAAAATCAACCCAAGACAGATGCTAATTGTTACATGACAAAGCTTTGATGCCTAAAGAAAGATTAAAATACTCATTACCCAGTCATTCAATAACTTGTCAACCATTTTAATATTTCCTATTGTGTCCTGATAACTATAGACCCCTGAAATAAGTAGTTCCTAAATCATTATATGATGATGTCAGAAACAATCCTGGAAATTACAAGTCTGCAAGAGGGGATTAAAAAAGGTGGGTGGTACTGAAGTAAAGCTTCATAATAATTGTGCAGACATTTAGAATTCTTTTATATCAGAAGCAAGCAAATATTATTGAACAATAAAYAGGAGTTTCTCAATTTTTTCATTTTTTTTCTTTCTGTGGTTAGGAATAAAAATATATGTGAAACATACATTCTTGCAGCAACTACATCATATTAGTTTTGTTATTTTTTATGGTACTAAAAAGAATTGTACATATTAAACTACTGTAATGAAGAGCTTGCTATACTACTATCATTAATAGACTATTTTTATGTAAAATTTGAAGTGTAACTGAAAATAATTTAAAAAAAAATCTTATATGTTAAAACCTTCAAAAACTTTCCTGTGTGATTGCCCCAATGGTCTAAGTATCCTCCTTAACAGCCCATGAACTCTTGTGTGAGAAATTCTAATTTACACAGATTCATTCGTGATAGTTCTCCTGTCTTCAGAACTAAACACCAGTGAKCTGATCCTAATTTCCTCAATGAAGTCACCTGAAGTACTTCTTAGAAGAACATTAAATATCACATCATGGGGTGCCTGAAAGTTGAGGCAATAGTGTAAGTTCAGTGAAGACCCTTAAAAAATTGAGGCATTGAATTAGTAATGTTGAAACAGGATGAGTTTTCGCAAGCAGGACGAACTTCAAATAAAAAAAAAAAAAAGAAATGAATGAAAATAAAACAAAAGAACTGGAGAATTCTGACAAATTGGAAAACCACACCGTTCAAGAGAACATCCCTAACAGGTGAAGTAATAACAGATTAGAGTAAGAACAGTTGCAGGGAGAAACGATGAGGCAAATGAAACAATAAACCTAATAGTTTGAATCATTCAAGTCCCATCTAAACAGTGTAGAAAGAGGGCAGTCAGACCAAATAGGTGTGTGCTCATATCCCAGTACAGAATGGGGAACTGGGATGAATCAAAACTGAGTAAAAAMGATCATATTAGAAGGATACTAAAAAGAAAATAATCTGTGGAATATTGTATTTCCAAGGTGCATATATACAGGGGAAAACAACAGAGGAAAGGTCACGGAAATTATTATTATTATTGGTTTTATATTGAAAGAAGTGATAAAGACTATGAAAAACAGAATCTGTAGGAAATTCATAGCTAGAGAAAAGGCAATGCATAATGAAAAACAGTGTTTGTGAACATGAAGCCTGTAGGTATTTTTATTTAAAAATTAATCTGAACTAACACTAGCACAAATCACAGGGTGACTAATTCTGTTCACTTTTAGGTGTCCCCAGCAACTTCTAACAGTGTATTTCATTAAGTATAAAGGTGAAGCAAAAACACTAGTCAGAGACATGTTGTCAGATGATGTTTATACAAAGTTCTGTCAACTTTACAGATATAACCCTACCCTTTACATTACATGAATTACAATTGCCCTAGTGAAATTATTTTTACTACAACCCCAAATTCATAGTCTACAATCAACTAAATAGTCTATAATGAACAAATTCTGACAGTAGTCACTTCACAGAATCTGGTTCACTTTTGTATCTACATTGAAGCCAGAACGATAACAGTCTTTCTGCTTTAATTCTTTAGGTTTCTACATTCTGTTCTAAAGAGTTAGTTATTGTAGTGATGTTATTATTGCCAGGCTATCTACATGTCTCTAATATTTTGAAAGTTATTTTAAATTCTGGCTTTTGTAATATTGCATTTGTTTTGGTTTTTACTATAACCCCAAATTCATAGTCTACAATCAACTAAATAGTCTATAATGAACAAATTCTGACAGTAGTCACTTCACAGAATCTGGTTCACTTTTGTATCTACATTGAAGCCAGAACGATAACAGTCTTTCTGCTTTAATTCTTTAGGTTTCTACATTCTGTTCTAAAGAGTTAGTTATTGTAGTGATGTTATTATTGCCAGGCTATTTACATGTCTCCAATATTTTGAAAGTTATTTTAAATTCTGTTTTTTGCAATATTGCATTTGCTATATTGCCTTGTTTTGACATATTGAAAAAAAAACCCAACACATTTATTTAAAAGAGGCAAATTTTCATATTGAGAAACTGACAGGTCTATTTTGATATAATTAACTAAACACAAGAACTAAGATTCAAGTTTTAATGAGAACTCTAAATAACTTTATTCATGCTAATATGTCTGTAATTGTGCTCAGGTTGTATAAATTGTATACAATTCCACCCTTAAAGACCTGCACTAATAGGGACATTGAGTGAGATATATTTCCACTGCAAGGCACTGTGTAACAAGTTCAGTGTAAAAAATGCATCAAGTAATTACATTTTTACCTGCCTCAATTACCCCTGTAGGTTCAGTGGATTGTAGGAATCTGCCACCTGTTAAGCAGATACTGTGTTTCACCTCAAGTACCACCTTTCCAGCAATGTGCTAGGCAAGGTAATTCCTCCAAGTCTGTAAATGCTTTCAAGGCTTTCAAATGTACCAATATATCGAGATCATCATCACCTGTGTGATTGCACAATTCATGAAGCCTAGTGGTTGCTGCYTCCAGTAATTGTGCAGTACCAATTCCCAACTGCCATCCTTTGAGGTAGAGAACGCCATTAGTGCTCTGGAGGATTTTTAGTAAGTGAATGCACAATATGGCATAGCATTTTGAGTAATCAAGACAACTGATAGTAGGATACAAGTATAAGTGGAACAATGATTTGATCTAGCAATGCATTTTAGTAAAAATGAGTCAATTTATTTAGGGAGTTACGACCTCTTTGCACAGTTACAACAGAGAGCCAGTCACCAACACCATTCAAAAGTGCATGTCATGAGGCCGAGTGCTTGTATGTCTCCTGAGAAGAGCACTATGCTGCAAAGACAATAACAGTTGAGCTCTGAAAAGCTATTTATCCACAAAAGTAGTCTCTGCCTGAGAGATTTGAAACTCTTCTCTCGTGAGAGTTTATCCTACCAGGTGCAATGCGGAGCTCATACTGCTTCAGGTTTCAGCATGTGAACAGAAGCTGTGTGCTACRTCCTTATCAGTACACATTAAATGGGGGTGGGGGGCCACCAAGGCAACTCAAGCGGCTGAAGCAGGGACTGCCCTGATGCTACTTTCTGCTCACTCATGTTCCTGTCTTGAGTCACCAATCACAAGCTTAACTGGCTCAGGGAACCCACCTGGCCAAAACCAGTCAACTATGTACAAATAATCTTATTTTTCAAAGTTGTACCCTTTGAGAGATCATATATTTTCAACACTAAGCAACATGAGAATAACCACGGCATGAAAATTATTTCCAGCTAAACATAAATTAATTAAGCAAATCAGCACAGATATTGCAATTAGGTAATAAAATGTTGACCCTGGTTATTTCCACTGGGAGGCTGGTAACAGTTATGAAGATGCTGACTTYAAAGATGCTTACTTCTTTTAAGTTAATTACAGTGGTAAAAGAACCTAGAAAAGGGCTTCAAATGTCTGGTTTATTTAACAGTACAGGTACAAAACAGAAAGGTGGAATGAACCGCCCTTGCTAAGCCTTGGCTCTGTCAAGAACATCCACTTCAGGAGAACAGTTCAGAGTRTCTTGAATCAATAATAAACCTACATTCTGAACCTGGCAGTGACTTCTGAGACATTTAGTCCCTTGACTGCACAGCCCTCATCCACGCTGCCTGTATAGGAAAAGGTACAGCAGGTAAACACCTCCAGCTTCCAAAGAGGCACCAACTACTGACTGCATACAAAAACTGTCAGCTCCTACTATGTTGTCTRTGGACTGGGTAAGTTTTGGATCCACTGCACTGGATACACACTGTAAAAAGTTTTAAAGGCTCTCCTGAAAGATCCTAAATATGCAGGAATAACAGAATGGAGAATAGTGAACCAAAAAGAGAAAGAACAATTTGTATCACAGGTGCAGTCTGGATGCTACAGCAGAAAGCTTTGGGAAATGATATGGAACTAAGGGTACCAGGGAGAATAACTTAGTATTTCCTTAGAAAAATGTAGATATTTCCAGGAAAGAAGGCCTGAGAAGCATGTTAGGCTTTCAATCTGTTGGCGTTTTTTATAGTGGTTTGTTTGGTTTGGGTTTTTTGGGTTATTTTTTTCTTTTATCCTCAGCCGAAAGAAAGGAAATTTCATTATTGGATTTCAAGGGAGAATATGGTTGAGCCCAAAGTATTTGAAAGCTACAGAGATTACCATCAAGTGTGCAGTCATGAAGCTASAAGTGAAAAAGTAACAGAGACAGTTACAAACAAAAAATATTCCTGTTGATGCTCTAAGCATCTAMGACAGATAAGCAGCAGGCAGCCTGCCTACTCCTGAGACCTAAAGGCAGGCAGACAAGAGCGGTACTGTCAGTTAGCTAGCGTTCACTTGAAAAACCCATTCAGGTAACTAAAATCAAAAAACCACAAATCAACCATCCAGTGTGGATGATAGAAATAGTATTGGTATGAGCCAGCTAGGAAACAAGGCAAGCCAGCCACCTCTTTCTAGGACTCACAGAACTGAACAGAAGACCAGCTAAATGCAGTAATTTTGACAGAGGCCAAATCACTGCAGAGATCACACAAAGAGTTAAGAAGTGACACAGTGAAACCTACAGTTCCCAGATGGAGTAATTCTTCACAAAAGATCAAAGCTCAAAATCAATGTTTTTAGCAGTTGCTGAAGATTATGAGTATCATGAAGTATTTTGATGACATTTTTYTATTTAAATAAGCACCCCAGGAGAGGAGTACAAAAATCAAAAATCTCTTGCAAAGGGACAGCTCTCACACAGTTCCAATTCAGAAATATTTAATTCAATTCCTGGATAACTTTTATTAAAAAAAAAAAAAAAAAACAAAAAAAAAACAAAACAAAACAAAACAAAAAAAAACCAAAAAAAACCAAAACCTTTTTCCCACATCTGCAGGTTTCTTTGCCAAATAGCAGTTTGCTCTGAAAATTTTTACCCTGCAATTATATTCTGGCAAACCTGATAAATAATTCTCATGTGTTGTGAAACAGAGCCTGGCTTGGAACCATTAAGAATGCTGATGTCAGGTTCATCAACCGTGGCATCAAAGCCATTGCACAAGCTTTTGGCTGATCTGGAGTTGCACATAGTGACTGATGAACACCTGATAAGTGAACGCATCCCYGCCAGTGTGTCACTACACAGAGAGGTGTGGGACACTACCTCTGACAAAACAAGTGTGGTTTCACAGTGTTTTGTACAGCCAACCTGATGTTTTCATACACACATATATATGATAGAATCCTGAAACTCCACTGTGAGACATTAGTTGGGAAAGGACCAAGACCAACACCAAAAAGAGATCAGGGAGAAAAAATGAGGCCAGCCCTGTAAACCTGTCAAGAGATTTGAAATAGCACAGTAGGAAATCCATAGGAGAGCAAATCCCTTTTATCCTGTACAGTTGTCCCTTGTTACATAGTTTGGCTATCTCCTTTCAAGCTGTGAAGGCTTAGATACTTCTCTGCAGAAATTTAATATAATATGTTAATTAATAATTCTGAGTTATCTAAAATGCAAATTAGACTGCCAGATATATTCCACTAATGATCCTTTGAAAGTCAGAACAGCATTTTCAGAAAAACTATGTCCTCACAAATGTAGGTCAGTGACTGTATTTCACTGATCAGATAACTGGAATATCTTAACCTACTTAGAGTTTAAATTTAAACTTACTTCCAAAGTCATCCATTGCAAAGTGATATGTGTGTGTGACTCTGTGTTCTGTGTATGTTTTATATATGTATGTATGTTTTATATATGTATATATATACACATATATGTTCCTAACTCCCATTTAGCATGACATCCCAAATAATACAATAAAATAAAAATATATAAAACATAAAACTTCAGTGAAATAGCCCTTGATTATTTCAAATTACAATTCAGCCCAAATTTTCATGCTGCCCTGCCATATTGCCCCATSTTTCACAGATTTCCAAGTCAGTGAGATGTGCTAATGCATTAATATACAATACATCTTGACATGTGTTATTTGGCTGTCTTGGTTTGAAAAACAGGTGTTTGCCAATGAAGGCAGGGACCCCCCCCCGGAGTGGTGGATATGACCCCCCTTCCCTCCTAAYTATTATAGCTTTAAAAAATCACGGGCTTTCAGGCAAGAACATGGGTAAAAGGGAATAACAGTTTTTACTAATATGTATAACAAGGTGAAACAAGTAAAAATAACAATTGCAACAACCAGCCCAGTCCCAAACTCAGTGACAGCCTCACACAGAGATACACCCTCCCCTTGGTGCAGTTACAGTCCCAGTCTGCAGGGACGCTGTTGGCTCCCGGCTGGGCAGGGCAGGTGCGATGATTCCCCGGTGGCTGCAGGGGACACGGTGGCGCGGGTCCCGGCTGACTCAGATCTCCTGCTGCGCCAGTGGTGGACACAAAATGGCAAAGGTGGATGGAGAAAAGTTTCTCTGCAAAACTCACAGTGGAAACGCCGATCTCAGTGCTCCTCTGAACAGCAAGAAACCCAGGACAGCAAAGAGACTAGCAGAGCTCCCGCGGCTGTGAAACGGGATGGAGCAGAGCTCACCCCTGAAGCTGGAATCGCAGAGGTTCCCGTCAAGGCACAGGAGAGAAAACCACCGTGCAGCAAGCAGGAACTCMATGAGCAGAGATGCTGGTCTCCGCAGAAAAAGGGCAGGCCAGCTCTCCCCGGAGCAGCCAGCGGGCAGACTTCCTTCTCTCAGCAAAGCAGCCAAGCAAGTGAAGTTGCAYCCCCCCACCACACAAAAACACACACTCTCCGAGTGCTTAGCAAGACCGTTTAGGTGGGGCATAGGTATAATTGTCTTCATTAATCACTCAGCCATTAAGAGGATGACCTGGCAATTAATGTATCCCAGCAACAAATGGGAAAGAAAAAATTCCCAAAGAAAGGGAACAAAAGGGGAATAATCTTAACCCACAACATTGGTTTTCTATTTGTTTAGCCAATGTATGCAGCAATAGGAACACATGTAATATGTTAATGTGAATGTACATCATGATTCTTTACTCCTGCAAATGACTCTCACCTTCCTGGAAACACACATGCTATTCTCCCAAATGCAGATGGTATTAATCAGGAAGAACTGAAATGTTTACAACAGGGATTTAACATTTTTGTCAACATGCTTCTTTACTAAGTATTAAAAAATAGGTGAAATAAGGCCAGTGTCTGCCAAACTACAAACAGAAGAAATGTAAATCTACAATTTTTACACAATTCTGCTTTAAACACTTCTTCAAAAATATACCAATTGCCAAGGGATTTATTATCTACACGTCATTAAATGAAGTCCAATTTTTATACAGCAACCATCCACTCACTAATGAACCATGACTCTTAAGTTCTACCCTTATTTCTAACACCAGTAACCAGAGGAGGTCTAGTCAGGGTGAAGAGAGTAGCATTGCAGAATTATCTGCAGTGGACTATCCAGTTTGAGGTTGTTGCACATGGTGTTGGTCCTTCTAAGGACTTCTGAACTAGAACAGAATACCATTCGCAGTGCAAAAACCTCAGTGCACCGAATGTTGAAAATAGGAGCTGGTTTGATAGTCCTTGAAGCTGAGACACTACAGGGCACAGAAATTATTTATCCCCCCACTGATCTCCCATCTCATGGGAGAAAATAACTGTAGTAAGAAATGTGATCACAGAATCATAGAATCATCGAATCATAGAATCATGGAATTATAGAATGGCTTGGGCTGGAAGGGATGTTAAACATCATTTACTTTCAACCCCTGCAGTGTCTCCTTTCACTAGACCAGGTTGCTCAGAGCCCCAACAAAACCGGTTTTGAACACTTCCAGGAAATGTCCTAGTTTTGTTCAGGACAGAGTTAATTTTTTGCAGTAGCTGGGAGTGGGGCATGGCTGAGGGGGCATGGCCAGGAGCCAAATGTTACTTGATACCACCTCACATCATTGCCAGGGGCAGGGGAAAGGGATTCTGGGTTCAGAGAATGGCATTCCTTCCAGTGGGACAAAACATGGTGGGTAGAAAAGTCTGTACAGTATTATTTTGCATTTAAATAATTTCTTTGTCATACGTATTTTGTTATTAATATTTCTGCTGTTCATTTTCTTACCTAATTGCTGTTTCCAGTGAGTTGTTCTTATTTCAACTTTCAACTTCAATCTTTTCTTTGTGTGCCTCTTGTTGGAGGGAGCGGGGAGGAGAGCAGCTCATGGTCTTTTTAGTGGAAGTACTAAACTGGAGAGCACCATTCCTAAACTACGACAGGCATCTACAGCTTCTCTGGGCAATCTTGTTTCATTCTTACCACGCTCACAATAAAGAATTTCTTCCTMACATCTAATCTAAGCCTGCCCTTCTTCAGTTTAAAGCCATTGCCCCTTCTCCTATGCCTACAAGCCCTTGCAAAAGCTTTCTCTCCATCTTTCCTGTAGGCTCTGTTCAGGAACTGGAAGGCTGAAATTAGTTTACTCCAAAGCCTTCTCTTTAATCCAAATTTTCTCAGCCTTTCCTTATAGGAGACATGCTCTATCCTTCTAATCATCTTGGTGGCCTCCTCTGGACTCTCTTCAACAGGTCCATGTCCTTCCTGTGCTGGGAAGCCCAGAGCTGGACRTGGTACTGTAGGTGGGGTCTCACCAGAGCAGACCAGAGCAGAGCAGAGCGAAGCAGAGCAGAGGGGGAGAATCAGATCCCTTGACACGCTGGCCTCACTGCTTTGGATGCAGCCCAGGAGAGTTGTGGTCTGCTCTGCTCACCCTGCCACCACCAGCACCACTGTGGCCAGTCTGCAAGGGCAATGTCAGCTCATTTTAGTTCCTGAGATGTTTGGCCAGCGCATACATTCATACATAYGCACACAGCATGTGGCCACTGTGTCACGATTGTGGCAAGATTATCACTAAACCAATCATTTATTACTATTAAATATGTAGAACTATAACTCCATCTAATTTTTGCTGCTGTGGTAGATCAAAGAACTTGGTTTGCCACAGCCTGACATAATTGCAAAGACCTGAATTAATTTCACTGACAGGTCATCCCACTATGATGTAGAGAAAAGAGGAACAAAGAAAAAAAAATGAAAGGGAGTGGGAAGCTATCTCCAAAACCTGCTACCAAAAGTATGGACATCAGAAAAATACCTAGGAAAAGGCTCTATTGAAAACAACACTGGACGTTCACCCAGTGCTAGGCACAGTGAAGAATGCAAAAAATTGTGAGTAACAAGCCATAAAATAAGTTTCTTTGATAGTTAAATGTACTGTTGATAGTTAAATGTATTGTTGATCATAATCTCCATGAGGGTAACTGTATATGATATGAAATTCTAGATATTCAGACACATATCCAGAGAATACTGACACACAGAGGAAGTACCGCTTCCTGTTCTCTAAGACATGAGTAAAAATCTCCCTCAGCTGTTGCACACCTAAGGTGAGGTTCACTTTATTCCAAACAGAACAAATGCAGAGCACTGCAGTCCTCCTCTAAATCAGCTGTTTTATTGCATGCTTCCCTTACATCACTCAGTTTGAGATCAGTTTTCCTTCTTTCTTCTACAATCCTTCTCTCTATTTGGCCTCAATTTCTGCTGCATAAATATCTGTTCTTAGGCAGCTGTGACCATTCCTAGAGCCACAAAGATAAATACCYCTTTTCCTGGAACAGATCAATGCCAGAGAGATACGTATGCAGCAAACCCTCCAGCAGGACTCTACTGAAGTGCTTACTACCAAAAACATACCCTCAGAGGAAGGTGAGGGATATGATGTCACAGTGACTGATAATAAAGGTAAAAAAATTATTTCCAGAAGACACGGGCAGGTTTTAAAGAGATGGAACAGTTCCTTGCTTCCATTAAATCTGTTCCATTCCAAATGTACTTACATGTACCTTAAGGAATGGATGCATTAATTATATGATTACCATGATAATTTGTTATCCTACTTCAGTGCCTTAATAATTACTGTTCATTACCGAAAACAAGCATAAGACATTTATCTGTGAGGAGGCAGAGATAGCTAGGAAGAGGGAAGGACCATCTTTCTGGTTTTCACCAACACAACACCTAGTTCAACAAAATCTTGATGTACATCTTCGCTGGGGAATTTTATAAATTTCTTTTTTTTAAATTTATTTTTCTTGACAAAAGTGCTGAAGCAGTACTGAAGAAAGGAGAGTGGAAGGTTCTTGTGAGGGTTGATTTTTCTGTCTGATTAAACTCTGTCTGGCCTTACCTTCCCCTCTGATTTGTCTTCCTGGTATTTATTTGCATAGGAGTTGCTAAATGAGGGGTGGTGCCATATGCAGTTGAGTGGGAGACAACTAAGGAAAAGCCTTTATRATTTTAAAATAATCTACAGTCCATGTTGTCTTTTGTCTGTGATAGTTCGAGAAACATTCTCTTTTCAGGAGAATACAGGCTCTAATCCTGCTTTCAAGTGGAACTAAATAAAATTTTAAGAACAAATTTTTCTCTTCTCCTAAAGGGAAAACATCTTCATACCACTTAACATACCACCATACAACTTAACTCATCCAGACCTTCAGTTCCCACAATAGTGTCAGATTGTTAACTTGAAAACTTAGCACGTACTYCTCATATGCTCTGTCTTCAGTCCATTGCTAATGCTCTGGAAATCCCTGGCCCTGATGCTGTATTGCTTGTGCTCATCAGTATGATTAAGAATAAAAGCGTAAGCTGTGCAGTTGCAACCACATGATAATTCAGTCACAATCCCTCCSGGCAGCAAAGATAGCACTTATCTGTGTGATTCTGTTTGATAAAATCTTTCTTTCTTCTCTGTATGACCTCATCATAGAAAACTATATTATTCTTACTACTGAGTATATGTCCAGAAAAAAATAAGTAATTTAAAATATTTTCAGTTTACTAATTCAATGTATTCCAGGGATATTTGATAAATAGTTACAATCAAAACAGAGCTAAAGTCACTGGAGCTATGGTGCTSAGTGTACTCTGGATCAGGGAATAAAGTTAAATCCTTAATTATGGAATGCAGAAATAAACCTTTCTCTCCTGTTTCAACAGGGTCTCATAATTAATGAAACAACTATCACTATGTTTTTACTGCCACTGCTGAGCAAACAATTTCACAGTTATGCTGCTACCATTTTAGTATATATATATATATATATGATTGTTTGGTACCAGTGTTTCTGGTCTTGACCTTTGAAACACAACATCCTACTACAGTCTAATAATTAACAAAGGCCATTCACAAACTCACTAGTTCCACAGTGTGCAGCCAGTGTTCATGTGCACGTTTAGGGAATCCCCAGGCTGTGGTGCTCAGAGACACCTGTGGGGACTGCAGTATCACCTGAATGGCAATGCAGCAGGAACTGAGTCCCATGAAGCTGCCATGAGCTTCCTATGCAAAACAAGACTTCAGGCTCAGAAAGTTCTTTCTGAACCTCTCTATCCAATTTCAAGAACTGATGCCTAGAGTTAAAGGCTTATTTCTACCAAGGTCATAGAGAGTAGGATAACAAGGTACCTTTTGGATGTTTGGCCCTAACTGAATTCAAAAACTAAGACATCTTCAGTGTGCTAAGACATCTTCAGGTGCTCCTGGCACAGCTGGAGCATTACTGTAACACAGCTTCTGCGGCACAGGTGATCCATGGTTATCCACCTCAGGTGCAAGTAGGAAGCCAAACTCTTTTTTTTTTTTTTTTTTTTTTCCATAGAACAGGGAGAGTTGGACCTCCTTCTGCAGTGGAAAGGCAATCAAAGGCATTTCTTAGAGTTTAACCACCTTTGCTTTGCTGTTCCTGTTATATGCYCTCTGTAACAGGGACACCAGACCATTTCTGTCGTCATTCATTTGTACTTTACAACTTTTATATGTCCCTCCTGATGTGGAGTCTGAGAAATAGCAAGCAATTCCTGAGTTGATATTTATCAAACTAAGCTCTTCTGATTAAAAATGTGATTTCCTGCCTCTTCTTAGCATTTGCTTCCTTTTGAAGCAGTTTCCATCAGCACCCAAGGTTTTCTAAATGACTGCTCGTAAAGAGCTGGTTATGGAGAAGTTGTATGAACCAGCTGAAAGCAGTCACCCCCGTGGTGACCTGGGTGCAAAACCACTGATGCTCTTGGGTGCCTAATTGTCTCCAAAATCACATAGGAACCTTAACATGTGCTCTGCAGTCTAAGTATCATTGAATATATAGTTAATGTAGTATTCAGTATATGATATAGTCACAGTCATGTCTTAAATAATTTCTAAAGGGATATTTAGCCTTCTTAAGAATGAGTAGAATTATTTACACAAATTTATGCTTAAATGTTCTTTCTATTTACTGACTAGTTTGGTGATTAAACCTGAGTATGGAGCTGCTTCTCTGTGAGAAAAGAAGCAAATAATTCGTTTCAATCCTCAGAAATAAAAAGGCTTTAATCCATTAAACACTACAAGCAGCCAGAAGAGCAATTATTGAAATCTGTATTTTGCTTTTTCTTTGGCATTTCTAGTCAATATCCACTGTTAAATCAGACACAGAAAAAGATCCTACCGAAGGTCACAGGCTCTATTCCTGTACAGTTTTCTAGATTTTCCAGTGTGCAAGTCTTGTGTTAATCATCATCTGAGCAGTCTGCATGAACAGAGGGAAATCAGCATTTGTACTGAGGAAAGAAAATAAATGACCACAATAGCTAGGTTTTTTTTCTTTCTCCTACCACTGGGGAAGGGTAGAGGGAAGAGAAGAGATAAATATGGAAAGGGGGAATCAAAGTAAGAAGTGAGGAAGAAGAAAGATATTAAAGAGAAAAAAAAGGAAGAACTAAAGAAAGCAAGAAATGGATGGACAGAGATGGAAAACAATGGAGTCTCTAAAACTGTGTGAACTAAATTAATTTGAAACAGTTGTCTTAATGAATAAGCAGAAGTTCTTATCCTACATAAAATTAGTAAAAAGATAGAGTAACTCTTTAAAATGTGCTAATGAGTATACATAATTAAAACAACCTTCTAATCTAGGTCATTGTTTTGTATAGGACTTGGATATGCATGAATGCATTTGGTGCAGAAATCAGGAAGAGTTACACAAATAAAGCTGAGAACAAGATCTGCTTCATTTCCCAAAATGTGCCTAAAATACCTTTTTAGTTGCACAAGAAAAATAGTAATAAAGCTACCACAGTTTTTATCATGTTCTCTAAATCTTACCAAGAATAATCACTTTGSAAATACTGGAAGTACATTACCCAAAGCACAACCAGAAAGTCACTCAAATGGTGATTTCATCTTTGTTTTGGTCTTGACTTTTAATCTATCACTTTTAGTCTATCATCTAGACAAGTCAATTAATTAGCTGCTCATACACTACATTGATTACACCATATAAGAAGGGTAGAATTTACACACTTTCTGCTGGTGCTGTATTAATATATAATTAGGCCATGCAAAAGCCAAGCTTGTAATGCTGTTGTCACATGGAATAGTATATCACAAAAAGGCAGACCAACGACAAAGAATTCAGAGCCCAAAGGCTGAAAATGCTGCTGGTTATTGCAAAAAATTAAATTGTTTGAGGAGGATGTTAGTCAAGTGGTGTATGAGTGAGTATGGAGATTCTTAAAAAAATGTCATCAACATCTTAACCACCTTTTTCATACAGAAAGTATACGTGTTGAATTCAATAGCAAAGAGTACACTTTTTCATAGTTAAAGCTCAAATATATTCTGTGAAGCGAAGAAATCCTCCTTTCAACAACTCTATGACAATAAAAGCCTGATCTGAGATGCAGCAGTGATCTTCCAACAGACAGTGAGCACATCGCACTGAGAAGGGACTGTGTGTCAGTCCCTGGCTGGGAGGATACTGCTGCAGCACACAAGGAACTCTGCCAGGTTTCGTWAATCTCACCAGTCATACTTACAGCCCAAACCTCGCCTAGAAGTGCAGTTGTACAATATATTTCCATACCTCACTTTCAAACAATGCAGACCTGAATGAAAATGATAGTGCTATTTTTTCACAGGCGGAATATGATTTTAAAATTAACATGCTTAAGTGTAAAATAATTGTCCAGCAGACAAATGCTGCTGCTTGAGAGAACAGCATTTATGAAACAGCAGGCTCTCCAGTTGTCCTGGAAACTATATTTGTAAAGGGCCATAATTTATATTGTCCTGGAGGCTTTTAACATTTGCATCAAATCTTCAGAGGACAAGAAGTGCCAGAGAGTATTTATTCACAAAAACCTGAAAAGTTCACTTTAAGAATGTTGAGTGGTATATTTTTTTTTTTCCTGGCAAATGATAAAAGATCTTTCAAGATGCAAACCAAAAACACTCAAGAAGTTTGATGTGTTTACAGAAAGTCACAAGCAGCACACTTAGAATATTACCTTTGCTGGGCAGGGTTACACAGAGAACTTCAAACAAATAGAAGGCAAAAAAAAAGTCATAAAAGGATTACCAACAGTTTAAATATTGTCAGCATTTTCTGTTTAATGCTGTTCAGTAAAGACCCTCAGGTTGCATCCAGAARCCTCTGCAGGTTAGGATGTACTCTGTAATCATAGACTAAAGAAGAGCTCCTCAGGAAAAATATAAGCTGCAGTAAGCTAAAATTTAAAAGGCAGAAAAATCTGAATTTAGTTCAAATACTCAGTGACAAAATGGTCTTCCTGGTCCCAAGAACTGTGAAAAAAACCCCAGCCTTTCAGCTGTTATGAGAGGTTTGCAAATTTATCTTGTACAAAACACTTTTCAGAAAGTGACAGTTCATTTCCTACTGTTTTCTGAACTTAAAAACCATTTATAAGAGAGTCTTGATGCTCATACTCAAGCAAACTCACCACTGAAGTCATTGGGTGAAATGCTTGATCCAGAACGAAGCAGAACAGTCAGAGAGATAYTGTTTGATTTTTCTCATTTCTGCATCAATTTCTATTCTTGAAAAGTGTAAGGAATGGAAGCTGCCCTAAGATGAATCCTCTTTTGAGGGTCTTGCACAAGCAGGAATTGAGGATGAGATGCAGAAATTTGTATTTCTGACTTACATAGTAAAACATCAGAAAAATATTTCAAAAAGAGAGACCTTCCTCTAGTCATAGATGCTTAGAGATTAGTTGAGGGAAAATTTTATGAAGTCTGTGTAAGAACACTAACAAGCATAAGACACAKATAGAATGAAGAATTGAGAGTCCTCTGACTCATTCCTTTGGGAGRGAAAATCTAAATGAGGAAAGAGAGAAAATAGGAAACAGACAGGATATTTCTTTCCATAACTTTCAGAATAAATATGTTTTGTCTTTGTATAGGTGACTGTGCACTACAGACCATTTGCAATATTCAAATGTATTATTCAAATAGCAAAACRCAAGCACAGTGAAATTTTCACAAATGAAATTGAGAGGCAAATAGTATTTTTCACAATATTTTATAAAACAACGTCACTTATATTCCTCACATCATAAACTTTTTATCTATCCTTTGATAACTTTTATTTTTGTGCTAAAGTGTGCTAAAGTGTGCTGCCAATACAAACTGACACAGGTAAAGGTCTATAGTGCACATGGCAAAGTTMTTCTAACTCACAAGACTTGTGAAGCTTCTCCAGGGAATTATAATCAGCTAGCAATGTGTTGCAGAACAGTTTGCCTCTTCTATTCTGTTTGACTAATCAGTGACKCCCTGAAGCTTTCTCTAAAGCATACCCATCTTATATCTACTTCTTTTATGTTGCAGAATAAACTGAAGCCCAAATCCTCTGCAGACAAACTAGTGTACTGCCTCCAAAAAGCCTGATAATAATTCTTTAGAAATATCAAACAGAAAATAAAATAGTGAGCATTTAAGGTCTATTTTTAGTTTTTCAGATTATTCATTGCTTAATGTAAGTTTCTTATCATTATCATAATTAAAACACAATATGTTCTGGCATGTCATTCATCTTCATCACACTATGCCTCGTATCCAGAATTATAAAAGAAAGCCATTAAAATGTACAAATTATGGATGATTTGTTCTAAAATTAAGATGGAAATGTATTCAAAAACATATTTGTAATTTCCAAGACAGAAAAAGAAAATTGATTTGTTTTGGAAAATATATAGATGAATAGCTATTCTTGTGTACAATCATGTCATTGCTTTGGGTAAACTAATACAACCTTTCATTTACATCTCATGCAGTTAATAACAAAGTCACTGAAGCAAATACATTGAAAAAAAAAAAAAGATTAAGTGGCTCATAAACATGCTCCATTTAACTGTAACATTAAACTCTTCACTCTTTTATGAACATCCTTCCCCAAGTCATGCAGACCAGAGGAAAAGGTTCACCTCAAAGTAATTGAAAAGAAAACATGACAGTATGGCTTAGCCCAGAGGAAATGGAAATATTTTAAACTATTCCTTGGGGTTTTATGATGCTTAAGATGAAGTTTTTAGTTATTAAATTCTTGTCCCAGTCAACTGCAGCTGAAGTCAGGACACTTTCAATSTATTCTGATTGACCTCTGAGCTTTGAAAAGTCATCTCACTTCTCTGCCTGTAGACTTTTTCCTGTTCTTTGTTATGTCTAGCAGAGGAATACAGATTGCCTGATACTTGTGCACTTGGACAGTAAGCCATCAGTCGAGAAACTCATCATAGTTGACACCCATAGATATAACCATATCRGTGGTAAATAAGACACACTGAATTTCAGCCTAGAATATGGTATATAAAGTTTGTGAACAATCGCTTGCTTGCTTTGTGTTAGTGTTTTCTCAGCTGCCATGAGAAAACAGTCACTGGAAAAGAAGCATCTTAAGCAAGTAGATCTTGCCTGAAACACTGCTGCAACRTGCGACTAGTTTCATATAGTACTAGCGTATTTTATAGCACTGCATCACTAATTTTCAGCAAGCACTTCTGTGCTTTCAATGAATTTTCTGCAAGATATCTTTATTTGAATACATTCAACAACAGTAYTATGCAAGATCTCTTCCTGAAAGACACTGCAAGACAAATTTAAATAGATTGTAAATCTTCTTTACTCACATTGTTCCATCACATCCACAAATCTTGATGTGACTGGATGCAACAGTGCTGAAAAGCATAGACTATTACAGAATCTTTGCTATCAAAATTAAGGCTTTCTTTTAGGGTCTGCTTTGTAATTCAGATATTTTATACTTAGAAACAAATGCAGCCAAAGTAATAGTGTAAGATATAATCTACCTATTTTATATGGAGAGAAGATAGTTTCTGTCCACTCTGAAAGAAATGACATATTCACATACCATTTCCAAGCTAACATGCATAAGCCCATTGACTTCCCATATCAAAATCCCATATAGTATCTTCTGTACTTGATAACAGGCACATTACCCGCTCCAGAACTAATGCATTTAATGACTCACTCATCAGGGCCAACACACTGGTTATAAATGATCCACTTCTTTATGGATACTGATGCAATTTTTTAAGTTTTGAGGTATTCAAAGATGATATCTTGTAGGAATCCAAATTGTTTAAAGAATTTTATTTGCCTCTAATAATTTTTAAGTGTAACTCCATTTTTTCAGTAKGGTTCAGCAGATTAGTTGCTCTCTACGCGTGGTTTCAGTGAGGACCCTTGAATTACTTTTAAAGTGATTTTAAAACATAAGAAAATATAATTTTTCATCCTTTAGAGTAAATTATGTTTTCAAATTGCTTAAAAAGGTTCAGAGCCTATGTTGAAAGCTGTTTTAGTATCCTTCAATGAAAACCCTTGTTTTAACAGCTGTATTAAATCAACCAACATTTAGTTACAACACCAGTGTTTAATATTTTCCAAAAATCCATACCTAAATTAAGGCACATTTTTATTTGGTATAAAGCGAAAAGTTAGGCTAAATTTACAAAAGATATCATCAGGATAACACAATTCCTGCTGAAGTTCATGAAGCAGTTAAGACAACATGGYTGTTATCTGTTATTACAACATGAAGACCTGAACCAACAGAATAGTAAAAAAAAAAAGCATTTCTGGACCTTTTTTTCTCACTGGTTGCTCATTCCTATTCCCAGTCTCTTCAGGCGAGCATAGAAGCTTAGGCAGGTGGGAACATGACCTGAGCATCCATCTGGAAGCTCATCCCACCTGGCTAGTTCCAATTCACATTAGCAGCTTCCTACTCAGTGCAGGGATTCAACTGTTACTGTGTGCTGAAAACTGATGAACAAGGGGGTCTATCCACATGCATGAGACTACTTTTTCAGTGGTAATGATGATTTAAAATACGGATTCAGACTAAAATTAGGCCATTGAAATCTGGTTTCTGGAAATCCATAAAGAARCAGCTGACCTTTTAACTATTGTTTAACCCAAACTACTCACCTATGAGACTCCCTTCCAGCTAGATTCTGGATATCTGATATTCCTGGAGTCTGAGCAAAGTTGAGACACTGTCTTTCAATGTTTGAAATTTCTGATTACTATTCAGAGGACATTACTTAGGCATCACATGACATCACACCTACTAATGGTTTCCAAGTTTACTATTCAGGGCATAAAGAACAGATGTGATGATATCACCAGTTACCACCAGGCTTCATGACCTCTCCTTTTATCTGATCCCTGTGTTAGTACTTTAATGCGACTTTATAATCCACACGGTGATGAGATTACAACCTAGAGGGCTGTATTGACAAATGAACCTGGCTGTGTGACAGAATTTGTAAGCTCACATGACTAATCTTGACTGACAGATAGCCAAAAACATGCCTTAGGTGGGACAGTACAGGGTGCTACCCACTCTTGGGAAAGGCACAGGCACAGCTGACCTAGAATAGGAGTGACTCCACAGTASAGAATGTGAGTGCACCGAAGTCTAWCCCCACAGCTCTCCTCTTCTGAACATAAAGAATGCTGCTGCAGTTTTCTTGAGTCAGAGGAGAAAATGTATTAGCTGGGGCTCCTGATCAGTTTGCATATAATATAAAAGTGGCACAGTTTGTACATGGAGCACGCACACTGGCACAGTTATGCTTCAGGCTCCAAAAGCATCATTAACAGCCTGGTGCAAAATGCAGTTTGTTTCCTGTCTTTGGCATCACATTTGACTGACACTGACATTCCAATGTCAGGACTAAATTAATCCTTAAAAGTGGAACTAAGGCTCTGCTTTTTACTAGTTGTTAAATGRAAGTCTAGTAGCTGTTTACATTACAGTAATTTTGTCTTGAAAATAATTTCCTCCATTCTTTGTGTACTGGACTAGAAATTCACTCATTTAGAGTGGACAGGAAAGGTGTAAGAAATTAAGCATTCTACCTGCTGGGCAGACTGAGAAAGCTAACTAGATCCTATTTTTCCTATGGAACTCCTTTGTCACATGAAACTCCCCAAAGTTTAACCCAGAAACTGCTCAGACTGATAATACCAACCAACATCTACAGCTGTTGTTTATATTGCAACAGCTATATGATACAGTGATATAGTATTATATCCAGGCCACCAGCAGACCTATGACATCTACATTGACCCCAAAAAATTTTTCAACTGGAGATAGTTTAACTAACTCTGAAAACAACTGAGATTTTCAGATGCTAGAGAGAGAAATATTTCTCCTGAGGATGAATAATCTGACCCCTAATGGTTTTCCTTTCTTCATCTACTCGCATACAGCCTGCTCCATGYCATCTTTTCAACTACTGTGCCTGGTAGTTTCCAGATAGCTTCAGCATTCTCTGAAGAAAAAACGCCCATGCCCTCGAAATACTCGCCTTTATTTCCATGTTACACAGAATTAGCTCACAGTGTATCCAGCATCTACTTACACATTTCACTGCTGTCAAGTCAGAGTCCTTGGTCTTCCTTGGGACTGATTTAGGGTCAATGTGACTTTTGCTACTGTAAGAATAATGGTATTTACCCAACACATTAAAAATGAAACACAGCAGCAGACTCTGCAAAGCCCTGGAAGTAGGATTTCCTCACTTTCACTTGTCATACATTCTAACACCATGGGCACAGGGGCCCTGTGAACTTTCATTACAATTCCACATAACACATACATACTACCTCAGAAATAATCTTAGCAAAAAAAMCACTCATGTTTGCCCACACACCAAGAAAATAACTTTAAGTTTTGCAGGCTTGCTGAGTTACCAACAGTGATGGTATATAAATAACTCACATTCTAATGTCAGAAACTTGACTAGCAGCATCAGTCTTTCCTACACATTTTGGTAGATCATAAAAATATCTTTAGATAGTGAAAAAACTTGAACTTTACAAACCTAAATGTGATACATGGCTCTAAAGAAAAAAATACCTTTCCCCTATACACTTCCACTCTTGAACCCCTTAACTGCAATAAAGAAGAATAAAAACTCTCTTTCAAGGCTTCTACCATAGAATACAGCCACCTCCATTCAGGATTGTGCACAGTAAGATGCCTGTAACTCAGTATATGTCGGGTTTAGAAATTTTTTTTTTTAATTACAACTTCAGGAAAAAGTTTTCAGCTGTATGAAGTAGCTGTACATCTTTGATTTTTCAGGGGTTTTTTTCTATTTTTATGAGTGGAATGGCAGCAACTATCATACACAAGGGAAAAAGAGCTGAGATAGCTGATATATCCCTGTGAAGAGAACTTCTTTGAGAATGTTAGATAACGGTTTATTTATATGCCAAATCCTTACCTTTACAGAGGACCAGAAACTCTTAGAAAACTTCAAAGACAACTTCAGGGGCATGAAAGGCATTTTGTAGGAAAGATAATTTCTCCCTAGCTTAGGTATTACATCGTTTTCCCAAGAAAATGACAAATCTTTATGTTCAGTAGCTAAGCCTCAGTTTTGCAGTATACAATTGTGTTGAAGAAATGGGACTTTTGCAAGTGATGGCAAAGAGATTTAGAGCAAAGGTGCACGACCGCAGACTCCCTAATGGACAACAAAGTCTTGGGCCTGAATATTGTTTAAACTTAGTGGAATTTAGAAAGATCTTCCTCCTTTCTGCAGTCATCTTTGCCTCAGAAGATTGTTCACCCTTTTTTATCTGGTTTATGCTTCTTTTTGGGGTTAATTCTGTAGAGGGTACTGCACCAAGAACTGCAGTAATCAGCAAAAACCTGACAGAGACTGGTTGCACAAAAGCAACAGCAGGAAAAAAAAAAAGCAGGCAAACAAAAAATATTTAAATCACTACATTCACTGAAGATACACCAGCACTGTTAAAAAATATCAGTTAAGGATAGATAATAATTCATATCTTTACACATGGACATGGCCCATTTCAGTACTTCTATTAATCCTAACTGTAAAATACCAACTGTTATTTTTTTCAGAGTACTCTCCTAAGACTCACAAAATCATTTTTCATTGGCCATAGGCAAGTTAAGAAAATTCAGCAAATGAAGCCCACTCTTTCCTCGTAAACATCACCACCATTTTCAGTGATGGATATTCCAGAAGCCACTATGATGAGAATATGCACTCTCAGGTAGAAAATCACACTACTCTCCTACCAAAGCCATTTCAGCCATTGTGCTAACATCAACTGGTATTGTGAAGTGCAGTTTAGAACAGGAATCCCCTCTTGAYGCTGTGGTCTTTTCAAAGGCAAAAATCAGACTAATCGTTTTAACAGTGCAAGCAAGAAGAAATGGACTATTGATAAAGCAGTTTATTTTGACTAACAGATGAGGCAAATTAACTCTGCTGCAATCTCCTYAATCAACTGCTGCCTAAAATAGAGAGAGCTGCATGGAGAAGGCCAAATAAGCTCCTGTAATCTTTCCATCTGAGGAACTCAAGCAGCTATCATTCACCACTGTCATTTACATAACTAGTGCTGGGAAGAGGAAACTCACATAYTGAACATGGAAATAATGCTAAGTTTATTTCTCTGTTTTGAAAARCATCATTATTCCTTATATTTCAAAGCATATATGAATGACAGATAGAGCATTCATCATAGCTAATCCAACCATGAACTTAAAACTGGGCTTCTTCAGCTCCAACAGCCCCTGCAGTGACAGCTGATTTACACKGAACCAGCATGGATCAGCAGAGACATCAGCACAACAGTTTGCAGGGCACATTACCCGGAATCACACAGGACATCCATGAGGCGTCATCCTCACTTTCCAGAGAATGGCACTGATGCCTGAATGTTTTTTTGTCTTTTTTCTTTTATATGTTTTTAACCTTCTCAGTACTTTTCCCTACCCTTTTCCACAGCTAGAAAGACCAAACACATTTCAGAGCCTCAAGGCCAAGGGCTCCAAGGCTCCTATCCTATCTTGCTGCTTCCTGGGAACGAAAGTCTTCAATTCACATTTTCATAAACAAGTACAGCTAATACCAAGGGTGGGGGGCTTCAGAGAAGGGGCTTGACCTGGCGGGAATTGCATTACCTTTTGTCCACCTAATTGGTGCTTTTATCAATTATGCTAATTTTCTAAAACCTATAAAACTGTATTCACCCCTTTGGGGATGGGCTTTTGCGGATATTGCTTCATGACTGCCCCTGGAGCTCCAACAAAGATCTACTTTTATATAAACTCCTATACTACAATTATCTYGAGTTTCATTTCTAGGTTGAAAGAGGTGACAGAACCACAGCTCTGGGATCCATAATACCAGGTGAAAGGGCATCCAAATCTTTGGCAGCCATGACAGCAGTGGCCAGGAGTCTGCAGAGCAGACTCCAGTGACAKTCCGCAACCATGGAAATGTGATCCTGGTACAGCTTCTGTCTCTTGCTTGTTTGGCTATAACTCTCCACTGCCATTACTGCTTCCATGTCATTTCATAAACAAGCAGATATCGACTTTCTATATCGTTCATATTAAATGGTGTGACTGTTTAGTTAAAATATCCTGGGAAGAATTACTACAGACAAGAAGAATTTTTGGCACATCAGGTAAATCTTCCCAAAGCCCGGTGAGATGGTTTTTTTCAGCTAAAAGTGAAATGTGACTCAGGCCAGCATTCTTCACTTTTGGACGAATACTGATAAATTCGCCTCAAACWTCATTTTGCTACATTGTATTTTATACAGATTAAATCAAACTCCTTAAAGAAAGAAAGAAACTCCTTAGATAGAAGGCACAGGCCCTTTTCAACTTCTTGCGAACAAATTTCACAGGTTCTGCTTAAGCGCAGTATTCTTTCTCAGTCTGATGGTACTTCAAATTAAGGATATAGTTTATGTACATCTCTTAAAACTGTGTTTATTAGTTTATTTAATTTTCTAATTTTCTGTGGGTGGATAATTGCTTTCAACTTCTAAAAGATAATCATAAGCAGATTCATGGAAATTGACAAACATTTCTCTGTTACATTGGAGGGTATGAATGAGAAACCTATGAAAAAAACCACAACTGTCAAGTTAAGCCTTCCTTAGTTTTAGGTGCTAAGCACTGTAGAAAGGTAATTATGTTTACTTATAAGTAGTTGTACAGGAGGATGCACAACCATTTGTTACTGAACCCGATAATTAACATCTTGCTCCAGAACAAATCTGAAAGGTGGTGTCAAAGTGAAATATTGTTCTATAACATTTTTTGTAATAGCCACAATATAGAKGATTCCTTGTAACATGCATCTCTGGATGATAAAGGATTTCTGTAGTTCCTGAACCACAGCTAAACTAACAGTCTTTCTCATGGTTTTGTCCCATTTTATGGCTTGCCTTAGAGCCACAGTAGATCCACATTTCTGGGATTTTTCATTGCTTTAAATACAGATGGAGAAAATAACTTTATATATAATGTGCTTGGTGATTTTATTTCAGGAATCAACTCATGTAAATGCATGCAGAATAAAAACAGCTGGACAAAGTAGTAACAATGTTGTTTCCTCAAATTACTCTAGGTACGTAATCTTAAAAATTTGAAGCAAAGCAAATTTCTTCCCTGAAAAGTTTCCCAGAGGAAGGAAGAAAGAAAATTACATATGTGCAAAAAAACCCACATGAATTACATTGTACTCACTGACAGTCCCTCAGACCCATCCATCATAGCAATCCAGAGACACAGCTCAGCTCCAAAGCCTGAACCAGCCTCTTCTGCTTGCACTCTTTGCKCACCTTCCCAACACCAAGGGTCTTAGAGGAGTTAACAATGCCTGACTTCTTCCTGTTATAAACCATGAACATTTCAAATCCTAKAAATTTTCTTGTAACACTATGAATTAATCAGAACATGAAGCCTGTGCAAAGCCGTGCTTTTCTTTCCCACACTCATAATACTTTTTAACGATTATTCCCTCTTGGCATGACCAAGAGCTTACAAGCAACAAAGAACTATGCTCCTCTATGTCATCTCTGGTTTTCTGTACTACCACCACTTCATAGTAGCACAGAAAAGAGATGTGAAGTCAGGAATATTGGGCCTTTTGAATCTGACAAAGTTAAAGACAGTAATTAATGATAGATAGAAAACACTCTTATAGGCTAGGTAATGTTTTCTGAAATGGCAATAGCAGAAATGCACAAGCAATAAAGTGACAGATAACAAGATGCTAGAAAGAACACTTCTGCTCCAGTTAGTAAGGCCCATCTATAGACAAGCACGCAAGCAGATGAATAGAAATTGAAATCCGCACTACCTGGTTCTTATATTACACTGGTTCTGTCCAGTAAAGCACTGCACTCTTCTAATAACTAGGGAAAACAAGATGGGGAAAACATTTAGAAGCTTGAATCCASAAGAAGAAATGGCAGAACATTTCAACAACAACTATTCCCTATAATCAACATTTTCTCACAAGAATTTAGCTCTGAATATATTCAAAATTACTTGTTCATAAAGAAAGAAAGAAATTAAGGAACAAAGGAATAGAAACCCTCGATAACTTATCCCAAAGAAACATCAAAAATCTTTAAAMCAAAATTAGTAGCCATTGAACTCAGAGCTGCACAAACACACATGAAAACTATAGAGTTTAATTTTTTTTTAATTTACATACTTACTTTTCTACACAGAAAGTATGTAAGTTAAATAAATTAAATCCCTAATTACTAATATTACATGCAATGCTTTGCTATAAACCA
Organism: Malurus melanocephalus; assembly: GCF_030028575.1. Classification (NCBI taxonomy): domain Eukaryota; kingdom Metazoa; phylum Chordata; class Aves; order Passeriformes; family Maluridae; genus Malurus; species Malurus melanocephalus. The sequence continues at coordinate 1,772,667 of NW_026623311.1, forward strand.
GGGTATAGACGATAACATTTTACCATTTTGAAATAAAAACACCCTTTCTGTCACTTTAAATAGCATAATAACAACACGCGTGGAGACATGCACATTAAAAAGGACTGCAACCATACAGACCTGTGATACTCTATTGCTTTTGCTGTTTCTGTATTTCCTCTGCTATACAGAAAGCCATAAGCTATGCACTGACTCTGCACCGTTTCCAGGCTGAGCCATGTCAGGCTTGTGCTGGGCTAAAAGTTTAGCTTTTCAGGTTGCTTTTTTTTTTTTTTTTTTTTTTTTTTTTTTTTTTTTTTTTTTTTTTTTTTTTAACTTCTGTGCACATTGTTTTACCTGGTTTAAACATTTTTTTTCGGATTGACCAGATCTCTGTAGTTCATTTGTTACTTCTGCCTATCTTTGTATGTTAGCACTACAGTTTTACAACTAAAACATAGCTTTGTACCATGCAGAAATGTAGGTCTATGGAAACACAGTGCAGACGTTGAGAAGGGGATACACAGGAGATGGTGTAGAGTACAAGCATGGGATTACAAAAGTTTGGGCTTAGACCTGGTACTGAAGATAACACCCATAGCTATCAAAAGGACTCCCCAGAGGTCAGTTAAAGCGATGTGAACATGAAGATGGACAAATCTGGTATTAGTTTAACAAAGAGAACAAAGAGCACGTATCTAACAAACATAAAAGGAAACATACTTAAAAATTTTGGATGAAACATGGAGCAGAAGACTCATAAAGGAAGATMAATTCATACTAACAAACATAACCATGTCCCCAAGTGGAAGAAGAAATCATTAACATGAACATTCCCTCCCCTTCCTGTGAAAGACTCCAGAGGCTGCCAACATAGGCAACACCATCAGCAGAATGAAAGCCACCACCCTTAGAACTTGGAGAAGCAGGGAAAGGGAGAGCATAACATCAAGGAAAGTGCATAGAAATTGAGTGTATAACAGTATTAGCAGTTATGATTATTATTATTAGGGTTTTCTTTTTGGTTTTTTTTTTTAGATAGAAGCCCTCTTTTTCTTCAGTAATAATGGGATCTTGCCTATTAATAACAACTAAACTCCTCAGAGAAACTTTTATTGACTATGTCTCCAAGTTATGTGAYTCTTGACAGTTTCTCTAAGGTTTCTTGTTTCTCAACTATGCAGAACCATTGGCATGCTGTTATTTTTTGGAAACCCATGAAGAGTAGCAGTGTCAGCAGTCTACAGATTCAGGAAGCCAAGAGCATACTAATTTCTATGTGGAAAAAGACTCTGAACTCTACATTCCATAGAAAATCCTATACCTCAGCCCATAGAAAATCCTATACTTCAGATAAAAGGACTAAGGTCAATACCTGGCAAAGTCTATGCCACAAATTAAGATACYACTTTGCCTAGGAAGGAAAAACAAACAACCAAGAAAACAACCCAAATTTTTCCCAATCTTTCAGTATGGACCAAAGATAAAATTAAAACTAAAGAGTTACACACAGATATTGAGAAACTCTAAAAACAGTGTTCCCCATCTTTGGAAAGAGAGGAAAATAGTGAATTCAAACAGATCATTAATGCATAGACATGCCTGCAATACTAGAGATATTCTYGATACTAATATTTGAAAAGTACCACAAAGAATGAACTAGTACAGTCCCTCACCAGTGTTTTATATGCATGAAGAAGAAAATCTGAGCTATGCACTGAATAATAATGACAATTATTATTGAGCGGAGCTGTTTTTGATTTACAACCCTTTTTATTTGGCTACTAGACTCTGCCTTCTATGTGAGAGACACAGGTGTGGAGACTAACAGTTCCGTCAATKATGTGTTCATCAATTACATTTTAAACACGAGCAGACAAAAGATTAACTTTGGCATTACAATTCCTTGTGATATTCTACACTATCACACTAACCCGCAAAGAGTTAAGGTAAAATAAGCTTTTAAGTAACAAATCAATTATTTTAAATAAATTATAYCAATTTTCCCCACATTATCCTTTACGCAGTCTCTCTAATCCCAACTACAATTTTTGGTACTTGCTGAATCAATAAAATTGCTATCACACAAATAAATAAATACATGAATAAAATCAGTTTTAAATGCAGGCAAAAAAACTTTCAAACTAACCTAAACCTACATTTATTTCACCACACATCTGAATAAAAATTTCACGCTAGTTTATGATAGCACCTTTCTTTCGTCTGCTCTTTGTTATTCAGATTGTAATTCCATTTTTTCATTAGAGATTTGCTCTTTCACAAAGACTTCTCTGATGTGYGAGGGCATTTTGTTGGTGTGTGACTTGGTTTATAATTTTCTGGAAATAAGCATTCTTTCTTTAAAAGGAGGCAAAAAGTATTTAGAGGGACAAAAAAAAGTTATATAACAGTAAGACATGAAACTATGCAYATGCCACTGAGTAATTTCTGTGAGCAGCCTTTGCCTTCCTTACCTCATCTGGTCCTTATGTCTCTAACACCCACTCACTACATCACAACAAAAATTATACTAAGCTACTTGGGGCAGGGC
>NW_026623311.1:1775222-1823995 GCF_030028575.1 Malurus melanocephalus
AACCTAACATATATCTGGCATCTATAGAGGTGAAAAAAAAAAAAAAAAAAAAAGAAAAAATGAAAAGGAAAAAAAAAAAAGACAAGTGTCCAAGCTCTTAAAATGTCACTTGTAGGTTCAGCCATCTGTGGATAACTTGTCACTTTATATGACAGAAGCCTTTTGTTCCATGATTCTGAAGGGAAGGAAGTGTCCAGCTAACATTATCAATACGGTATTAGTTATATACACCGTTTAAATCTTTATCACAATGTCAGAGCAGGTATGCAAGRTCAGCTGTGAAGTCAGCATGTCTTTTGACATGATCCCAAATGGGATCAAGGCTGCCCACAAGTTTGCATATTTTGATATTCCACTTATTTATATTTATATTATCTATTACTATACTTCTATTAAGAAATGAACAGGACATATTAGTAGATTGAAATCTTCCATATGAAGAAAAAAACAGCTATTGAGTGGAAAGATGAAGCCCAGGTTCTGTCACATTATTCCCCTGACTCTCATTACCTTCCTGTACTTGCTTTCCTGCTTTCCTCTTGCCTTTACACATACCTGTGTCTCACCTCTGACATGGCATGGTATGGCATGGCATGACCTCCACAGGTAACACTGTGCTGTTGGAAAACTATGACTTGCAAATTAAATAATTTTTTTTTTTACTCCATAGATGTCATGACAAACTTCTGCCACAAAGAGCATTGGCTCTACTATATAGAGAATTTGTACATTTAAAAGAATGAAGATCTTAAGCACGCCATGGGGTCCACTCAGGCTCTAATCTGGCACTATTGAAGTTAGTGAGGTTTTTGGCATTCAGARGCTTGCAAATGGGGACTCCTCAGGCTGCATGAAATAGAATATGTGCATCCAAAAGCTCACCTCAGAAAAAATCCCTTAACTTAGCTATGCCTGTTTTTTAATGGTTGAACTTGAAATAACATGAACTGCTTGGTCTTGATGAAAACCTTCAAGTTTAACTTCAAGGGTTACTTGTTAACTACAAGATCTGCAGTCCCTTAAAGCTCAGGGACTAGCTAAACAAAATAAAATTGGTTCCCCGGCTGATTCCCTACCCGAATCACACAAAAATCAGAATTCTTTAACAGAACACTGTGATTGGGGGAGGTGTTTCTGCATTTTTGTAGACTTCAGAATTCTACTAAAAAAAAAAAAATTAATTATCCACTTGCTTGGAGCTAGGGAGCATGGGGTTGGGAGATAGAACATAGCCTTTCATGCTATTGCAGTCCTGCTTCCCTGATACATCAACTGTGTGCTAGGGCTGCCATAATATCCAGTGACTGGGAAGCAGATCCCAATCACGGGAAAGGGTCCATTCTAGCCTTTGCAAAAAAGGCTCAGCTACTCACAGGCCAAGCAAATAAAATTCAGATGATGTGGCCTTTTCATACCTTTCAATTTCCAACCACTGCAAAGTTATACTTTGGAAAAGAAAAACCTTCTTTKTAAGGGAAAAAGTCCCTTCTATACWYAGAGATAGTCTTCACATCAGAAGACTTATTCCTTGCAAATATGCCACAAATCAATCTGTATTTCTGTGTGACACAAGTTCAGAGACCAGTTATTTTGCTTGACTCCAAGCTGGTTCCTGCCTCCTGTTATCAGCAAAGCACACTGCTCTGGGGACTGCATGAAAACCACTGAAATTACTCTGATGGGAGGAGAGGGTGATGAAGAAGAAACATACATGTTACATCAGACCTTTGTCAACTATTTCCATGTATTTTCAAGCCAGCTTCTTGCCTGTTGAATAAATGAGTTAAACTAGTGTGAGGGGAGAGAGCTAGCAGATTTTTTTCTCTTTGAAATGTTTCACATTCATGACCTTGGTTAGATGATTTAGTGAGCAGACGTTATTGTCAGCTTCTTTATGTTATTCATCTAGAAGAGCAGATGCCATACTGAGCTGCAGCTTGGCATCAAGGAAAGTCTGCCTGTGAGTCAGGGAAGCCAGGATAGCCAGGCCTCTCATAAGGACTAATTGGTACTCCAGTAAAAAGAGCTATTTTCAGCCCTATTCAAAAAGAATATTCTAGCGTTTTTAGCATCCTTTTGGATGCTTTTAAGAAAGGCTCCTCTCAGTGCTTCTGCATTTCATCAGCTCTCCCTCTCATGGAAACCCGAAATCACATATTTAAAAATAGACCACCAGATTATCCGGGTAAATCATAAAGCTCAGCTTATCTCTCTCTTCCCCTTCAAAATATACAATTTATTTTGTCCACCAGCTCAGCAGTGTGAAGCCATGAATAATCCTGTTTGTCTCAGTAACCCCACTCAGTGATTGTCCCTGTGTCTCTCTATTCTGTGCATGCATGTCACACTGCGGGGTGTGTCTGTGTGCGTGTGTGTGTGTGTGTGTGTGTGTGTGTGTGTGTGTGTGTGTGTGTGTGTGTGACCATGGAGGAAGCATACAGGAACTGACAGTTCTGGGCACAAAGGTGTACAACCCTGCTTATGCCAGTGTTTATGCCCATGCCAGCTGTGTATGTCCTGGCATCACAACACATCCTTACAGTCATAGAGAATAATACCAGGATTTTGCAGAAATAATGGCACTAAGTACTTCAGTTATGCATTGAATTGTTGTCTACCACCAATCTGGACCACAGAACCTGTGTGTTTCCCRTGAGGGCAGGCATAATCAATGCATGTGAGGAAGGACATTTTCAATTTCTCTTTCCCAATGGTTCAGAGGCACCATGTAACAGCCCACAGTGGCAACCCCCGACTGCCAGTTCCCACGTTTCCTATACACTCATCTCCTCATCCTCCTCCCCGTGCCAATGCGGCCCATCAGGTCACTGAGAGCCGGAGGAAGCCCTGCAGGGATATAAATAGCTCCTCGGGGGAGGAGGGGAGAGTGCAGCAGCACGTTTCTAAAGATGCTTGCTGCAGAGGGAGGTTTGCTGGATTAATTCAGAGGGGAAAGGGAACCGCTAGGTAGTTCACTGCCAWAGCAGGTAATGTCTGTGGAAAGGGGGCAGCAGCTGCCTTGGGGGAGCTGAAGGGGGAATGCCGTGCTTGCTGGTTGAGAAGCGAAGTGGAGTTTCCTCTTTGAGCGTCCCACCTATTTCAAATCGTTTCCTTAGAGCACCCCCGCAGATGGGCTGTTTATAGACATGAAGGGCCCACAATTGAGCCAGACAGCGATAATACGAAACAGCTAGGCGGAAGTGTTAATTGCCACACGCAGCTTATTGTCTGTGCCAAGTTTGTACCAAGAACCRAGCAAGTGGTGTTACTGATGCGCGCTGTATTGCACTGACCGTGCATGCGGTGCTCTGAACTTGCCCTGTGCGTGGGGCACTGGCTTCCCTGACCTGTCCACGGTTTTCTTCGGAGAGACAAGGCCGAGGGCTTCCGTCTCCCCAAAGATGCACCATCCCCTCCCGCCTCCCGGAAACTTTCGGGAACTAAGGCACAGCCGCCTGAGGCTAGGTGCGCGCTCGCCCCTTTCCCTCCAGAGACACCCCGAGCACTCCTCAGCCGCCTCCCGGGGCCGCTCCGCGCCTCTTGGCTCTCCCTCCCCCCGGCGGGCCGGCACCGCGCGGCTGTGCCGTTCTGCAGTGCCCGGCCCGGCCCGGCCCGGCCTCTCTCACCGTCCTCCAGAGCCGCTGCCGCTTGGCATTGACGGAGGTGGCGGTGACGATGAGGTGGGAGACCGACACCACCAGCCCGAAGACGATGGCCAGCAGAGTCCGGACGGGAAGCAGCGAGTAGGAGACGAAGGTTACCAGCATGAGCTGCCACATGCCCTGCTCGGGGGCGCTGGGCGGCTCCATGCCGTAGGCGCCGAGAGAGAAGGGGCAGCAGAGGAAGGAGAAGGTGAAGCTGAAGAGCAAGGTGAGCTTGACGATTTGCTGCAGCTGGGTGACCTGCAGGTACTTGACATTGGTGACGATRAAGAGGGAGAGGAAGATGATGCAGTGCACCGGGTGCGAACCTTTAGAGATGGTCAGGCTGGGGCCGGAGAGCAGCTCCACCAGGGCTAGGCTGGCGGTGAGCACGATGAGGACGGCCAGCGCCTTGAGGGTGGACGTCTGCTCCAGCTTCAGGTTGTAGCTCTGGAAGAGAGCCTCCAATTCCTTGCAGTCAAACTCGTCTTCGCAGGCGATGGCATCCAGCAGCAGCGAGGGAGGAGGGTCCCCCAACCCGGCTCCCGCTCCCGACGCCGCGGCAGCCGGCGGGGAGCAGCAGCAGTGGCAACACTTCTTTCTCTTGGTCTTGACTTTCTGAAACGGTATTTCCTCCATGTCAGTGCCATTCATAAACCCCGGGAAAGAAATGCTCCTCCAGGTGTCCCCCGCCGCCGCTCTGCCGCCTCGCTGCTCATAAAAGAGAGGGGGGCTGCGCGCAGGAGCCGCAGCCGCTCGCCCGCCGGCAGCCCCGCCGCTCCGCGGGCGCGGGTCCCGGGCGCGCCCGTCAGCCGCCGTCCGCAACCCGCCGCGCCGGCAGACGCCCCCTCCGCTGCCACCCAGGAGTCAGGGGTGACTGGGACGGCGGGAGAAGAGTCTCACTCGTGTTAATGTGCCAACCTTCCTGCCTGCAGTCTCGCTTTCCCTTCCACCCTCCCCCTCCTCCTCCTCCTCCTCCTCCTCCTACTCCTCCTCCCCTCGTGCTCTAGGGATGTTAATCTCCTAATGACACCAAAACACCAACCAAAGGTTTGGAATCGGAGGGAGGGGTGGGGACAGAGGGTAGGTGGAAGCTCAGAGAAGGGGAGTCGGGGATAATCAACAGGCGGGTCCCCTTCAGATTTCAATATTTGAGGAGCGGGAGCTACAGAGGAAAGCGAATGGGCTCCCGAGATGTCGGCAACATTAAAAAATAAAACAAAGACAAGGAAAAAAAAAATAATCCGAGCCAGGGATCTAGAGGAAAAGTGAGGAAGAGGGGCCAGAAAGAAAGCAGGAAGCAGGTAATGGAAGGGCGATCCCCTTCCCAGGTCCGAGAGCATCTCACCGGAGCTGGGGATTGAGAGGCGCCTGCGCGCCGAGTCGCTTGGGAAGCCGGACACGTCCCCACCGGGGCTYCATGACTCGGGAGCGGCGGGGGGATCCACCGCCCCTACAAAGAACCCCGTGCCCCCCTGCTGGCCGCCTGGGGGCTCCCCGGCCCTCCGGTTGCATCCCGCATCGGCGTATGGCTGGCATCCCCGTGCTGACCTTCCGCCCGGGCAGCTTTGGTCATATGTTTATACATATGTGTAGATACATAGGGATATACGGACATAACATACCTACGTGTGTGTGTGTGTGTGTGTGTGTGTGTGTGTGTGTGTTTATAAAACTATGAGATATGTGTACATATATAGAGATATACAGACATACATACATATATGTGTGTGTATAACACAATGCAAAATCTGCATATAGAGACATAGAAATACATGTAAATATTAATACATTTGTACATAGGTAAATGTATATATACATTTATTTAGATGAATCCTGCTTTCTTTCATGAATAAAGTAGTATCTCCCTGAATAAACATTATGTTTTGCCTCTTAGCTCTGAAGCAGTTGGAAAAAGTGTAGTGAATGAGAAAAATTGTAAGAAAATACATTTCTTTGAGCACTTCTGCCTGTCTGGTAGTACAAATAAGTCACTGTTTGTGGAGGGCTGTTCTTGTGACAGAAGTTAGATATCATCCCACTCAAAATTGTACTTGGTATCTCATCAAGAACTCGGATATGTTGTTTTTGAAAAAAAAAMCAAACCCTCTAGTTCTGCCTATAATGCAGCTATCACATACTGCTATTGCCAAGTTGTCACAAAAGAATACACTACAATATGCTTTTTTGCAACTATTGCATCTAATTTTGGGATTATGAAATTGATTCCACACTCATCAAAGACTAGGGAAAGGACTCCAGTGTCTCTTCGGGGTCTGAATCAAGCATTTGTAAGATTCAGGTCTAGGAAAATGACAAAATAGAAGACTAAGGTCTTTACGAACATTTGGCTTTTCAATGGCAATGAATGAATACTTTTGAGCATCAAAGCARACTCTTACTGTCATGGGTCGGTTGAAGTTCTAATCACTGATTTTTGTGTCAGTGACATGAGATTCTGGTTCCAGATTTGGGCTGAAGAATCTTGATTTCAACAGTAGGCAGGGATTCTTTAAGATTTGTTATGGCTGCAAATGATGTTGGTACTTCACTTCTGGGTAGTAAAGTAGCTTTAAAAATTTCTCTGATACATAATCTAAGACAATATATTTTTTATAATAATATTTTAATATGTGATGTTAATCCATGCCCCACAGACTAACATCGATTCTTTTGAATCTGAATAGACCTCATAAGAAAGAGGGAATTAATCAACATTGCTGGAGTTTGTGTGTTACAGATTTGAAATATTCCACATTTGAGACAATGACTGTTACTTACTCTGTGTTCATGGAATGCAACTCACGGTGGTTTCCTAGACTCTGATTTAGACCCYCAGACACTGCAGAATGGTAAATATAGCTAATATTTAGATTTTGTAACTTCCTTCCAGAAGAAAGTAAAGGAGTTGGATTTGCTGGCCTGAGTACTAGAAACAGGAAGAGATGTTTAACTGAAATGGAATTAAATCTGACAAACAGAAAGAGGTTTCCTTTGTTTTGTGGTACTTCTAGTGTGTTTGAAAAGCTTAACAAAATTAATCTCCTTATTCACTTTGGTGCATAAATTTACTTCAGTTACACATTTATTAGACATATACACCCTGTTCTGTTTTCACCTGTCCTCAGCTTTCTTCTGAGCTCATATATCCCAAGGGATAAATAACATTTCACACCTCACACAGCAAAAGAGGTGGCACCTAGCTGCCCAGCCCTAGGAACTAGGATCTACTGAGAGAGTTGTCACGCTAGCACTTATAATTTCTTTCTTCTGGCTCTCAGCTTTCTGCAGAGGAAATGGAAGGTAATTCCCTACAAGGTGCCCTGTGGTTTAGATTATTTTCGTGCTTCTTAGAGCCTCAAGTTGGGTTAGTTAGTGCCTACATGAAGAGAAGAAAGATGAAGTGTATGAAACAGGTACATCTCCATTCTTGCTAGGTCGAGGGGAAACAGTGAACTGTTGAAGCTTCATCTTCCTTAGACACTGTGGGAGTATGGAAATGGCACACYGGGATTAATGAAACTTTGCCATCCTTTATACATTGTTTCACATCACAGGGCAAATACTTCACCATACTCTCCACAGTGATTTTGTAGCACCTGATGTCACAAATACAAAGAGGAAATCTCAGAGCCTTACTCTGAGACAGACATATTATTAAAGCAAATAACAAGACATACAATTGCTGGAATGCACTTGACACAAGATCATATTTTCTGACTTACCTGTTGCAGATGACGGTAATCTGCTTGTGGTTTGGTTTGTTTTTTTTTTAACTATAAACACTTGCTGAACTGTAGTGCACTTATGGCTCATTTCTAAGGAAGATATGAGGTTGGTTTTGATGGTTTTTTGCTCCCGGAATTCTGGATATTTGCCAGATCCAAGTCAATTCTTACTGTTGAATGCCCTTGCATTTGTAATCAGAGACTATTCTGGGAATGAATGTAGTTTTGACAGAAAAGAGTGATAGAGCCCAGCTTTATCATCTTTAGAACTGCAAAACCTATCTGKTTTTTTCATTCTTTTTCTAACAGGCAAACTGTCTTGGTTGTTTGAGTTACTGGAAGTGGAAAACAATTCTTATGGAGAGTCAGGCAGCATATGGATCCAGTTTACAGTAAGTAGAAGTCTCACTACCTTCTATGGGAACACAGCCTTAAAGAGCTACTCAGAGTTTCAGTTCCCACTCAGTTCCTGCTCCCAACCTATTTTTATTTACTTTGTGCATGTATATTGCCCATTCAGTAATTGCTTTTCCACTGTCATCTTGTTTTACTTTACTGAAGTCAGTACTCGCTTTTTGTGTCGCATCTTCTCTAACAGTTTCAAGCATTCACTGGCTGATGCACTGGATGGAGATCATCTTTAAAGGCAATACCTTCCATAAAGCCAGATCTCTTCAGATTCAGGACAATTTTAGAATCAAGCATAATGAAATTTTGCATCAACAGATTTCTTTTTCCTTGTGGTAGTTTTTATCTGAATAAGGATTGCAAAGATTTTCATCTTTCGTCCATATTTAGTATTGTCTACCTGTAACAGACTGCCATGCTCTATCATCTGAGACAGGGATAGAAATCTCTTTTTCTTCTCAGTCTCTGCCAGTAAGACTAAAGACTATGCATAAAGCTATTGAGAATTTTCTGCAGACTCATTGTAGGAGGCACAGCTTGTTAATGCCACCACAAAAATCTGTCTAGTGAGAGAAAAGCAGTGATATGGGCATGACAGAAAAGGTCCTGCCAAAAATGGTGGGAATGTCCAGGTTTAACTATAAAAATTCAACAGCACTTTCCTTCTTTCATGGATCTCTGAAACAGATTCCAAACTTCTTCTAGATTTTGAGGAAAGATTTGAATAAGTAAAAGTGTGTTTTTCCAAATCATACACAGATTTCATTTAAAATCAATCTGGAGACTCCATTCAGAATCTTATTTCAAGAAATTTAGAATAAAATTCTGTGAAGCTATTGAAATATTGTCCGAACAGGTATCTTACACATTATAACGACTGTTCCTTAAAATTCATTGTTGTTTTAAAGTTTGAGTTATGTGCATTCTGATAGAGAAGAAAGAGACATTTTTGATACATACCACTTCCACAGTTAAATAACTTTAGCTGCAAGTTTGAATGCACCTAACTGACTACTTCTACTACAGAGCTGAAATAAACTTTGCCCATCATCAGTAAGTGGAAAGCCTTAAACACCTACAAGTTCAGTCATTAGAAAATATTTGCTCTAACCTCAGCACAATTTTCAAAAATCACTTATTAGTTTTATCTTTTGCTTCTTCATAAAAGAACCAGTTATAAGAGAACCGAGATGAGTCCTTCAAGGGTAAATTTAGGCTATAGTACTAATCACTCAGCAAACAAACAAACCCATGCCTTAACTTCTGCTCAGGCCTAACAATAACAGTTTTGATCACTCTGTTTCCATTGGACTGCACAGTGTTTTTTCACTCAGACTATTTTAATGTCTATTCCATCTCTACAGAAATCTATCTAATTGTGTAATCTATTGGAGAGAAAAAAAAATCAGATGAGAACAAAATTGCATKAAGGCCTTGATCTCAAGTCACTTGTCAGACAAGACTGCTGCTGAAGTAATTAGGACATTTGACAAAAAAATAATATGGCTAAAGTGGCTAATTTGCCAGCAGACATGGAGGTGGATTTTCTCCAGACCTCTTCTGAGCAGAGAGTACGGGCATTAAGAACATTTTAATCCTTTACCTGTCTCTTCTATTTTAAGCCTTCCAGGAGAGCATGAGACTTCTGTGACCTACTGAACTTCTATATTAATACTAATGAATCTCTTCAGTGAGCAAGCAATGTGCTTTCCAGCCAGAGTGGATGTATAGCCAGTCAGCTAGATCCTTCCAGCTTTTGACCAGTCATTCATTTTCTCCATCAGCACTACATCAACTGATTTATTTATTCTTCATCTAAAGTCAGAGCCTATATAACAGTCAATTACTGTTATATAGGCAAAATTTCAGGAAAGAAGGTCAATGCATTTTTATGAGGAATTAATTGACTGTTTCTGTTCTCTAGTAAGCCACAGTTCTCAAGAGCTTTCCCAAATACCACACCCCATCTGGCCATGCCTCTGTCTGACCACTTCCTACTTCATCCTCCCTATTACCTCAAGAAAATGTCAGGATTKTTCCTTCATGAGCCTAAGGATAGTAGGAGCACGGAAATGGCATAGGAAAGGCTTCAAAGCTTCTTCAAAATAATTTGCTGTGCACCTTGCCAAGGGGTATACAACAGTAATATACACTGATTAAAAATATCAGCAAAACAAGATACCACAAACCAGCTGCAAAAGCTGCACAACACTTGYATCATCTGCTTTTGTTATTTCATGTTAGATGTGCAAGTTAGAGTACATTCTTTTTCAGCAGACAGTGGTGTGCAAGACAACGTTGTGCAGCTACTCGCAGCTGGCTGTGGATGCTCTGGTACATCTTGGGGTGCCATGGAGCTCCATGCAGAGACACCAGCTCAGTCACCGAAACCCACGTTACCAACATGTTACACTTGTGTCAGAGCTAACCAGCTCAGGCTTCAAACTATATTTACATGTTTGTGCACTCCCAGTCACTCTGGTGACAGCTTTTTCAAGGCTTGGAAACTTTGCACTTCAGTCTGGAGACTAGAAATACCATGTTTGCCTGCAGCAGCTRGCAACCTTCTCCCTGGTTTCCTTTTGGTAAGGTGGATTTTTCAATACATTAATATCCTCAGAATCATATTCCCATCCCAGGCTAGGACATCACCCAAGCAGTTGTGTTGGATTGTTTCCTCCAGTAAAGCTATTATTTTATTTTCCCCAGTGAACCTGGTTAACAGACTTCTTCTGAGCCAACTTCACAGCCAATTAAAAAAAACCAAAAAAACAACAAACCCCAACCTTATATAAGCTCATCAGTTCTCAGGCAAAATGCAAATGTTTTCATGTTACTACAGACTTCCTTTTGCAAATCCTTTCAGAAAAACACATCTTAACCCCTCTTCCCCAATATCTTAGTACTTGTCCCTGAAGTAGAACAATGAAGATTTCCCAAACCAGCTAGCATATTTGGTGGAAATTTCTGTTATGCAGGTGATCTGATTAACCGAAGCSCTCTTAAAAGTCCCCTAGCTGTAAAACAAACTCAGTAAAATTCAGACGAAGGTCAAGCATTCCATTATCATTGTAGGAGTTCTGCAAATGTCTACCATCAGGGTGCTGGCAGTGTTACATGAATCTGATCCTGTTTCACAAAATCAAAGGAAGTTTTGATATTCACTGCAGCTGTATTAGGCCTGGTGTTATAACTGTGCTTATTTCTCACAGAAGACTTCTGTTCCTCTTTATATTAATACTACCACTGTATAAGGTAAGAGCATGGCTGTGTTCAGACCCTATAGTATTCTTGTTTGCCTAATGAAATGTAGTTTCGATGTATTTCAGGACAAAAATTTTGTGTATAAGGACAAACATTTTGGTTAATGTAATCCCCTGAATCTTTTGAAAGGAAAAGACAAGATGTAAGCAAAAATAAAGATAGAAATTAYAGCTGTTTATATTACACAATTCACTCCTAGCCATATTTCTGATACATCCATTTTTCAAAAAATACACTAAATAGTAATTCATATTCAGCAGATATGTCTTATTTTGCTTATCTCTAGGTTATACTGCACAAATATTCTCGAATCACTTATGCTAAAGCGTGGTGTTATTATTTATGAACTGAACATTTAGCAAACCATTTTTTCCTTTTTTTTTCTTTCTTTTTCTCTCCTTTTCTTTCTTTTTCTTTCTTTTTCTTTTAATGAAGCCCATCAATTTCTTAACATTTTTTAATCCCATGCATATTTTCGTTAAGTCAATTTTTCACAATTGGTAATATTCAGCATGTGCTCTGCTATGACATTCCATCACAGTTCATTCATTAGAAGTTCTGTAAATAGCTTGCTCAAGTGCCAGACGTGAGGTTCCTTTCTGGACTTCTGATTTGGGCAGAATTTCACACTAGTTTMATTTGGGAGTTTTTCTTGAGTAAGTGTTCTAAAAGCCTGCATATGTTAATTTTCAGACCCTCCTGCCAAARAGTGAAAAGTACACCCACAATGTGAATTTTACAATAACAATAGAAATATATTTGTAGTAAGTTCCARCTGGAGGTAAGAATTGTCCCTTTACACTAATATTATTGTTTTCTGATGATAACAATAAAGCTAACAGTAGTTTCAAGACATACTTTACAACAGTCAACCAGTATTCTCTGCCATTAGTGCTTGTACTTCATCACTGAATGGACTACAGATATGACCCTTTTTTATTTGCTGTGTTTTATAAACCCAAGGAAACCATCCCCAAATCCAGTGGAATTAAAACAAAATCTTAATGATGATTTTCAAAGGAAAGACAAGCTTGATATAGAAGACTAAGTCACAGAAGACACTTACTGGAGATTCACCTCCTCTAATATTCCCTTGCAAAGACCAGAGTACCCAGAAATAGCATGTATCAGACATTAAACTGCTCTTCCAGCTGATCTCCACCAAGCGCCAAGATTCCCTTAATTTTATTTCTAATCTATGCAATAAGATTCTTCACCTAAGTCCTGCAACTAGCAGCAACTAATTAGGTCAAATTAACAGGACATATGTTACTGGATCTATTTTGAGTTTAAATGCTCAAGATGGAACTACCTTCCTCTTTAATGTAACAACTACCGGGTGTTAAAAGTAAAAAGACATCTTTATGTTGTGGTGCGTTTGCTATTCCTTTAGRAATAGTCAGAGCATTGCTCAACATTAAGATAGATTTCTGGTGACCCTCAATGCTGTATTTATTTTCTTATCACCTGTGTTCCCCTGTCATCCTACACAATTTGCATAAGCCTGCATAATGCTACTTAGCTTGTGCTACTGCTACTAAATATAGATGAACTGGAAATTCAGCTTAGTAAAGCAACTTAATTATTTTCTTCTCTTCTTCCTGACTACACACTGTGCATGTATTTGTGTGCATAAAGGAGTGAGAGACAGATTGTATACCCAAAAGGAATTTTAAGTGATAGGTGTTATTATTCTTATTAGTTATTTGGGGAAACCAAATTTTCTAAATTGATACAAAAGTAGGAACCATAGGAAAATTCCCAAATATAACAAGGATTCCAGTATACACATATACATATATATACGTATATACTTTTGTGTGTGCCAGTAAATGTGTGTATTTGTAAATAAGAAGCAGGATTTCTTCCTTTTTTTAAAAAACAAACAAAAAAAAAACAACACCAAAACAAAACCCACAAAAAACAAAAAAGGGAAGTCTTTTACATTTTCCTTGTGAGACAAGTTGAGAGGTATGCAGCCAAGTCAGGTGCTGGTGTTATTAACAGTATATCTCATACATTTCATACAGTCTTCTTTTTGCTTTTTGTGTTATCATTTACTTGTTTAATGATCTGTTTGCTTACCAGTCAAGTTTATATTTGAAAAATTATGCTGTTTCTTTGAAAACCTAGAAGTGAAATTAAAAATCTCATTGAATATGGAATATCTCTAGTTGGATGAGACTCATGAAGAAATTAAAATAATACTTATAATTTAGTTATAAGGACACTTTTTAGTTAAAAGTAGACTTTTTCTCACAACTTTTGTTTTCCAAAGTCAGAAAAAACCCTGCAGTTCAAATATAGGTCTGCTTGTCTAAAATAAAATAATTTTATATTTAATGAAGTTATTTTTGTGGTACCTTAGCAGTTAATCCCTGAGAAAGCTTCCACTCCTCACTCTGATAGCACTGAAAGCAGAGAGAGTCATTGTTCTAAGGAGACCTTACCAGTGTTTTTAACTCTAGTTTGAGTAGTACAAACCTGACTGCATCTATTATAGATTGGGTCATATCCTGTTGTCTGAAATACATCTTACTTCTCTAAACAAGGTTAAGTGCTATTTTTTTTTTTCCTAATCCTGTTTAGCAAGTCAATGGGTAGTCTGGACTGTTTAAGGCTTCCAGTTAAGTGGGAGAAAGGTCGCCACAAGATTACTGGAAAGGTATCAGGGGATGCTAAAGGGTAAATGCAGTTTTTCAAAGGATTTTCTAAAGGATTTCCAAAGGATTTTAGAGAAAGCAAGTCAATACTAACATTAAAATTAAAAAAACTCTAGGAATTTGCAACTACCAATGCACTGATCAAACTTCTGTTTATTTTGCAAGTAGGTTTTAGAGTTTTTTCCCTGCACTGTCATACTCTCTTGGCTTCGCACCAAACTGACTGAAGCTGAAAGCTGATGGGAAACTTTCACTTTTTTTAGCCCCAGGTGCTGCTCTTCAGTGCGCAGTGATGAATGGCCTCATAGAGGTCAGCTCTGCTCATTGCACTGCCTAATAAAAAAATTCCCTGATTTCAGAGGTCACTTATCCTACAAGGCTGAATCCAGAGGTGTCTTGGGTTGTTGTTGTGCCAGTCCTGTATTCCTATATTCTGTCAGCTTGTATGCCCAAATGGTGTCTGTGCCTTTAAACTTGACCCGGAAGAAGGGGCAGGGACGGCACAGGCAGTTTAAAAGCTGGGGCTGCCGCGCAACTTTGTCTTTTTGGAGCTCAGCATCAGCATTGTGGCAGTCTCTGCCCACTGCGTGCGGCAGAGTTACATTGTTGCCATTTAGCTAGGTTGTGTTTCTTAGCTTGGGCAAACAGTTTTTTTCCAAGGACTGCCACCCCTTTCTCCAACTCATGTGATTTTTTCTTCTGGAGCAATTCGGCGGCCAGTGGGGACAAGCAGCGCTGCTCCGTCTCATCCTGGAATCCGGAAGAAGCCAAGCTGGTGACAGAAAAGCACATCGTGCCCTCTGTTTCATCCACAGCAAGGAGAAGACTGCTCCAGGTTTTGCCACAGTTGCCTGAGTGGCCCCGTGGATTTTTTTTTCTTTTGTTTCTTTTTCCCGGGGACAGGAGTCGCGCCATATTCTCCACACCATGTGGCCGAGAGGCTGTGGGGGGAGAGAGCAGCGGGCATTCCTGGACTTTTAAATATCTAACAGTTGCTTCTTATCTGTGTCCTGTGGGCACCRTGTTTTGTTAATAAACTACTTTRTTTTTTCTCTTCACTTTTGCCCCAMCATCTATTTCATATTGGTGGGAAAAAAATATCTAATTTKTCACTTCAGAGGAAACATTTACTCTGTAAMATTTTTCACTGAAAACATTGTCTCAAACMGAGACAAGAGGTTAAGGAATSTGACTGGGTATTTTCCATCAACTGTATGGAAAAAACTCTATAGGATTTTATGCCTAGCACATAAGTTTTGGGCCTTTGCTTTCAAGGTATATTTGTGATTGATGTACCTTTTCAGTGCGATTTGCCCCTGCAGTTAGCAAGGTGCTTGCAGAGGTTGGTGCATCTAAAGACAGGTGTGCCCACCAGGGAAACATTGAAGAGAAATGCTCTGTTGGCTAAGAAACAATTCTCACCTGCAGCTTTTGTATTTTTTTTTTTTTCTGCAAGAGCACCAAGGGAATTTTCCAAGGACCCGATGGAGAGAAGTAGCAGCAATAATCAAAAAAGTGATGACAGCACTTTCTGAGGATGTAAGTAACTCCTGTACCATCCCTGAAGGTAGTGAAATTCTGTGCACCATCTTACAAASAGTATATGCTGAGGACTCCCCAGCTGGAAACCAGCTTGGCAGAAATCAACCTGGGAGTTCTGATGGACACCAGGTTGTCCATAAGCCAGTGATACGGCCTTACGGAAAAAGGTGACTAACAGTATCCTGGAATGCAATGGAAAAACTTCTGGGAGTAATTCAAGGGAGGTGATGTTTTCCATCTTTTTTGCACTGGTGAGTTCTCATCTGGACACCTGTGTCCAGTTCTGGGCTCCACAGTGCAAGARAGACATGGATATATGGAAGAGAGTCCAGTGAAACACCACAAAGATAATTAAGGGGCTGTGAGGAAAGGCTGAGAGACCTGGGACTGTTCAGCCTTGAGAAGAGAAGGCTCCAGGGACATCTTATCAATGTCTATAAATACCTGAATTCAGGGTGCCAAGAAGAGGGAGTCAGGTTCTTTCCAGTGGTGCCCTCTGACAGGACTAGAGTCAACGGACACAAACAGAAACACAACAGGTTTCCTCTGAACATCAGGAAACTCTTCTTTTACTGTGGACCACTGGTTCATGTTGCCYAGGGGGATGGCGACACTTCTGTCCTTGGAGATATTCAGAAGCCATGTGGACATAGTCCTGGATAAGCAGCTCTAGGTGGCCCTGCTTGACAGGCAGGTTGGACTATATGACCTCCAAAATTCCTGTCCAATCTCAACCTTCTGTGATGCTGCAATCCTGTGACGTGTGTGGGGGAGGGACTGTTAGTCACTTTGGTGCAACTCCATTCCAAGTGGTAGGCTATTTAATAAGTGCAAGAAGTGTCTCCTACATTTTCTACATCATGTTAAAAAAATTAAAATAATTCAGTCTGTTGAAGAAAAAGCAGACTTGACAATGCAAGATCTGCATTAAAAACATAACCAATGATTTCAAAATACATAAGTGTAGCTGCATTTTCTAATGCACGTGATCCTGCAGGGTTATTTGTATTACAARCTTCTCATGAGATTACAGAACAATTAAAGGACAATTACTTTAAAGGTACTAGCCATTCATATCCATCACTTCAGTGACAGAAAAACCCTCAATTCTGTCAAAACTAGTATTCTCAGAACTGGTAATTCCAAGGAAAATAGGGAAATCCCCCAGTCCTTAGAAAATATGCCAAAAGAAAAGAGGTATAGGAATATTATTTTAACACTCCAAGTTCCTACATCAGTTGAACAGGAGATTTGAGGACTGTAAGTTGTGTTTAGGTTAATTTGGTTGCCAAATCACTCTAGGGATCTGATCTAGAGTGTGAAAATTTGTGTTCATGAGCAGAGAAATAATAGAACTGAGCATTATCAAGCTACTCTTCACAAATTTTGAAATACTCTGCCTAGAAATTATTCCATAATGTAGCTTTCAAGAGTTTGATGTGTAGTGATCTGATTTTGTTGCCTTTGCATTTTACACAGTGTAAGAGACCATATGGAAGACCCTTGACTGTCTCACAATCATCGAAAAAAACCCCAAGGCAGGAGAAAGGGGGACTTTTGCTCAAAGGAGTCCAAGCCTGATCAAGGTGGGATGACTGCCAGATTTCCAGCTCCTAGGCTGGAAGGTACAGCATGTCAACCATGGATGGCTGCGCTGTTCCTGACGGAAAGAGAGCGGTGCGACCTCATGGATGGACATTTTCTCCCCACTGCTCAGCCGATTTCTCCATGCTTCGCAAGTTTCCATCAGGTTTTCATGCTTCGCAACCCCCTGACTTGCTGCCACCCGCTTTCAAAAGGAGTCCGAGCCGGATCAAGGTGGGGCCAGATTTCCGGCTCATGCTTCGCAACCCCCCTGGCTTGCAGCCACCCGCTTTCAAAAGGACTATAAAAAGTCTCTCCGAGAAGATCCCGATTGGGATCCCTCCGACAGATGCTGGCGAACCCATGGAACCTCGGAGGATTCGTCTGAGCCGTTGGTAGCTATAACCCCACCCTCTCTCTCTCTCTTTCTCTCTTTTTCTCTCTCTCTCACCCTCTTCTATCGCAAAATATCCAAATAAATTATTCTTGATTATTTAAAATATATATACTTGCCTCCTTGTCTCTTTTGCACTCTGAGATTCTGATAACGAACCCCTCACGACTCCCGCTTGAGTTAAGCGGATCGTGACACACAGGAGTGAGTATTATTTCTCTTTTAAATATATTGTGATATATGGCACTTGTAGTTTTTCAGTTAATGTGGATTAAGGTTTCTCCTTTTGTTTCTTTTCTTGGGGAATTTTCTTTCCCATTTTGTTGCTGGGATACACTGACTTCCAAGTCATTTCTTTTGATGGCTGGGTGATTGGGGAAGACAAAAAAAGCTGTTCCCTGGGTGGAGCAGAAGGATCTCCCCGGACACTCCTTTTGCCTGGCAGTTTGTTTTTCTTTTTTTTTTTTTTTTCCCCTCTCTTTGGAGAGAGGGAAGTTCTCACGAGAGTTTTGGGCTCCAGGAGGTCATGTGTATGTGTGTGGGGCGGGGAGTACCTTCACTTGCTGCCTTGCTTGGCTTGGGGGAGGACGGTGGACCTGCTGCCTATGGGGGAGAGAGCGCACCTGCTGCTGCAGAACCCAGCATCCTGCCATTGGTTCCTGTTTGCTGCACTGTGGTCTTATGCCCCCATGCCTTGCCAGGGACCCTGGGATTCCAGCTGCAGTGGTCGAGTTCTGCTGCATCCCATCTACAGGCGCGGGATTCTGTTCGTCTCTTTGTCCATCTGGCTGTTCTGAGGTTTCTTGCTATCCATAGGGAGCACTGGGATCGGTGTTTTCCCCTGTGAGTTTGTAGGGGAACTTTTCTCCATCCATCTCTGCTGGCTTGTGCCTGCCATTGGCCATGTGGGAGATCTGAACCTGGCTGGAATCTGCTCCACAGCATCTCCTGCAGCCGCCGAGGAATCATCACACCCACCTTGTCCGGCTGGTAGGCAACAGCACCTCTGTCGACTGGGACCGTAACTGCACCAAAGGGGAGGGTGTGTCTCTGTGTGAAGCTGTTACTGGGTTTGTGGTTGGGTTGGCTGTTGCCATCGTTGTTGTTATTTGTTTCACCTTGTTATACATATTAGTAAAAACTGTTATTCCCTTTTACCCATATTCTTGCCTGAAAGCCTGTGATTTTCAAAGCTCTAATAATTCAGAAGGAAGGGGGGGTCATATCCACCACTCCAAGGGGGGTCCCTGCCTTCATTGGCAAACACCTGTCCTTCCAACCAAAATATCAGTATTACTTCTTCCCCCATTTTTTTTTCATCCCCATAGTTAAACTAACAAAACAATTAAAAGAAATTAAATGTGAACATCAGCTATATTCCCTCCCCTTGTCTGAACAAAATACTTTTAGTTCAGTTCATCCTTGTTTTTACCTCATATTAGTGTTCCTATGATTTCAGTGAAGTTTTTCACAGACTCCTTTATATTTAATGTTTCTTTTCACCTTTTATAATACTTCAATTATACACAGTAGATGAAATGCCCTTCYAAAATTTCAGTATTTGAAACGGATCAATGTGATGTTTGAACAGATTTTCAAGACCTATTTATCATCAAGGAGAATTTTTTTTTATCCTAAGGAGTTTTATGCATATATTTATGGTAATGAGTTCAAGCTATTATGCTTGTCATAATACTAAGCAGATCAGCTGGTATGATTTCATAAATATTTAAAAGTTAGCATACCCACAGTATAGGCTAGGAGTGTTGTAGTAGAGTCATTAAAAAGAGGGAAAAGCAATGTGATCTTCATCTAAATAAACTTTGTTAAAATAAATGAAGATGACATATTTGGACTTTATTTTGAGTTAGCAGGTTAAACTCAGGTTTAAAGACCATTCCTGCTTTTTTCTTCTCTGCCTTTTATATATACTTTAGTTAGAACAGCTTAGTCATTTGCAGTTTGGAACAAGTTCTTCTGATACAGTGTAGACACAATTTATGTGAGGATTTGCACATCCTACATGTCTCAGGAGACTGCAGTCAAGGTGCCGTCTTGGACATGGCTTTGATCAAACTGATCTAGCTGAATATGTCCCTGACCATCGCAGGGGGACAGATTATCTTTGAAAGTCTTTTCCAACCAAAACTATTTCAATGACTTCTTGGTTGTATGTTCCAGCTGATGATTCTAATAAGACAATAACAGACTTGGCATCCTGTATCCTAAGGTGAGAAAACAGGCATAACTGGGATATGAGCCATGGCAGAATTGTGTGGAGAGAAATGTAAAACATATATAGAAACCAGTACATTGCGCCAAAAACACTTCCTTTTCCATTTGTCCTTTGCTATTCCAGTTTACTTGTGTTTATAAAGTTCATGTGGCTAGATTCAGCATAAAATTTCATTTTTCCTGAATCAAGAAAACAGAAGCTGAGGAACCTTTTGGTTACCTTTTTAGATGTCTCCATTTATTGCACACTTAACTCAATAGTCTTGGAGAGAAACAGAAAAACACATTTTAATCACAAAGATGTAACATGTCAATAAAGGGAACAAAACCCTTTTTCTACCTTCTGCTTTAGTATCATTGCTGTCTCCCACAGGAAACTAGAATAGTCTGTYGGGAGCTTTTGCCAGAGGAACAACCAATGTATATTTAATGTGGTTGCTAAATGGTATTGTGCTTATCATTCGTGAATCACTGGACTCACATATGTTTCTTGTAGCTGGGTTTGGGACCAAAAGGTTTATTTTAATGGCCCATTAACCCCCCACATGGCTGTTTTGTTGCTTACACTAATTTATTTGTGGTTTCATTTGTAGATTTTTAAGGCAGGTAAAAGCATATATTTCTTTCCATGACCTGCCTTAAGAGACTGCAGCTGTTRCCCATGTAAAATACACAAAGGACTCATAACAATAAGCAACTAGTTCAAAGTGGTGGAAGGATGGAATTCCTTTACTTCTTAGCATCTACATCCAGAGTTAATGAAACCTAAAGGATAAAAAAACCTCATAGTCTCATAAGAATGATGTAAAGTCTGAAATGCAGCAATAATTATTTTTATTTTTTAGTCTTGGCAAAAATCACATAGAATGTTGTTTACTCATACAAAAACGTTAGCATTAAACAATGGCATTATTGCAGATATTATTCTTTAGAATTAATTACTTGTAATTTAATAATACCAAAATTAATACTATAGAATCATAGAATCATAAAATGGTTTGGGTTGGACGGGACCTTTAAAGGTCATTTAGTCCAACCCTCCTGCTGCAGTGAGCAGGAACATCTTCTGCTAGATCAGGCTGCTCACAGCTCCACCCAACCCAAGGGATGGGACATCTACAAATTATTGGGGAAACTTGTTCCCGTGTTTCACCACTCTCATTGTAAAAAATGTGTATCATAAGCAGGTTTATGCAATCTTTTTTAAAATCCCAAATTTAGTCTTATTTTCAGTCTATTTAACCTTACATTTCCACCTTTCATACTTCTACTTGGTAACAAATAGCATCCTGGAAGACTCCACATATGATTTATGTATGATTTATTTATTTGTACTTTTATGAAGTACAAATTGGTGAAATAAATCTATCACAATTGGAAAGAATACTGACTGAGTTAGTAGTTACAGATAATTTTCCTGCTTACTGCACTGGGTAAGGTTACATCTCATCTAAAAGCACTACTGTTCAACTAACAGTGAATGGCCCATAAATGTAAAGAAAAAAGTATAAGCATGTATGTAGCACCAACAGTGCACTTAGTACTTAAGCAGTATGGTGCATCTTCAAAACAAAGATTTTAAAGCCTACATAATCAAAACTGAATAACAGGATTTTTGAAAGTAGTCTAATTTAATCTCTTTCTGCTCCTACTCAGCCCTCACCAAAACTAACCTTTCCCTTCAGTAAAGATTTATTTGCATTATATGCTAAAATTGCTTATCTCTCTACTTTAACCCTCATCTATTTACCTTTTTCTATTTTCAGTTTATCAGTACTACTTTGAGAAAGATTATTCTCTGTTGACACAACCAGTACACATCTAAAAGCCTTTCTAAAGATCAACATTTCGATAGCTTTTGAACTGAGAGACTGTCAGTATTACTGCCATAACCACACGGACAGAAATAGTTGTGCTAACACTGGCATCAGAAAATAATGCACGGAATTTTTCATCTTCAATTGCACATAAATACCCATCTTTGTGGTTTAGCTCCATTGTTCTGCCATTTTGATGCAGGAGAATGGACTTGCAAAARTATAGTTATCCATAGAAAGAAGAGAAAGGCCCTCATCCTTTGAGCAAAAAGAGGCTTGCTAAGAAATATGAAAGAACTCAATACCTGTAATACTAAGTAAACCGTCAACCAACGGTTTTATCTCTAAGACATGCACAGTTTTACGCAAAACTTGAATTTCCATGAAACTATAAAGAAGTTAGGAAGAACAGGAAGACTTCTTTAGAAATATTTTCAGTAGTTTAGAAAGATCTGTAGAATGATCTAATGAAATTGGCAGGCCAATGCCTTCTCAAGTGAATCCAGGACATCAGAAGGATGCACATTTGGAAGTTGACCAAAAGGTTTCAGAATCAGGGAAGAATTTATACACAAGACTGAGCAGTTTTCAAGGATAGAAAAACCACAGTTAACAACTTGAAACCATCGGAAAAAATATCTCTCTGCTGGGATAACAGTTGGTTTGAAATTGAAAGTAGAAAAGAGTTCTGCTGAAAACAAAAGGATTTTAAGGAAAATGGCTTTGTAAAATATATACAAAGACATGGAACAAGAATCAAAGTTGTGGCAGTAGTGACTTTCAGGCTATATGTTTAATTAATTGTTTTTCTCATCAGATTTTAATTGGGAAATAGAAAAACTTCACCCCCACCTACACAGTAGCTACCTCGCCCTCAAAAGACCTACTCACAATAAACAAACTCATAGGATAGAATTTTGACAGTGGTAATTGTGGAGAAGAAAAGAAGTATTTTTATATGTATAAATACACATATAAACTGGAGGATACTATTTGTGCAATGGTTGGTAGATGAAATTCTAAGGACAAATACTCTGACTTTTGAAAACATGTGAATACATACTTGGAGCCAAACTTCTTCCCAAGGCATACAGCCTCATCACTGAAAGTATTTTAATTACATCTTCTAACTAAAGTTAGATGATGAGTAGCATTCAGGAGTGACTGCTGGTCACTGGATTGTGGAATTTGAAGAAACAAGGAGAAAAATGTTTATTTTGTGTCAAATACCCAAATATGGTTTTTGCATTTCTTACAAGGACAKAAGCAAAGATTTCTTTAGAAAAAACACAAATCTCCATATAATCATCACACATCAGAAACAAAAATCTGTTGTCTCAGTATATATATTCTGGGCTTTCTTTTCACAGCCCCATGAAAAAAAAAAAAAAACTCCAGCTTTTGGTTGCTCTAGTACCTTCACATTCAGAACTGTCTTCATTCTGTTACAGTGGGTAACTTAATCAAAGAGTTGAGTCATCTCTTCTAATTGAATTGCCTTTCTCTTGATACAGTACTCTTAGCTCACAACAAAGTTTACTTGTCCAACTTTTAAACAGCTTGAATCTTCCACCTCATCTTCTCSCTGACTCAAGAAGACAGGCAGAATACTCAGGGCTCAAATTCCACCAGCAGATCAAAGCAGAGTCATTTTCACTCCCTGATATATCCAATCATCCCTTGGTAATGATGGCTAAATAGCTGATGCATACTGATGCTTTTTCTTCCTTCCCCCTCCTAGATATCATCTATATTGTAGCCATGATGACAGCATAGTCATAGAAAAAAAGTATTACCTGTTGATATTTCACCTGTGTGAATGTGTGCATTATACRTTTTAAAATTACTGGGTTTGGACTTTAGGAAACACTGGAACTGCAAAGGGAGAAAACACGGGTAGAAAACAACCAGGAAGTTTGACATGAATAACCAAAATGTTTGGCCACATGTGCCAAAAAAAGAAAAGCTAAACCTGTGATACAGGAATATGAGTCGTCCAATTAGTAAAACAAAAATTTATTTGCTGCTTATTATCTGAGATATCTGTGTTTCAGAAAGGCATTTCTTTAAAGGAAAAAGTATAATAGATAGAAATTAGCAAATATAAATCACAATGAAGTGCACTGAGTTTACCTTGGATTTGAGGTAGCAGCTGCTGATCAAGGTCCTAGCGATATCAGTTTTACTTTTCTTTGTAGGATTTTAAACTACAAAAAAGTAGACTGTAAAGGAAAAAAAAAACAAAACAAAGGTAAAAGTCATCAACCTGCTGTTTGTGCTATAGCTGCTAAAACAATGCTCTAGAGCCTAATGGCAGCAGACAGGGTCTATAAATCTTGTTACATATAATGAAAAGTAAGAACATAAAGAGAGATGTGAGCAAGTGGTTAGAGTAAGCTTAGGTCATACACAGTTCAGTGTACTATCTAAATGTTTCAACAGTACTTCCTCCTTAAGTTGCCCCTTATCAATTTGCAACAGCTAATAAGTGTCTAAAGCAATATTCTGTTAAACTGTTAATTTTGTACAAAAACAAAAAAAAAATTAAAAACAGCAGAAAAGGGATTTCAGATAACCTGCCTTCCTTTTTCCCATGTTTATGCTGTTTAGAGTCAAGCATTGATGGTAAAAWTAGTGAAAACCATGGGCTAGAATGACTAAGAGTGAGGTTTGCCATAAAAAACCCACACTGAATTAAATCTTCCACTCAAGCCTGGTCTCATTGGGGTCAATTTCTATGTGAATGAGGAAAGACTTAGAGAATATTGTCTTTTTCATGTACTGAAGGAACAGAGCTACAGGGAACTAAAACCAATCAGTTTTTTGAAACACTGTCAATACTATTACTTTGCCCTCTCTTCTTCTGATTGAAGGATTTCTTGTGTTCTATTCTTATAATTGTGATGATTTTGCACCTTTCTTCCTTAGAAACTCAGGCTAAGAAGACAAGTACAAACTGAAAAATATCTGTCATGCTTTTAAGCATACAGTGTTCTAAAAGGTAAATAAGTCTTCTCCTAATATGGATAAACTGAAAGACTGGRAAGAGCAACAGCTTTCCCAATAGCACCTGTTAAGTGCTGGAAAACCTGTGAATAAAATAAATCATACAATCCTGTCCTCCAAGTCACCTTACACAGGGGAACCTTTATTTATACCAAGGAAATAATTAACTTCAATTTTTTTTTAAATTAATCTGTGATTTCACAGATAGTGGTGAGCCACTCTTTCTCTGCATTCCTTCAATATAAAAACTGTATATTTTCAGACTGCCACAACAACTACTCACCCCGTTACCCCAGCTTGCACATCTATGTCACTTTCCTGGTTTCCGAAAATGCTTCCTGTTTCTATTCATTCGTGTGCACCCATAACTTTGCCAGAAGCAGTGATCTAGAAACTAYGTTTATAGGTAGGACAATACAGAGAAAGGGGTATAGATCTATTCCGGGGTGTATCACAAACAAGTAGAATAATGTGCAAAAGGATTCATGMCACTTTTACTGTGTGCTTTTTTAAATGTACTATGAGATATTCTATGAAAGGATGGGAAAATTAGTGTTCATTAATCTTTGGACACTTGTTTAATATAATGACAATTCTTAAAATGCACTTACTGACATTCATTACTAGCAATAAAGAGATAGTTTTGCTTCTTTTTTTTGTATGTGCATATTTTACATGAAAACTATCACAGAGATGTGTCCGTGCCTATTGATCTCACACCCAAAACTTCAGACAACAAAGCAGCCTCTCTTTTAAACAGCAGCTTTTTTTCCCTTTGGACAGATCTCATTATGCTATTATTTTATCTCTAATTAGATGTATTAAGAGCTGACATATTGTTGGATTGCTCTTCATGAACTTATCAGAATATAAAAGACTAACAGTTTTCACATATATGACTACTGGAAAAGACAACAAAGAGGTCAGCATGTATTGCTTTCTGAAACTTCTTTTCTATTTATGATGATTTTTAAGACCAGCATTGTTCAACAATCCCCAAATATATTTTTTCTTCCATGCTCCTTTCATTTCCACTACTACACACGGTCATTGATGCACTAAAGAATGAAACCTTCTTTCCTCTGCTCACAGCTAGTTACTTATGGTGGTGCTTTGAAGGTTTGTCTGCTCRGAGTACAACTGGAATGTTGTGCTAGTCTAAGATGCTAAGGCCAAACCAGGAAACAAGGACTTCCTTGGCTGATATGTTAACATGTAGTAAATGGGACAAATGAGATTTCATTGAACCTGAATCTCCAATGCGTTATATCTSTCCGTCTGATAAAGAAATAATATTACAATGAGAAACAGCTTTGTTGTTCGAAGAAAATCAATACACTAACTTTCCCACATTACTGAAAGTAACTTCCTAAGCTGCATTTCACAGGGTTACAGTGTATACAGATAAAATTACAAGTCAGTGGCCATTCTGACTCACTAACACGACTATATTTTCACTGACTGGCACATATCCACATTAAAAATCTGGCATATAGCTCTAAAGTGAATCAATAAAAGGGAACCTCATTAAGAATGTTATGATCTCTGTAGTTTTAATAGTTTATCTTGAAAATGGACCTTTAAAATCAGTCACCGACATTAGGAAAGAACCAGATTAGCACAGTCCCAACTTGGATGTCAAAACTGCAATCTTCATTTCTGTTAATTTTCATTAATTAAAACTGATTTCTGAATCTTAAAATGGTTCCCATTTTGCCACACCAACTTGTTGGAGCAGAGACACACACTTTGTTCCACATCAGACAAAAGCAACAACAGAAAACTCTGCAAGGATTTAAGTTAATTGACTATTGACATAGCTAAAAGTGTTGATGGCGTCCTTAATGAGATGGAGCTACAGGAATTCATTGGATGATGCAGAGTTGAGCACCAGATTGGAAGAGACCAATAAAATATCCTACAGCTTGTCTTTAAAAAGGATGAACAGAAAAATCCTGAAGTTAAAAAGTCAAAGTTGAGTTTTCTGATGGCAACTGATGTTCTCCTTCCACAGCACATTCACTGTGCTACCTTTTCTTTCAGCCTCATWTGCACAGAAGAACATTTCATTTCCTATGCCTTAAAGTGGTGAGACATGTGATGTTCCTTAGGGAAATTTCACAACTTTGAGAGACTGCAGTTGGCCTAAATAAAAAAGACTGGGAGTTTCAATTGCATCACTGATTTTCTTTAACCTTATGAGGTTAAAATCCTTCTGTATTCAGAGTATGGACAATTTCTCAGGTGGGCTCTATCTAAAGCCTTATCTTTAAGCTATGCCTATGCTGTTCTCTTCTTGTGTACACAAAGCTGTAAACACAAGGAATCTGTGGACAGGCTAGCTGGGAGTGTCGGTAGGCAGCTAAGGACAAAGTTTCCTCAGGTTAGAGGGCTGCAACTCTAAATCTTTGAGAAGAATTACTACAAAGCAATTAAAGTGCAGGCACCCACAAGTTGGAATCAGGCGGAGTAGCCAAAGATAAGTAAGTTTTCTGGTCATGGAGGTGAAGTTTTCAATCAGTTTCTTCTAAATCTTACTTACCTCTAGCTTATGAGAACGTTCTTGCTTGCTCCAATATCTCTTGTCTAGAAACATTTCTTTAATTTTTTTTCAAACAACTTCTTTGATGTCTTTTCCCCTCTATGTCTGTTCTCCATTATGATCCAAGGGCAGAATTCTGTTAGAATATTTACCATCATAATTATTAGCAGGTATTTTGTAAATGTCCCCTTTTGTTTGCCATTTTATTTTGTTCTGAACATAAGGCTACATGCTTTCCTTATTTCTAAGWAAATAAAAAGCTTGCCTCTTGTTGGCTAATAGGACAGATGTCATTTTCCCAACACTGATTAGCAGCAGTCATCACATTCTGCAGAATCAAAGGCACTGTAAAATCTCTTTGACTTCGGGCTTTGTTTACCATAGCACAGGTCCATTTTAGGGGGCTTGGTGTTGGGAGTTGTTTCCCTGGAAAGAAGGGGCCGTATGTGTCTGTTTGATTTTGATTTGCCCTRGAGCATTAATGACTTCCTGTTTCCTGCTGAGCACAACATGATGATTTGCAACATCAAGGCTACAGAGCTTGTCTTCGCTGAGGTACTGGAGAGATGAGCCTGCACTGAAATGGTATCTGTAACAAATGGCATGCTGCTATCGACCATATAATTAGCATTTCAATTGGAGGAAACAGAAATCAAGATAAGGAAGAATTTTTGTCAAGTGTCTGCTATGGTTAGAGGTACCAGAGTCGAAGCTACACTAGCTCTATTAAACTCAATCACAGACATGGTCAGGAATCATAGAGTGGCTTGAGTTGGAAGGAACCTTAAAGATCATCTAGTTCCAACCTCTCTGCCATGGGCAGGGACACCTTTCACTAAACCAGGCTACTCAGAGCTGCATCCAATGTGGCCTTGAACACTTCCAGGAATGGGACATGAACAATTTGTCTGGGGTCCAACCTCACAGGGAAGAATTTCCTGTTAACATCTAATCTAAACCTAGTCTCCGTTTCAAGCCATTCTCCTTTGTCCTGTCACTACATGCTCTTGCAAATCATCTTTCTCCAGCTTTCTTGCAGGCTCCCTTCAGGTACTGAAAGGCCCCAATTGTGTCAACCCAAAGCCTTCTCTTCTCCAGAACAATCTCAATTCTCTCAGCCTTTCCTCAGGAGAGGTGTTTCATCCCTCTTATCATCCTGATGGTACTTCTCTGGACTTGCTCYATCAGGTTTTTTTCCTTCCTGTGACCCTAGAGCTGGATCCAGCACTGCAGATGGGATCTCACCTGAGCAGAGCAGGTGAATCACCTCCTTCACCTTGCACCCATGCTGCTTTTGATGTAGTCCCTGACATGTGGTTGTCTGGGCTATGAGTGCACCTCGCCAGCTCATGTTTCATCCACCTGCACCAAGTCCTTCTGGGCAGGGCTGCTCTGGATTTGCTCATCTCCCAGCTTGTACCGATAGCAGGGGTTGCCTTGACCCAGCAGCAGCACCCTGTCCTTGGTCTTGTTGAAACTCATGAGATTCCTTGAGCCCACTTCTCCAATTTGTCCAGATTACACTACTCAGCTTGCTATCATCTTCAGACTTGCTGAAGGTGAGCTCAGCTCCTTGGTTTGTATCATCAATGAAGATATTAAATAACACTGGTTCCAGCACAGACCCCAGAAGGACACCACTAGTAACTGATGTTACTAGTTGAGACTCTGACCACTACCCTCTGAATGTGTCCGTCCAGAAAAATTTCTTAGCCAATGAACAGTCTATTCATCAAATCCACCTCTCTCCAAGTTAGAGAGAAGGATGTTGTGGGGGGCTTTGTCAAGGCTTTACAGATAGATGATACCTGTAGCCTTCTGTCCTGGGTACTGTGAAAAGGGGGTGGAGTTTTCAGTGCTGCTTATAGAATTCCATTTTACATCATAGCCATGGGCATGGTTTTGGCAGGCAAAATGCCATGGCCAGAAACGGAATTGAGGCCATTTTGTCTGCTTCACTTCAGTGAAGGGGTCTGTGGACATGGCACGCCATGTGTAGCCATTCCCCCCCCCCCCCCCCCAATTCCCATCCCTCTAGGACGTTTTTGCAGGACAAGGGGCTGAGAAGAGACATCAGGACTGCTCCCGAGGCATGGTGCTGAAGCTCTAAAAGGCAGCCAAGACCAGCGGGGCTGGGGGTGTGGATTTTCAGTTCCCAGTTGGACCATTTCSCCACACCCCGAACCTGGAGCAACTGGCCAATACTAACCAGCTGAGCAGAAAAAAGCGTCCAGTAGGGTGGCACTGAATTCCTCAGGGAGAGGCACACCTATTACTATCCTCCCCACCACTGTCACACAGAGGGAACAGGAAAACCACCACTGCAGGGAAGCAGCTGCTCCAGGAAGCGCTGGCGTTCCCATCTGCCATTGGAATCATGCTGTAATCCCCTGCTATCCTGCCATTTTTGTTCCGAGGAGGAGGGAGGAGGCCCCATGGGCTGTCCAGGAGTGGCAGCCCTCTTGTCTTTTGTTTCAGGGGGACCACATGATAATTTGCTTGTGTTGGTTAAACCATTCCCTCTTTTTTACATTTTTCTTTTTACTGGGTTTATGGCTTTTCAATTTTTTTAGTAAAATTGTGGGTACAACTTTTTAAATCTCTTATAGTTTTGTTTTTGTTCTTTTTTTTTTTCTTTCCTTCACTGCTGTGAGGGAAGGGAGGAGGAAGGGATTAATGCAGCCTTGGCCTTTTCCTCACTGTAAAACCACCACATTCTTCCTTTGTCTACTGATGCAGTCACTCCATCATAGAAGGCCACTAGTTTGGTCAGGCGGGACTTACCCA
Organism: Malurus melanocephalus; assembly: GCF_030028575.1. Lineage (NCBI taxonomy): Eukaryota > Metazoa > Chordata > Aves > Passeriformes > Maluridae > Malurus > Malurus melanocephalus. Next base: position 1,804,834 of record NW_026623311.1, read on the forward strand.
TGGTAAAATTGTGTTGTCTGTCCTGAATAGCCTCAATGCTTTCCATGAGCCTCAGCATGGCTTCTAGGGGGATCTCTTCCATCATGTTCCCAGGMACAGAGGTTGAGTCTGACAGGTCAGCTGGTCCCAGGGTCATCCTTCCCACCCTTTTTAAAGATGGTACAAAGTTTCCCTTTTCCCAGTCACCTGGGACTTCACYTGACTGCTGTGGCATTTCAAATGTCACGGAGAGTGACTTGGCAACTGCCTCAGCTCATTCCCTCAGGACTCTAGGATACATCTTATAACTCCAGGCTGCATCTCATTGTCAAGAATATGTAATTCTCCTAAGAGTACACATCGTCAAGATTATGCATTTGAGAATATTAGAAACACTAAGGAATCAGATTTGTCAGCAGCCAGAGATCTTTTTWTCCTGCAAGAGCTCAGCTTGGTTATACTCTGTTTCAGCATCAGAAACACTGTTCACACTTGACATGCTTGGAATGAGTTTAGTAGGCTGATATTTATGGCAAGAGTGGCATTTTTCTCTTGGAAAATAATTTGATTTGACAATAAATCTAAGTGTTAGGAAAGGTTTTAATCTAATTTCCTAGTCAGGATACCATATCATCCTTATTTCTTTAGATACCAGCTACTTAATATAACAGAGAATATGTGGAGCAATATTTCTGAGTATAAAGAACGTTTTGTCTTCTGACAAGRGCCAGGAAAACAATATTCCTCAATGAGACATGGTAAAGAGAGATATGTAAGACAGAATAGGAAATACCAACCTTTTTCATACTGTCTTTGGAAAGCTAAGAAAAAATATAAAAAAATAAGAAGTAAATAAAGGGTTTCATTTACAGATTCACAGCAGTGAAAAGAGCAGTTACTCAACACCAACAGACAAGATGAAGGATAAGGATGATTCAAAGTGAAAGTGTGGTTAGGCCAAAGCATGAAAGCCTGACTCTCCGTTTGAGAAAGGGAGAAAAAGAAGTTGAAGGGAATGTCTAAGGAAGTTTAGTCCTGAGGTTTCCTTTTAGGTATAGGCTGTTAAAATTGTGAGGTGTTTTGATAGTCATGCATAAGCTGCACAGAAGCCATGGATATTGACCAGAATAAAAACCCAGATAGCTTCTGTGTTGCTGAAAATTTYCTCAGATCTGTCCCTTATTGGCAAAGTTTCCCTTTCTATCAATTCCCCATCTTTAAAAGTATATGGGGGAATTGCACCTCAGCTGATTCCCCACTATTCAAATTCCTTCCCCAGTACTCAAAATTTGGAGAAATTGTATATAGTTTTACTCAGTAGAATTTAAACCTGGTGCAGGCCTACGTACAAAATTATCAAGTAAAATTCAGCTCCTCCACATCGCACCCATTCCCCCAGGAGACAATTCTTGAATCTGTGTATTCAGCATATATTTCAGTAGAAGGAAAAAACCAACCAGTCTAGTTCATTGACATCACTAATCTACTGTGACAACACAAGCCAAGAAGACACTGGCAATATCTATGCACTCAGAAAACGCTGAAAAAAAAATAGGTTATGGAGAGAGGAAGAGAATTCAAGAAGGGAAATTCTGTCTTCCATAGTATTAAGTACTTCTCCTCCTCTTTTTGCACATCAAAGTCAAAAGAGTTAACATATCACTAAAATATGTTTTCTTTTGAATAATGAATACCTTTCTCTCAGCTTCTGGCCTGGAAAACTGGGTTCATTATATGCAAAGCATCTTTCCAGTGACTGGCACCTGCATAATGCATTCCAACAAGCCTGTTTGGTGCAGGGATGACTATCACTAGTTGCATGAAGGAATACACTAGGATCCTGCCAACACAACTACATTAACCCCCGATTAGCAGCTGCACTTCCCAGGCTGGCTGSCTTTGGGTTCTACAGAGCAATATTGTCTGCTAATAAAATACACCTAGGAGCCACATGCTTGAAAACACAGATTATGGAGAATTCTAGGAAACAGTGGACCAAATGCTGCCTGTTTCATGTGCTTTAAAGCTGAACTAACAAAAAATAGACATAAACTTGGTTTTCCTGACTACATTTGATTAACAGAAGAAAGTTGCCTAAACAGCGGGAATAAACCCTGCTCTGTTGTCATGAAGCATGGACAGTTTAGCATGTAAAGAGAACATGAACTTTGAATCCCAGCTATTTCTGGGTACCAGAATAAGTTTGAACTGATATTCCTATGTAAATTAGAACACTGTATTTCTTTCAATTTATAGACAAGACTAAGGTCATTCCAAACAGAAAACAGGACCCTTCAGAGACAGAGGTGTGATCCTCTCTTTACTATTCACAAACAAACACAGAGCTTTTCTCACATGCACAAAGCATGCCACAGATGTTCTTGTTTGACAATATAATGTAGTATGGTGGCATAGACCTGAACAAGAGATTGAGAAACAATAAAGATATGCACATATCATATATGTATCAAAACCTTCGTTTGTTTCACAGTTTCAACAACATGATTCTTTTTAAAACTTTCTTTTTTCTTTTTTGGTATTTTCTTTTTCAGTACTAAACTATATTACTAGATAATTACCTTTTCTTTTTTGGGGTGAATCTGATGGTGTAAACCTGTGGAAGAACTACAGTGGTGTAAAAGTATTCCTCTGTTATGCAACAGTCAATAAAGTAGACTTTAAGCCAAATGTGAAAGAACTAAAATTTCCTATTCTTGTGGTCAATGTGCATGTGAAATTATGTCATCAGCACTCTGAAATATTAAACCATGACAAGCCTCATGTGAATTTGCGATCTTCACCTGATTAGTAACCAAAGACTCATCAATCAAGCCCTGGACACACCTTGAATAACAGTATCACATGCATGAATGCATGCATGTGCCTGTTGGATCTTCAGTTGCACCCATTACCAGAGACAGTCCACCAGGTAAGGCATAGAAATAGTTCTGAAAATGATAGCTGAAGAGGACAAAATTATCACTGGCTTATAAAGATCATATCTGGCAACCACTATAACTATTTCACTTGCCATCCTGCATCTCATTCAGGTATGAGTAYCATTTGGCTTTTGGTAATTTCATTTGTTTTTAGGTTCATCAATCTGTTTATTTAGTACTAATTTAAATTTTTCTAATGTGGCTTTGGGAACAAGGCTTCTGTATTAGTGTTTTTCATYTGCTTGTGTGTGCACAATCTGCAGTAATTTTGGAAAATGCAACCATTTTTAATACTGTCTGGGGTAAAAGGCTCTAACTSTATTAACTATGTAGCTTTGGGAGAAAAGGTTCCCTGGTGTAATGAAAGACGGCTTGTTCAAAGTGCTTGATTGAGGTGAAAAAGACTCAATATGAGCCCATATTTTAATAGCCATCAAAGAATACACAAAAGAGAGAAGTAATTCAGGAAGCATGTGCATCTTCTTAGGTGCACAAGCTTTGTTAGTATTTCTAGAAATACTCAGAGTCAGCGCTGTGTTCTGAATTGGTCATTCAAAAGTTTCTTAAAGTCTGCCTGTAGGCACCATTACTAGCCAAACAGTTGTAAGAAAGAAGTGATGTTTTTTGAGGAGACTGTGTTCCATAAAATTATGTTGCTGGTTTCAGCTACAGCCTTTCCCCTTAATTCTTTATCAAATTGTTCACATAACTGCATGTCCACTTTTTGCCTGAACTGTTGACAAGCTTTAATTCATTGTATCATTTTTCCTCCCTTTTTTGCAGTCTTCCAGAAGTTACCAATTAATTTAAGATTTATGAAAGTATTGAAGTATTTCCTCAAGAGGCTATAACTTGCATGAAAATCTGAGGTATTAGTTATGCATCATTCCCAAATGACTATCTTGGACAGACATTTTGTCACTTCTTGGGATAGGCACTTTATATCTTCTTGAACTTTAAAACCATCAGAACAATGTATGTCATCCTTACAGGCCATCCTGCTCATTTCAAAGAGATATCTGTGTTTTATTCATCACTGGACCAAGGCGACAAAAGAAATTTCCATTGTTGATGATACACCAAATACACCCCCTCCCAATAATTATGAGTTTTTGCCAGTACAATCAGTGCTGCCAGTCATAAATTCTTCCCCTCTGCCTCCAACCTGCTCCCCACTTGCTTTGTATTCTTGGTCGGTAATCTGCCTCTTATCCAAACTAAAATGCTGCATTTCCTGACACAGTGTTCTGAAGGGGTTGTACCGATACAACTAGCACAAACTCTCCATCCCTCTCAGTCAACCTTTGACAAGAGGGGGCTGAGCTCAAGAAAAAAAAATATTTGTTAACCCTGTCTAAAGTGCAAAAGGTTGTAGCACAGCATGAAACTTTTGCATAACRCTAATTTCACTGCACCAATCTGTAAACATGCTCTTTGTGTTTTCTTGTACTTTAAGACCATGCTGCTACCATATGTGTAAGAGCACAGTCTGTTCCTTGAAGGCAGCTGTTCCTTATTTTTAAAATATTGTCCAAATTTACTCAACTACTGTTAGTACAGAATTAAAAGAAAATATCCATACATAGAAAACTGCACAGTAGGAGTTTTCTGGTTGTCTTCTCCAAAACCCAGTTCTTGCCTTTTTTTTATAGGAAGAAAAGTCTGTGGTATTATCTGTTACAGAGAGCAATAGGAGCTTGGTTACAACAATCCGTTGCTTGCACCAACCTTTCTGTTTCTGGATTCTCTTGCAGTATAAGTTTCTGTGACAGTGGTTGCCTACTGAATCAGAACAAAACAAAAAAATATGAAGATCAGCTACTTTATTGCATAGCCCAGCACACTTACTGCATAGTCTTGGAAAAGATGCCAGAAAAAAAAAAAATCAACAAGAATATTCTTTTTTTTATTTGTGTGTTTTTCTTTGGTTCCTAGCTGTTATAATATTGAGATCCAGACAAAACACTGTAAATTCAACTCTGATTTTATTTGTAACATAAATGTTCTACCTCAACCCACAATAAGTCACAGAAATTAAAGATGGAAGAAAATATTTTCTCTAAAAGCATGTAATTTCTATGATGTTGCTTACTCTATACCATGTAGATATCAAATGGATTTCCTTGCTTATTACTCTGCATCACTTTCTGTGTTCCAGCTGATGGCAAAAGATGCTGTGGAGAAAATCTAAAACAGTACTTGCTGGCTGATCCAGGAAGTTGTGCAAAAGATAAAACTGTTGACAGAATTACGGTGTTATCTGTATATTACGAATTCCAGAGCTGTGAGGATTTGCTTTTCAGTTTGGACTACCTGCCATGAAAAGGGAGAAAACACAAAGGCAAAAAAAAAAGTGCTTCTGCCTCGTCTTTTAAGTTTTTATAGCCAGTGTGCTATAAATATTTCTTAAAGCTACAGTTCCTAGAGTTCAGTGACTGCATAAAAATCTTTACATTAGGGTTTATTCAAAGAAAAAGACATCTACCCTTTGTAGTGTCTGTCATGGTTTGACTTGGCCGAACTCCAGGCACCCACAACAGCTGCTCACTTGCTCTCCCCTGCCACAGCTGGGCAGAGGGGAGAAAAAAATTAAAAAGGGGTTATGAGTCAAGATAAGGACTGGGTTAGACACTCCRAGGGCAAAACTGGCTCAGCTTAGGGTTACGAAGTGAATTTATTACTAACAGAATCAGAGGAGGATAATGAGAAGTAAAATAAGCCCTTAAAACACTGTTCTTCCCCTCAGCCCCTCTCTCCTTCCCACCAACAGCACTGGGAACAGGATGTGGGAGGATATAATCAATTCGTCTTCTGCTGCTCAAGGAGTGGAGTCCTTCTCCTGCTGTGCCGTGGGGTTCCTCCCACAGGAAATAGTTCTCYGTGAACTTCTCCTGCATGGGTCCAGCCTCATGAGCAGAAATCCTCCCAAAACTTCTGCGGTGTGGATCACTCATCCACGGGGTGCAGTCCTCCAAGGACAGGCTGCTCCAGCCTGGAAAGCAGCACTCCCTCTCTCCACTGGGTCTGCCACTGGACACAGCCTCCTCCAGCCATCCACCCTGAGATAGACCAATCTGATTTATGCCTCAACATGTGTTATGTGCTGGGAGCTCTGGCCCTCGGGAGGTTTTGCCTGGCATCCAGTCATGGCACAGACAGCTTCCCCTGCTGCTCGGCAAGCGCCCTGACACCCTTGCTGGTGGGGCAGGCGCCTGGATGCCCGGGAAAACAGCGTGCGGGAAAAACACATCGGAAATCACGCTATGGGAGGGCGAGGTATATAAAAGCAGCTAACTGCGACACAGACAGGGCCATTTTCCTTTGAGTTCTTGGAGGGAGCCGGGGCCCACCTCGAGGGTCACCTTGGCTGGCCTCCGCTCCAACTTCCCTTTTGTTTCCTTTCATTCCTATAATCCTGCCTTCCCTGTCCGCACCTGTCCTTCCCGTGTGCTCTGTTTTGCCAATTTCCTGAGGAAGCTTGACACTGCGACAACCTCGTGTTTGCTGTTTTCCCGACGGAGCCGCCGCCTGCAGCAGCCGCTGTCATGGGTCCCGCAGCCCCAGCCTGCCCACAGCCGTGTGTGCGGCAGTGCCTGCAGCCCCAGCCTGCCCACAGCAGCCGCAGCTATCTCACGAGTGTGCCCGTAGCCACGGCACCGTGTTCTCCGCCGGTGGTAGGGACATGCAGCCTTTGCTGTTTGGAAATCGCGCCCAGCCCACCTTGAAAGCCGCGCAGGCTCCTCGCGGTTCGCAGCACACAGACTCCTTCTGCTGAGCTGACGTCGACAGGGTGCCTGGGGTACAGCAATAACAACCTGCCTGCTATTCTGTCTCTCTCCATTTCTCTTTTTCGCTCTTTGTTCCCTTTTCTATCCCCGCCTTCATAGGAAGTGGTAAGAACACTTACCCTTCTTTATCAATAAACAGTTCTCAGATATAATATTACCGCGTTTGTGCTTTATTTCTTGTCAAAAAAAATCTATTTAAGAATCCTCCCTGACTCCCTCTTTCCAAGCGGGACGGCACATTAAATTGGTGGCAGCGGTGGGATTTTTGGAAAAAAAAATGTTCTATCTGCTTTAAATCACTTGTTGTGTGTTTATTTTATGGAAAGATTTACTTGGGCGTTGAAAGAAAAAAAAATGGTGTGGCCCTCCCTAAAATGTAGTACCTGTAACTGATTCACAGTGTGTTCTCTCAGAGAGTGCTTTTGGGGTACTTTAAGACTTATATAGTGTGGCCCTCTCTGAGATGCATTTCACACCCCTTTCTGTAGCTCTTTGTGTAACAGCCTTCGTGCCTGATGGTGTGTTTTCTCGGGGGGTGATTTTGGGGGTATTTGAAGACTTTACAGTGATATCCCRCTCGAGAAGTATTTTTTGTCCCCTTTTTGCAGTGTATTAGGTCGTATTTGAAAGTGTGTTCTCTTGGGGAGTGCTTTGGGGCACTGAGAAATCTTACAGTGAGGCCCTCCTCAAGAACTGTTTGCCCCTTCTCGCAGTGTGCTAGGTTACTTTTTCTTGCAGTGTCAGGCTGCTTGCAGCGTTTCTCCCAGAGGATAAAACAATGTTACCCTCTCCAGGAGGTGGTGTGCAGTTAGTTAAAATCTTTTCTATATGTTTAAAGAGTACTTAGTCCAAAAATTAAGTTAAAGTGTGGGACATCCCAAAAGTCGTTTGCCCACAATTCATTAAACAATAACGATAAATATCGTTGCCCATCAAGAGAAACCAGGCAGAGACCCGTCCGCCCCCCCGCTTAAATTTCTAGAAGCTTTCAAAGCTAGACCCTCTCTCCCTGAGTTGGAGTGGGCTGCAAAGCACTGGCACAGTGTGCAAAGCATGGTAGATCGTATCACGGCTTTGCGATTGAAAGCAAAATCTAAACCGAGGGAAGGCAAGGCGGTTGTCTGTGCTGTGTTGGGAGCGGCACTCGCTTCAGCCGTGCAAGAGCGAGCAGCCCAGAGCCATAGAGAGACAGCCGTGATTAAAACTCTGCAAGCACAAGTTCGGTCCCTACAAGCCCGAGTGGCAGAGCTAGAAAAACAGCAAGAAAAAAAAGAAATCAGAACAGGCGTTTGATACAAATGTTGCAAAAAAACCTATTTCAGAAACCCGCTGTGTCCGCCGCTGCAGGGGCGCGCCTGGATGACGTCATGGCCAGAGTGCTCCCTACAGCACTACCTGGAAAAGAGCAGACAGGCTCRCAGATGCGGCCTGACGGCACGGTCTGTCTCTGACYGCTAATAAAAACTGAGTTTTTGTATGAAAATGATCAGAACCAAGCACCTATAGTTACAACRAAAGAAGTCCCCTTTACTGCTACTGAACTAGACAAGTTAAAAAAAGATTTTAGCAGGCACCCCAGGGAATCTGAAACAAAATTTGTTTAGAGAGTTTCTTTGAGTGAGAGGGACCAAATCCTTCTTAGTGAAAAGGAAGCCAAAAAATATTGGGGACCTGGAGTGTTTCTTACCACTGGGGACCACGTAGCCCCGTGGTCCCTAACCCAGAAAGCAGCTTTCTAGGCTCTAGAGASAAGTGATCCTCTAGCCATAGAAAGTACCACCAATGAATTAATAGAAAGTGTCCAAAAAGCAGCATGTATTCAAATGATGTATGAGYGTAACCTAACCCCATTACAAGAATCACCTATAATGCTTAGAGTAAATGCTGATCAGATGACCCCACTAATCAGAAAGCTTCCTAATTCTCTAAAACCAATAGCAATACAATAAAAAAAAAAAAATACAGGCTTTGGCCCCACTTAAGAGAGTAGCTGGTGCCTTGAATAGTATCATCTCTTCCCCTGCAGGAGATGGCACTGCCCAGAGAGGCAAGATATGGACTTGGGGAGAGGTAGCTCAAAARCTAATTTTAGACRAAAGTACAGTCCAGTAAAAGTAGTAGTCAGCAAACCAGAAACTCTTAAAGTGAAACATRCATGCTCTAGTCCTAGGCTATCACCTAAAATTTCCCCACATTCTARCCAGAGTGAGCAGAAGTGTCCACTCACAAAACGATTTAGTCACAAAATTAACGAAAGAAAATCCCAAAAAGGCTAACACAGTCTCTCCACAGATCAACTAAAACAAGTAGTGTCTAAGTAGCCAGACAAAATACCCAATAAACAAAGTACAGAAAAATATAACTTAAAACCAAATACATCCCCCTTAATAGATCTAAGTAAAAATAAAAGTACACCAAAAAAATCGTATATAGAGAAACTAAAAACCTCACCCAGCTTAAGTAGAAGAGGAGCTAAAAGCTAGATTAAGAAACTCAAGATAGAAAATAATCATCCTAAGACTTTTGTAACTGCAGTAAAATACAGAGAAAAATTACTGCTCAAAAAATTGCAAAAAAAAAATACTCAAAATAACTGTTTACCTCCCTCAAATTCCTATGTGTATGAAACATAACCCACTAAGAATATCTTGGAGTAAACATAAAAAACATATTAATTAAAATAAAATACCCCTTAAAAAAACCACTACTATAATACAATCTATTAAAGTATATTTATTACAATACTATTAATATATCTACTATTTCAAAAAATAATGTTTTATTTCTTTTAACAAAAAAAAATTAATTTGTACTCATACTAAAAAAACCATTCAAAGTTAAAAAAACAGTTTTAACACAAACACCTCTGCCGCGCCCCGCAGGAAAGATGATGCGAACTCTAAGCAGGTCCAGGTTCTTCTTTATTAATCTTCGGATTCCAGCTCTCTCTTACCAGMAACTAGCAYGCTTTATATACATTTTTCTTATCTCCCGCTTATAGAATTACACCAATCACACATGCCTCAGCCAGATCACATGGCTAGGCAGTCTCCAATGTCCACGCACCATGTTCCTTTCTAGAATTGGTGGGTCAGCTTCATTTGTCCAATCCCGTTCATCTCTGTGGCTGGCTGCGWCACCTAGTCTGTGCCTGCGCTGTTCAGTCTGTCTGAGTCCAGGCTGTTTCTGAGCCCAGCCCCCACACACAGCTGTAAGAGAGCGAGGGCCATGGCACACCTCCCCCTAATTAAGTAACGCAAAAAACTTAAATTAAAAAGTAACATGCACAAATAAAACATTATTATAACATCTTCAAAATAACAAAAGAAACCACTAAATTACTAACTATTCAAAAATAAAACACCTCAAATCAAGAGTGTCACATCTCTCTCTCTTGTAGTAAAAATTTACACCMCCCTTCTCCCGAAACTTACAAAATGTGTAATTCACTAGTACCTCAACAAAACAAAAAAACAAAATATAAAAATACAAAACAATCACCTTAGAAACCAAAACTAAACAACTTGTCACTAAAAGTGAAAGTAGTACCCAAGTAAAAAAACTAACTATATAGAATGTTTTCAAATAGAAACACCTATCCTTCTCCCCTATCTTCATCTATACTAATTCCTTTATTATCTTTAAAAACTATACTAAATAAATTCTACTATGAAAATAAAATAAATTAAAAAATCAATAAAATTCCTATTTTAAAAAAATAACAAAATATCTTAACATATACAAAAAAACATAACTCTACAATAACATAAATAACTACCCATCAAATAAAAAATCAACCAGCAACCAAATAAAACAACAAAGTAAATAAACTAATCAAACTTATCCCATTAAACAAAAAAACAACAATTAAAAACTAAAAATATCTCCTAAAATAACTGCATGTAAAACAAAACCACACTGAAACAAAAAAATTATTAAAAAAACCCTTAAAAAACTCCACTACATCTAAAAAAATAAGACCTATAAAAAACTTAACAAATTAATTATATTAAACCATCTAAAAATAAAAAAAATGTTAGTAAGGATAAAAATAACTTCAAATGAATTATCCCTGCCTTCTGAAGTTATAATTATATTCCCAACTCTAAAAAACTAAAAACCTCTTTACTTATATTACAAAATAACTGTACAGTATTAATAATAATTACYAATGTTATTATTATATTCAAATTATATTTTATTGTTACACAATATTAAATAYGTTAAATCTAAATTGTTTAAATGCCTCTACTCTTTTCCTCTCTCTATCTTTCCCTTSTACCTCAATCATTATCACTATATAAACAATGTTGAGACACAGAGTAGTGAGAGAAAGCAATGTAACTTATGCCTCAACATGTGTTATGTACTAAAAACTCTATGCCTCAAAAAATTTTACCTAACAACCAGTCATAGCACAGACAACTTCTCCTGCTGCTCTACAAGCGCCCTGCCTCCCCTTGCTGGGGAAAAAAAAACAGTGCGCCAAAAAAAACTCGTGGAAAATCACGCTATAAGAGAGTGAAACATATAAAAGSAACTAACTACAACACAAACAAAACCATTTTCCTTTAGAGTTCTTAAAAAAAMCCCAAAAGCCCACTTCGAGAGTCACCTTGGCTAGCCTCACCCCCCAACTTCCCTTTTGTTTCCTTTCACTCCTATAATCCTGCCTTCCCTATCCACACCTGTCCTACCCGTGTACTCKGTTTTGCTGCTTCCCCGAGGCAGCTCGATACTGYGACAACCTCGTGTTTGCTGTCTTCCCGAGGAGCCGCCACCTGCAGCAGCCGCTGTCGTGGGTCCCGCAGCAGCCGCCTGCCCWCAGCCGTGTGTCCGGCAGTGCCTGCAGCCCCAGCCTGCCCACAGCAGCYGCAGCTATYCCACGAGTGTGCCCGTAGCCATGGCACCATGTTTTCCGCYGACGAGAGGGACAAGMAGCCGCTGGTGTTTAGAAATCGTACCCAGCCCGCCTCGAAAGCCGCACAAGCTCCTCGCGGTTCGCAGCACACATGCTCCTTCTGCTGAGCTGACRTCGATGGAGTACCCAGAGTACAGCAATAATAATCTATCTACTATTCTATCTGTCTCCRTTTCTCTTTTTCCATCTTTATTCCCTTTTCTATCMCCCCTTGGCAAAAAGTAGTAAAAACACTTACCCTTCTTTATCAACAAAAAATTCTCAAATRTAATATTACCATGTTTACACTTTCTTTTTTATCAAAAAAATCTATTAAAAAAATCCTCCCTGACTCCCTCTTTTCAAGCRAGACGAGACACACCCACTCCGGTGTGGGCACCTCCCATACAGACTGTGAGTGGATCTCTGCATCCCCCATGGACTCCATGGACTGTAGGGGCACAGCTGCTCCACCRTGGGCATCACCATGGYCTGCAGAGGAATCTCAGCTCCTGYACCTGGAGCTGCTCCTCCCCTCCTTCTCCACTGACTTTGGTGTCTCCGTGTTGTTTCCCTCACTTATTCTCAYCTCCTCTTCTCTGGCTAGGAAAAAAAMCGCGAGCATGCTTTGTTACRATTTCTTCTCAAATATGCCATCACAGAGGCATAACCAACGTCTCTAATAGGCCCAGGCTTGGCCAGCAGYGTGTCCAGCTTCATAGTCATCAGGGATTGGCTCTGCTGGGCATGGTGGAAGCTTCTAGAACCTTCTCACAGAAGACACCTCCGTGGCCTCCCCTCTGCTAAAAACCTGGCCAAACAAAACCAACACAATGTCAAARGAAGTTGGCAAACTTGCCCTAAATGCTCTTCAAATTGAGTAAGGAAATGGCAATCAAAATAACAACAATAACAGGAAAAAAAATCACTGATTAGAGTACAAWCATATTATTGAAATTCTCCAGTCTGACATACCTGTAAATATCTATTTCAGCTTTCTTATTTGCAAACTCATGACAAGCAGCCTTTGCCTCCTTCCTTCAAGTCTATGACTGTTCAATCAACAGTCCAATCCTGCTTTTCCTGATGGGGAAATGTAGCCACAGGCTCTGGTGTTGGCTGTGCAGCTCCTCATCCATCTCACAYTCACAGACTGAATGCCACAATGGCTGGTTTTAGTGAGAGGCTTCAGTGGGCTGGCTGATATCCTCTCCCAGCATCCCAGTCCATCCTTCCATTCCGGTTTTCTTCCTTTTTTTCAGCATGGGGATCAAATSCCTTTTCTTCATACAGATGTATGTACTGAAAATAGGTCTTCCAAATCAGATATTAATTCAATCCAGGGTTATCAGGCAATCAAGCACCATCAATATCAGCTGCTCTGCTGCTGCTGCCTGAGAACCTGCGGAACAACTAGTTCAAACCAAATGACACAGAGACAGTGAATGTATGCTGGCAGAGACTTCAACAACCTTAGAAAAGGGCAGGGAAAAATACCCATTTTCAAGCAGTCTCCTATACAAAGGAGGTCTTAGCTAACTGTCTTTGAAAGTACACTTGAGTGCTGTTACAGCAGAAGTGCAGTTTAGGTTTCTTGTTCTTCCCTGCGAGCATCCAAGGATAATTGCTGATTTGCATATAATGATGCAATGTTTTACTGACAGTTCTATAGTGGGACTTAYTCTTTTCTCAGGGCAGGAAGGGATAAAGCTGCAGTGACAACAGAAGTCAGAAAAGGAACAGAAAAGAAATGTATCTTAACKTATCAGATTCTGATACTTCAGTATGTCATTAAATAATTATGTATTGTGTATAAATATGATTAGAGGTATTAATACAATTATGCAAGTATCTTCCTGGTGAAAAAAAYATCCTTTATTGTGTTCACATTAAGTATCATACTTTAGTTTGAGTTAGCATTACATTTTGGGGATTGGCCCTCTGAGTCATTGGTCTTATTGGAAACAAACAATGGTCATTAAGGTTATGGGAACATGGGACTTTGTYAAAAATTTGTCTGCTTCAGTTTGTGTGTCCTGCACACTTTCATCCCTTACTGTCTAAAAAGGTTTTGTGAAATATAAAGGTTCTGATATGAGAGACRTAATATGCAAATTGATAAAAATGAAAATTTACTCAAAGAGTAACTTGCTAAAAAAAATCTTATGTCAGTTGCAAATATATTTCTTAATATTCTGAATAGAGATCCTAATTTTTTTCCAGTATTATTAGTCTCTTCTAATTCTCCTTCAGACCTCAGAATCCTTATGCATGTTTTCTAGGAAAAAAAAAAAAAAAAAAAAAAAGAAAAAAAGAAAAGAAATAAAAAGCCTGCTAATGTCTATGAGCAGTCTCACAAGCTATTTCTGAAATATGGGCACTAGAAATATAAGTGTAAAGATCTGATCTGAAAGTGTTTTTGCCAGTTCTCAAGAACAGCTTAACTTGGAAAATTTCAGGTTTAGGCAATGATCTGTGTCTGCTCTGTTTCTCATTCACTTTATTTCCTTGACTGCTTGGCAAGCCTGGAGAGCTTAGTAGCAATTTTTATGACTAGATGGATTTTGCAAGGTTTCTGAAGAGGGGCATTAGGCATGACAAATGGCCAGCACTCTCATCACTGTCACTGAGGGTCACAGCAATCCATCGGCTGGAAGCCCTGCCTGCATCTCTTCTGTGRAAGACTTTTATCAGCTTTGGTCCCAGAGATAATTTACCAGTAAGCCTCAAAAATATACAGGCAGGCTGCAGCCAACATCTTGAAGGAAAAATTTCCCTGTTTTCTGCCATAGAACTAGATCCATTACATCATAACAAGACATCAGAAACTATCTCTGAGAATAATACTTCTGTCTCAGCTGTCTCTTTCACTAGAATAGGAGAAATAGAGAGAGAAAGAAAACTAATCAAAACAAAGAGAAAATATAAACCAATACACTGTAATGGCTCTCAAAACAGAGAAGAAGTATGTCCTCTTATTTCCTCTTCGTTGAAGCCGATCACACTGCTGAAATGCAATGCAACAGACAATTYCAACCTTGAAATACCTCTTTGGTTTTTCCTTTCCCTGTAAATACATCATGTTACATCCCACAAAGGTAGAAAGGTCATAGTGGGATACCCTCTCTTAACTTTGTTGGTAACATTGTGTGGAGAAGGACATTTTTGTTTGGTTTTTATTTTGTGCTAAGTTGCAATGGAGACAATATCTGTGCCATTGTTTCAGAAGCTGCCACAGATATATACACAGCCTTTACAACTCCAGTCCAGCATGTTTCCAGAAGCATACATCTTGTTTCCCTCCTTTCTTGTTTTCCTCCTCCTCCCAAACAGCAAATAGGGTGTTGCGAAGGTACAGAGCACAAGATCTGACTTGTACATTACTATGCTGGAAACAGTGTTTCTGCGCTGGCAGACACACCAGGACTTTTGGGAGCCCAGCAGTAAGTACTGTTTTGTTGATGTGAGACATCCAGCGAATGTGCAGGCCGAGACATTTTTCAGAGGTATGCAAGTTTTTTATATTTCTTCAGTCCTAGATGACTTCATGTGTATTACTTAAGTAATGGATGAGCCTCAGTTTCTGGATCCTAATTATCAGTGTTCRACCTGCATGCCATTAATTATGTGCAGCTGGGTAAAGTGGTTAACCACTCTGCATTTATCAGTACAYCAGTACTTTTGCTCTGCACAGGCCAGTGGGCCATTTCCTATTTTCCCCTGTTGTGCATAACCTGATACAACCAGCAAACTTTATGTAAAACTAACAAAAACGGTTATATATGGCTTAAGAGCAAAATGGGTATCTTTCCTGTTTCCTTTTTTTCTGAGCAGTAGTAATTGAAAGAGTTATTATCCCCTTTTTCCCCCCTCTATTTGCATAGAAACACAGAACAAAAGAGCAGCCCTGACTAGAAAATTCCAGGTTAGTTTTGAGCCTAGGACCTTGAAAGGCATCTCAAGTGAGCTTTAATTCAGAATAACTCATGGAAATTATATCTTAATCATTACTTAGTACTTCAGAATGGGGATATCAATTTTAGGTCATGCTGGAAGCTTAATAAAAGAGACCTTAAATTTTGCTTATAATGAGGTGAGAGTGGCTGAAAGATCTACTGAACCCACTTTTTCCCCCACCCTCCCTGCATGTATAATGTACTGCTTGCTGCTCACAAAGGATTGTTAAMATTTTATTTCCTACAAAATTCTACTCTACTACTGATATATGACACATTTGCAATGCAAAATGTATCTACAGAGCGGATATTCTTATTCAGATCCAAATCTGTAACAGTTCAGTAGTCTTTTTCATTGAAATTATGTAATAWTTAAGCTCTTCACTTTCTCTGTATTATTATAAATTGTGGGTACTGTGAATCTCCAGCTATATAAATACAGGATGAGGCTACGGAGTAGTTTTGCCAAAAAAAAGCAGACAGGGTTTACAGTGGAACGGAAGCCCAACATGAATTAACACTCATATTTTCACCAAGTTTCCTCTCAGAGACTGGAATTATAAACCTCTGTTTTACAACTGAGATATTTCTGGCCTATTTCACCAAAAATAGCATCTACTTTGGGAAAACACATTTTTAAGTGAGATGTGCAAGAGGTGAAGAAACCCAGAGGAGGAAACTCAAAGACCTAATGAAATGGCGCATACACAAAACAAGAAAAAAAGAGGAGTGAAGAAAAATCACAGTCTTTGTGAGTGTTTCAGATGGGAAAGGGAATAAGCCTCACTCAAATTCATGACAATGGGCCAAGAAATAACAGACCTGAATCAATTTTTTAATAGTATTCAAGAACTAGTATTATTAAACCAAGAATAGGCACCTGACCACATTTAGGAACTATACAAAATGACATTTCCTATTCTACGTATCTTACTTCCAGTTATAATATGACAGGAGGGGTATGTGTTAGGAGAGAAAGTTATGCATGTGTACTGTAATTAAATGCTCAGCCTATTTTCAACAAACCTAGTCAACATGTTTTGACTCTGCAAAAGTATACAGAACATCAACTCTGCCACWAAAGAAGTAACTTGTTTTCAAAGTGATCTCAGATCCAGATTCCCTCTTTGCAAAAGGCAGTGTTGGGTAAGTCCCCAATTACCTCATTCGATGAGAGTTTTGAAAATGTTTATAGTAGTTCATGCACTCATAGTTGGATGTACAAGACAAATACCAACAAAGTATTCTGCAGAAGTCAAAACAACACAAAGGTGTGCTGGGAAACTGGAAAAATCAGAGAAGATTGGCAAAAGATTCATCCAATCAACATAAAACACTGCTCACACCATTAACTTGCCCCATTCAACTTAGCCAGCTTTAAACCTATTTGATATTAAGTTACTGAAAATACTGCAAGAAGAGGCAAGTGGAAAGAAGAAAGACAAAGTGGCAAAGACAGAAAAGGGATGGAAAAGCACACATAGCTGCCAACTCCTGGGTTCCAGCAGTGCTCAGATACAAACTCCAAGAGGAAGGTAGGGTGTATGTGAATATGCTGGCCTTGTGTTCTACCCCTTGGCCTTCCTGWGCCCTTCCCCCAGGTGAGAATTCCAGTCATTTGGCCACTCAGGAATCGGGTTATGGGAGAGTGGAGCATTGCCTTGTGTGTTTCATGACTGGCAGACACTAGGGCTGGGGGGTATGGGGCAGTGCACTGCCTTACCAGGGCATGGCCTGACCTGCCCCTTCCCCTACATACATGCACTCCGAATGTCTCAAGACATCAATCATTCCAGTCTCTCATATGATGGTGGAGAAAGCAAAATATCCAAGTTGGACATAATCTTTCAGTTGGAAGGACAATAAAGGAGAGTGGAAAATCAATAAATTATATTCCATTTGGAAATTTGAAAGTCTCATTTCAGGCTTATGGTAAAATATGTGTCTTATATGTAGGCACTGGGGAGACTGAMATTAGAACCATAGCCTGGAGGCAGGTTTTCTTTCAGACAGAGGATATTTTTGCCCAGTGGTTCTACAGCCCTCATTTGTCCCACTTCTCGCCCATTGTACTGCTAAAAATGTATMATCTGCAATACAATTACTATCTTCCTTATTTTTTTCATTTTCTTTTGAATAACTGGTAAATGTCACTGAAAATTAGACCCCATCCATTATCTTGATTTTCCACAAGCCCACCAACTCCAAAAAGAACCGTGTGTAGAAAGTTCAGATGCTGTGATGGAATATGTCCATGGATATTCAGRTATTTCAGCAGAGTGCTGGTTTCAAATTTGAGCTGTCCAAAATGGTGATCACAACACAGACACATTCTGGCACCAAAATGTAGGTAGCAGTACATGAGGTTTAATTACAAGACAAATGAAAAAAAGGTCTTTTTTGAGTAASTTACAAGACAGCATTTTTCAAGCCATTTTTCCTAGCAAGATTTATGCACTAGGCAATGAAAACTGGTAGATTTATACACCCGTGGTCATGTTTTGTGTTTGATAGTTAGATTYGGAATCTCTATTTTATCAGCATTTGTGACTAGATTTGAGGAACAGAAGACCAAAAATCTTCTGTGAATGAGGAATCAACTCCCACAGCTTTCTAAAGGAAGCACAGCTTTCTGAAGAAAATAAGCTATTAGACTTGGAATTAGCCCAGTTTTCGCACCTGAGCCCAAGCAATATCTTTCTGGTATTTCACCAACCTCTTATGAAGTACAGAATCAGCCTCAAACCTCAACATTTGCAGAGAAGGGCTAAGATTTCTACCTCCCCCTGTGCCAAGGTGTAGCATTTGATCCGGTTGAGGAAACCTGATTTGTTTTAGTACCCCTCTTTACTCAATAGCCTGGACAAATTAGTCATGATTAGGATGCACCTCTATAGATTTATTTTCCAGTGGGTACTTATTCCTCACCCAAAAAGTTTGCAAACTTAAGTGACAATCTAGCTAATAGAAACAAATCAAGATATTGAAGAGATAAGGCTGGGTCTGAGTTATTTTCAAGTGTATTTTGCCCACAGAACATCTTTAAGCAAGTMAAAATATAATTATTTTATTAGTACTGAGATGTCCTTGTACAGCTTAAAGCAGAAAATAAATTGAGCAGGATAGATTTACCTGGAACAAGGCCCAAAAAATACTGACCCTCAGAAGCTTCCCTGTAAATAGCTGGTGTATCTGGAATGGGAATTTTATCCATCTCCATCTTTTAGAGTCATGCAAACTGATAAAATGGAAGGGATTCAGAGTTGTGCACATCACCTAATGCACATCTTTGCGACCACAGTATCAAAGCCTCTGGTCTCTTGCATCTGCCTGAAATTARAGTTGTAACTTCCAGAACAAAAGCAAGGATTATCATACTCAACAGGAAAACTATCAGGCCTCATTGCCTTGCTTTCAGAATTTTCAAGTTACTTTGTGTTGTGCATAATGAAAAAAAAAAAATTACAGATTGTAAGGAAGCTCCCTTCTCACAGTTTGGTTTTAAGACAATTTAAAGAAGTGGACAGTCTAAAATGAGTTGCCTCCACTTCGTCTCAACCAATTAAGAGAAATAAAATAAGAGTAAATGTAAGTGAGAAA